>NW_026604358.1:0-322266 GCF_024763615.1 Phlebotomus papatasi | reverse complement strand
GGGGTCTGTCATTTACAAAATAAAGGATCTAATTTTTATTGATTTTTTTTTTATTTAACGGTTTGGAGTTTAACACAGGTATTTGATAAATTCTTTGATTGCAATAACCCAGAAAGACTTTTAAGTGATCAAGGGGTCTGTCATTTACAAAATAAAGGATCTAATATTTATTGACTTTTTTTATTTAATGGTTTGGATTTTCACACAGGTATTTGATAAATTCTTTGATTGCAATAACCCAGAAAGACTTTTAAGTGATCAAGGGGTCTGTCATTTACAAAATAAAGGATCTAATATTTATTGACTTTTTTATTTAATGGTTTGGAGTTTCACACAGGTATTTGATAAATTCATTGATTGCAATAACCCAGAAAGACTTTTAAGTGATCAAGGGGTCTGTCATTTACAAAATAAAGGATCTAATATTTATTGACTTTTTTTATTTAATGGTTTGGATTTTCACACAGGTATTTGATAAATTCTTTGATTGCAATAACCCAGAAAGACTTTTCTAAGTGATCAAGGGGTCTGTCACTTACAAAATGAAGGATCAAATATTTATTGACTTTTTTTATTTAATGGTTTGGAGTTTTACACAGGCATTTGATAAATTCTTTGATTGCAATAACCCAGAAAGACTTTTCTAAGTGATCAAGGGGTCTGTCATTTACAAAATAAAGGATCTAATATTTATTGACTTTTTTTATTTAATGGTTTGGATTTTCACACAGGTATTTGATAAATTCTTTGATTGCAATAACCCAGAAAGACTTTTCTAAGTGATCAAGCGGTCTGTCACTTACAAAATGAAGGATCAAATATTTATTGACTTTTTTTATTTAATGGTTTGGAGTTTCACACAGGTATTTGATAAATTCTTTGATTGCAATAACCCAGAAAGACTTTTCTAAGTGATCAAGGGGTCTGTCACTTACAAAATGAAGGATCAAATATTTATTGACTTTTTTATTTAATGGTTTGGAGTTTCACACAGGCATTTGATAAATTCTTTGATTGCAATAACCCAGAAAGACTTTTCTAAGTGATCAAAGGGTCTGTCACTTACAAAATGAAGGATCTAATATTGACTATTGACACACAGGTTTTTAAATTCTTTGATTTAATGGTTTGGATCTTTCACACAGGTATTTGATAAATTCTTTGATTGCAATAACCCAGAAAGACTTTTCTAAGTGATCAAAGGGTCTGTCACTTACTGATTGCAATAACCCAGAAAGACTTTTCTAAGTGATCAAGGGGTCTGTCATTTACAAAATAAAGGATCAAATATTTATTGACTTTTTTTATTTAATGGTTTGGATTTTCACACAGGTATTTGATAAATTCTTTGATTGCAATAACCCAGAAAGACTTTTCTAAGTGATCAAGGGGTCTGTCATTTACAAAATAAAGGATCAAATATTTATTGACTTTTTTTATTTAACGGTTTGGAGTTTCACACAGGCATTTGATAAATTCTTTGATTGCAATAACCCAGAAAGACTTTTCTAAGTGATCAAGGGGTCTGTCATTTACAAAATAAAGGATCAAATATTTATTGACTTTTTTTATTTAACGGTTTGGAGTTTCACACAGGTATTTGATAAATTCTTTGATTGCAATAACCCAGAAAGACTTTTCTAAGTGATCAAGGGGTCTGTCATTTACAAAATAAAGGATCAAATATTTATTGACTTTTTTTATTTAATGGTTTGGATTTTCACACAGGTATTTGATAAATTCTTTGATTGCAATAACCCAGAAAGACTTTTCTAAGTGATCAAGGGGTCTGTCATTTACAAAATAAAGGATCTAATATTTATTGACTTTTTTTATTTAACGGTTTGGAGTTTCACACAGGTATTTGATAAATTCTTTGATTGCAATAACCCAGAAAGACTTTTCTAAGTGATCAAGGGGTCTGTCATTTACAAAATAAAGGATCAAATATTTATTGATTTTTTTTATTTAATGGTTTGGAGTTTCACACAGGTATTTGATAAATTCTTTGATTGCAATAACCCAGAAAGACTTTTCTAAGTGATCAAGGGGTCTGTCATTTACAAAATAAAGGATCAAATATTTATTGACTTTTTTTATTTAATGGTTTGGATTTTCACACAGGTATTTGATAAATTCTTTGGTTGCAATAACCCAGAAAGACTTTTCTAAGTGATCAAGGGGTCTGTCATTTACAAAATGAAGGATCAAATATTTATTGACTTTTTTTATATAATGGTTTGGATTTTCACACAGGTATTTGATAGATTCTTTGATTGCAATAACCCAGAAAGACTTTTCTAAGTGATCAAGGTGTCTGTCATTTACAAAATAAAGGATCAAATATTTATTGATTTTTTTTATTTAACGGTTTGGAGTTTCACACAGGTATTTGATAAATTCTTTGATTGCAATAACCCAGAAAGACTTTTCTAAGTGATCAAGGGGTCTGTCATTTACAAAATGAAGGATCAAATATTTATTGACTTTTTTTATTTAATGGTTTGGATTTTCACACAGGTATTTGATAAATTCTTTGATTGCAATAACCCAGAAAGACTTTTCTAAGTGTTCAAGGGGTCTGTCATTTACAAAATAAAGGATCAAATATTTATTGACTTTTTTTATTTAACGGTTTGGAGTTTCACACAGGCATTTGATAAATTCTTTGATTGCAATAACCCAGAAAGACTTTTCTAAGTGATCAAGGGGTCTGTCATTTACAAAATAAAGGATCAAATATTTATTGATTTTTTTTATTTAACGGTTTGGAGTTTCACACAGGTATTTGATAAATTCTTTGATTGCAATAACCCAGAAAGACTTTTCTAAGTGATCAAGGGGTCTGTCATTTACAAAATAAAGGATCAAATATTTATTGACTTTTTTTATTTAATGGTTTGGATTTTCACACAGGTATTTGATAAATTCTTTGATTGCAATAACCCAGAAAGACTTTTCTAAGTGATCAAGGGGTCTGTCATTTACAAAATAAAGGATCTAATATTTATTGACTTTTTTTATTTAACGGTTTGGAGTTTCACACAGGTATTTGATAAATTCTTTGATTGCAATAACCCAGAAAGACTTTTCTAAGTGATCAAGGGGTCTGTCATTTACAAAATAAAGGATCTAATTTTTATTGATTTTTTTTTTTTATTTAACAGTTTGGAGTTTCACGCAGGCATTTGATAAATTCTTTGATTGCAATAACCCAGAAAGACTTTGCTAAGTGATCAAGGGGTCTGTCATTTACAAAATAAAGGATCTAATTTTTATTGATTTTTTTTTTATTTAACGGTTTGGAGTTTAACACAGGTATTTGATAAATTCTTTGATTGCAATAACCCAGAAAGACTTTCAAGTGATCAAGGGGTCTGTCATTTACAAAATAAAGGATCTAATATTTATTGACTTTTTTTATTTAATGGTTTGGATTTTCACACAGGTATTTGATAAATTCTTTGATTGCAATAACCCAGAAAGACTTTTAAGTGATCAAGGGGTCTGTCATTTACAAAATAAAGGATCTAATATTTATTGACTTTTTTTATTTAATGGTTTGGAGTTTCACACAGGTATTTGATAAATTCTTTGATTGCAATAACCCAGAAAGACTTTTAAGTGATCAAGGGGTCTGTCATTTACAAAATAAAAGATCTAATATTTATTGACTTTTTTTATTTAATGGTTTGGATTTTCACACAGGTATTTGATAAATTCTTTGATTGCAATAACCCAGAAAGACTTTTCTAAGTGATCAAGGGGTCTGTCACTTACAAAATGAAGGATCAAATATTTATTGACTTTTTTTATTTAATGGTTTGGAGTTTTACACAGGCATTTGATAAATTCTTTGATTGCAATAACCCAGAAAGACTTTTCTAAGTGATCAAGGGGTCTGTCATTTACAAAATAAAGGATCTAATATTTATTGACTTTTTTTATTTAATGGTTTGGATTTTCACACAGGTATTTGATAAATTCTTTGATTGCAATAACCCAGAAAGACTTTTCTAAGTGATCAAGGGGTCTGTCATTTACAAAATAAAGGATCAAATATTTATTGACTTTTTTTATTTAATGGTTTGGATTTTCACACAGGTATTTGATAAATTCTTTGATTGCAATAACCCAGAAAGACTTTTAAGTGATCAAGGGGTCTGTCATTTACAAAATGAAGGATCAAATATTTATTGACTTTTTTTATTTAATGGTTTGGAGTTTCACACAGGTATTTGATAAATTCTTTGATTGCAATAACCCAGAAAGACTTTTCTAAGTGATCAAGGGGTCTGTCACTTACAAAATGAAGGATCAAATATTTATTGACTTTTTTATTTAATGGTTTGGAGTTTCACACAGGCATTTGATAAATTCTTTGATTGCAATAACCCAGAAAGACTTTTCTAAGTGATCAAAGGGTCTGTCACTTACAAAATGAAGGATCTAATATTTATTGACTTTTTTTATTTAATGGTTTGGATTTTCACACAGGTATTTGATAAATTCTTTGATTGCAATAACCCAGAAAGACTTTTCTAAGTGATCAAGGGGTCTGTCATTTACAAAATAAAGGATCTAATATTTATTGACTTTTTTTATTTAACGGTTTGGAGTTTCACACAGGTATTTGATAAATTCTTTGATTGCAATAACCCAGAAAGACTTTTCTAAGTGATCAAGGGGTCTGTCATTTACAAAATAAAGGAAATATTTATTGACTTTTTTTATTTAATGGTTTGGATTTTCACACAGGTATTTGATAAATTCTTTGATTGCAATAACCCAGAAAGACTTTTCTAAGTGATCAAGGGGTCTGTCATTTACAAAATAAAGGATCAAATATTTATTGACTTTTTTTATTTAACGGTTTGGAGTTTCACACAGGCATTTGATAAATTCTTTGATTGCAATAACCCAGAAAGACTTTTCTAAGTGATCAAGGGGTCTGTCATTTACAAAATAAAGGATCAAATATTTATTGACTTTTTTTTATTTAACGGTTTGGAGTTTCACACAGGTATTTGATAAATTCTTTGATTGCAATAACCCAGAAAGACTTTTCTAAGTGATCAAGGGGTCTGTCATTTACAAAATAAAGGATCAAATATTTATTGACATTTTTTATTTAATGGTTTGGATTTTCACACAGGTATTTGATAAATTCTTTGATTGCAATAACCCAGAAAGACTTTTCTAAGTGATCAAGGGGTCTGTCATTTACAAAATAAAGGATCTAATATTTATTGACTTTTTTTATTTAACGGTTTGGAGTTTCACACAGGTATTTGATAAATTCTTTGATTGCAATAACCCAGAAAGACTTTTCTAAGTGATCAAGGGGTCTGTCATTTACAAAATAAAGGATCAAATATTTATTGATTTTTTTTATTTAACGGTTTGGAGTTTCACACAGGTATTTGATAAATTCTTTGATTGCAATAACCCAGAAAGACTTTTCTAAGTGATCAAGGGGTCTGTCATTTACAAAATAAAGGATCAAATATTTATTGACTTTTTTTATTTAATGGTTTGGATTTTCACACAGGTATTTGATAAATTCTTTGGTTGCAATAACCCAGAAAGACTTTTCTAAGTGATCAAGGGGTCTGTCATTTACAAAATGAAGGATCAAATATTTATTGACTTTTTTTATATAATGGTTTGGATTTTCACACAGGTATTTGATAGATTCTTTGATTGCAATAACCCAGAAAGACTTTTCTAAGTGATCAAGGGGTCTGTCATTTACAAAATAAAGGATCAAATATTTATTGATTTTTTTTATTTAACGGTTTGGAGTTTCACACAGGTATTTGATAAATTCTTTGATTGCAATAACCCAGAAAGACTTTTCTAAGTGATCAAGGGGTCTGTCATTTACAAAATAAAGGATCAAATATTTATTGACTTTTTTTATTTAATGGTTTGGATTTTCACACAGGTATTTGATAAATTCTTTGATTGCAATAACCCAGAAAGACTTTTCTAAGTGATCAAGGGGTCTGTCATTTACAAAATAAAGGATCAAATATTTATTGACTTTTTTTATTTAACGGTTTGGAGTTTCACACAGGCATTTGATAAATTCTTTGATTGCAATAACCCAGAAAGACTTTTCTAAGTGATCAAGGGGTCTGTCATTTACAAAATAAAGGATCAAATATTTATTGATTTTTTTTATTTAACGGTTTGGAGTTTCACACAGGTATTTGATAAATTCTTCGATTGCAATAACCCAGAAAGACTTTTCTAAGTGATCAAGGGGTCTGTCATTTACAAAATAAAGGATCAAATATTTATTGACTTTTTTTATTTAATGGTTTGGATTTTCACACAGGTATTTGATAAATTCTTTGATTGCAATAACCCAGAAAGACTTTTCTAAGTGATCAAGGGGTCTGTCATTTACAAAATAAAGGATCTAATATTTATTGACTTTTTTTATTTAACGGTTTGGAGTTTCACACAGGTATTTGATAAATTCTTTGATTGCAATAACCCAGAAAGACTTTTCTAAGTGATCAAGGGGTCTGTCATTTACAAAATAAAGGATCTAATTTTTATTGATTTTTTTTTTTATTTAACAGTTTGGAGTTTCACGCAGGCATTTGATAAATTCTTTGATTGCAATAACCCAGAAAGACTTTGCTAAGTGATCAAGGGGTCTGTCATTTACAAAATAAAGGATCTAATTTTTATTGATTTTTTTTTTATTTAACGGTTTGGAGTTTAACACAGGTATTTGATAAATTCTTTGATTGCAATAACCCAGAAAGACTTTTAAGTGATCAAGGGGTCTGTCATTTACAAAATAAAGGATCTAATATTTATTGACTTTTTTTATTTAATGGTTTGGATTTTCACACAGGTATTTGATAAATTCTTTGATTGCAATAACCCAGAAAGACTTTTAAGTGATCAAGGGGTCTGTCATTTACAAAATAAAGGATCAAATATTTATTGACTTTTTTTATTTAACGGTTTGGAGTTTCACACAGGCATTTGATAAATTCTTTGATTGCAATAACCCAGAAAGACTTTTCTAAGTGATCAAGGGGTCTGTCATTTACAAAATAAAGGATCAAATATTTATTGACTTTTTTTTATTTAACGGTTTGGAGTTTCACACAGGTATTTGATAAATTCTTTGATTGCAATAACCCAGAAAGACTTTTCTAAGTGATCAAGGGGTCTGTCATTTACAAAATAAAGGATCAAATATTTATTGACATTTTTTATTTAATGGTTTGGATTTTCACACAGGTATTTGATAAATTCTTTGATTGCAATAACCCAGAAAGACTTTTCTAAGTGATCAAGGGGTCTGTCATTTACAAAATAAAGGATCTAATATTTATTGACTTTTTTTATTTAACGGTTTGGAGTTTCACACAGGTATTTGATAAATTCTTTGATTGCAATAACCCAGAAAGACTTTTCTAAGTGATCAAGGGGTCTGTCATTTACAAAATAAAGGATCAAATATTTATTGATTTTTTTTATTTAACGGTTTGGAGTTTCACACAGGTATTTGATAAATTCTTTGATTGCAATAACCCAGAAAGACTTTTCTAAGTGATCAAGGGGTCTGTCATTTACAAAATAAAGGATCAAATATTTATTGACTTTTTTTATTTAATGGTTTGGATTTTCACACAGGTATTTGATAAATTCTTTGGTTGCAATAACCCAGAAAGACTTTTCTAAGTGATCAAGGGGTCTGTCATTTACAAAATGAAGGATCAAATATTTATTGACTTTTTTTATATAATGGTTTGGATTTTCACACAGGTATTTGATAGATTCTTTGATTGCAATAACCCAGAAAGACTTTTCTAAGTGATCAAGGGGTCTGTCATTTACAAAATAAAGGATCAAATATTTATTGATTTTTTTTATTTAACGGTTTGGAGTTTCACACAGGTATTTGATAAATTCTTTGATTGCAATAACCCAGAAAGACTTTTCTAAGTGATCAAGGGGTCTGTCATTTACAAAATAAAGGATCAAATATTTATTGACTTTTTTTATTTAATGGTTTGGATTTTCACACAGGTATTTGATAAATTCTTTGATTGCAATAACCCAGAAAGACTTTTCTAAGTGATCAAGGGGTCTGTCATTTACAAAATAAAGGATCAAATATTTATTGACTTTTTTTATTTAACGGTTTGGAGTTTCACACAGGCATTTGATAAATTCTTTGATTGCAATAACCCAGAAAGACTTTTCTAAGTGATCAAGGGGTCTGTCATTTACAAAATAAAGGATCAAATATTTATTGATTTTTTTTATTTAACGGTTTGGAGTTTCACACAGGTATTTGATAAATTCTTCGATTGCAATAACCCAGAAAGACTTTTCTAAGTGATCAAGGGGTCTGTCATTTACAAAATAAAGGATCAAATATTTATTGACTTTTTTTATTTAATGGTTTGGATTTTCACACAGGTATTTGATAAATTCTTTGATTGCAATAACCCAGAAAGACTTTTCTAAGTGATCAAGGGGTCTGTCATTTACAAAATAAAGGATCTAATATTTATTGACTTTTTTTATTTAACGGTTTGGAGTTTCACACAGGTATTTGATAAATTCTTTGATTGCAATAACCCAGAAAGACTTTTCTAAGTGATCAAGGGGTCTGTCATTTACAAAATAAAGGATCTAATTTTTATTGATTTTTTTTTTTATTTAACAGTTTGGAGTTTCACGCAGGCATTTGATAAATTCTTTGATTGCAATAACCCAGAAAGACTTTGCTAAGTGATCAAGGGGTCTGTCATTTACAAAATAAAGGATCTAATTTTTATTGATTTTTTTTTTATTTAACGGTTTGGAGTTTAACACAGGTATTTGATAAATTCTTTGATTGCAATAACCCAGAAAGACTTTTAAGTGATCAAGGGGTCTGTCATTTACAAAATAAAGGATCTAATATTTATTGACTTTTTTTATTTAATGGTTTGGATTTTCACACAGGTATTTGATAAATTCTTTGATTGCAATAACCCAGAAAGACTTTTAAGTGATCAAGGGGTCTGTCATTTACAAAATAAAGGATCTAATATTTATTGACTTTTTTTATTTAATGGTTTGGAGTTTCACACAGGTATTTGTTAAATTCTTTGATTGCAATAACCCAGAAAGACTTTTAAGTGATCAAGGGGTCTGTCATTTACAAAATGAAGGATCAAATATTTATTGACTTTTTTTATTTAATGGTTTGGATTTTCACACAGGTATTTGATAAATTCTTTGATTGCAATAACCCAGAAAGATTTTTCTAAGTGATCAAGGGGACTGTCATTTACAAAATGAAGGATCAAATATTTATTGACTTTTTTTATTTAATGGTTTGGATTTTCACACAGGTATTTGATAAATTCTTTGATTGCAATAACCCAGAAAGACCTTTAAGTGATCAAGGGGTCTGTCATTTACAAAATAAAAGATCTAATATTTATTGACTTTTTTTATTTAATGGTTTGGAGTTTCACACAGGTATTTGATAAATTCTTTGATTGCAATAACCCAGAAAGACTTTTAAGTGATCAAGGGGTCTGTCATTTACAAAATGAAGGATCAAATATTTATTGATTTTTTTTTATTTAATGGTTTGGATTTTCATACAGGTATTTGATAAATTCTTTGATTGCAATAACCCAGAAAGACTTTTCTAAGTGATCAAGGGGTCTGTCACTTACAAAATGAAGGATCAAATATTTATTGACTTTTTTTATTTAATGGTTTGGAGTTTCACACAGGCATTTGATAAATTCTTTGATTGCAATAACCCAGAAAGACTTTTCTAAGTGATCAAGGGGTCTGTCATTTACAAAATAAAGGATCTAATATTTATTGACTTTTTTTATTTAACGGTTTGGAGTTTCACACAGGCATTTGATAAATTCTTTGATTGCAATAACCCAGAAAGACTTTTCTAAGTGATCAAGGGGTCTGTCATTTACAAAATAAAGGATCAAATATTTATTGATTTTTTTATTTAACGGTTTGGAGTTTCACACAGGTATTTGATAAATTCTTTGATTGCAATAACCCAGAAAGACTTTTCTAAGTGATCAAGGGGTCTGTCATTTACAAAATAAAGGATCTAATATTTATTGACTTTTTTTATATAATGGTTTGGATTTTCACACAGGTATTTGATAAATTCTTTGATTGCAATAACCCAGAAAGACTTTTCTAAGTGATCAAGGGGTCTGTCATTTACAAACTGAAGGATCAAATATTTATTGACTTTTTTTATTTAATGGTTTGGAGTTTCACACAGGTATTTGATAAATTCTTTGATTGCAATAACCCAGAAAGACTTTTAAGTGATCAAGGGGTCTGTCATTTACAAAATAAAGGATCTAATATTTATTGACTTTTTTTATTTAATGGTTTGGAGTTTCACACAGGTATTTGATAAATTCTTTGATTGCAATAACCCAGAAAGACTTTTCTATGCGATCAAGGGGTCTGTCATTTACAAAATGAAGGATCTAATATTTCTTGACTTTTTTTATTTAATGGTTTGGATTTTCACACAGGTATTTGATAAATTCTTTGATTGCAATAACCCAGAAAGACTTTTAAGTGATCAAGGGGTCTGTCATTTACAAAATAAAGGATCAAATATTTATTGACTTTTTTTATTTAATGGTTTGGATTTTCACACAGGTATTTGATAAATTCTTTGATTGCAATAACCCAGAAAGACCTTTAAGTGATCAAGGGGTCTGTCATTTACAATATGAAGGATCTAATTTTTATTGATTTTTTTTTATATAACGGTTTGGAGTTTCACACAGGCATTTGATAAATTCTTTGATTGCAATAACCCAGAAAGACTTTTCTACAGTGATCAAGGGGTCTGTCATTTACAAAATAAAGGATCAAATATTTATTGACTTTTTTTATTTAATGGTTTGGAGTTTCACACAGGCATTTGATAAATTCTTTGATTGCAATAACCCAGAAAGAATTTTCTAAGTGATCAAGGGGTCTGTCATTTACAAAATGAAGGATCTAATTTTTATTGATTTTTTTTTATTTAACGGTTTGGAGTTTCACACAGGCATTTGATAAATTCTTTGATTGCAATAACCCAGTCATTTACAAAATAAAGGATCAAATATTTATTGACTTTTTTTAGGTTTGGAGTTTCACACAGGCATTTGATAAATTCTTTGATTGCAATAACCCAGAAAGAATTTTCTAAGTGATCAAGGGGTCTGTCATTTACAAAATGAAGGATCTAATTTTTATTGATTTTTTTTTATTTAACGAGTTTCTTTGATAAATTCTTTGATTGCAATAACCCAGAAAGACTTTTTTTCAAGGGGTCTGTCATTTATTTAACGGTTTGGAGTTTCACACAGGCATTTGATAAATTCTTTGATTGCAATAACCCAGAAAGACTTTTCTAAGTGATCAAGGGGTCTGTCATTTACAAAATAAAGGATCAAATATTTATTGACTTTTTTTATTTAATGGTTTGGAGTTTCACACAGGCATTTGATAAATTCTTTGATTGCAATAACCCAGAAAGAATTTTCTAAGTGATCAAGGGGTCTGTCATTTACAAAATGAAGGATCTAATTTTTATTGATTTTTTTTTTATTTAACGGTTTGGAGTTTCACACAGGCATTTGATAAATTCTTTGATTGCAATAACACAGAAAGACTTTTCTAAGTGATCAAGGGGTCTGTCATTTACAAAATAAAGGAACAAATATTTATTGACTTTTTTTATTTAATGGTTTGGAGTTTCACACAGGCATTTGATAAATTCTTTGATTGCAATAACCCAGAAAGAATTTTCTAAGTGATCAAGGGGTCTGTCATTTACAAAATGAAGGATCTAATTTTTATTGATTTTTTTTTTATTTAACGGTTTGGAGTTTAACACAGGCATTTGATAAATTCTTTGATTGCAATAACCCAGAAAGACTTTTAAGTGATCAAGGGGTCTGTCATTTACAAAATAAAGGATCTAATATTTATTGATTTTTTTTTTATTTATTTAACGGTTTGGAGTATCACACAGGCATTTGATAAATTCTTTGATTGCAATAACCCAGAAAGACTTTTCTAAGTGATCAAGGGGTCTGTCATTTACAAAATAAAGGATCAAATATTTATTGACTTTTTTTATTTAATGGTTTGGAGTTTCACACAGGCATTTGATAAATTCTTTGATTGCAATAACCCAGAAAGAATTTTCTAAGTGATCAAGGGGTATGTCATTTACAAAATGAAGGATCTAATATTTATTTACTTTTTTTTTATTTATTTAACGGTTTGGAGTTTCACACAGGCATTTGATAAATTCTTTGATTGCAATAACCCAGAAAGACTTTTCTAAGTGATCAAGGGGTCTGTCATTTACAAAATAAAGCATCAAATATTTATTGACTTTTTTTATTTAATGGTTTGGAGTTTAACACAGTCATTTGATAAATTCTTTGATTGCAATAACCCAGAAAGAATTTTCTAAGTGATCAAGGGGTCTGTCATTTACAAAGTGAAGGATCTAATATTTATTGACTTTTTTTTATTTATTTAACGGTTTGGAGTTTCACACAGGCATTTGATAAATTCTTTGATTGCAATAACCCAGAAAGACTTTTCTAAGTGATCAAGGGGTCTGTCATTTACAAAATAAAGGATCAAATATTTATTGACTTTTTTTATTTAATGGTTTGGATTTTCACACAGGTATTTGATAAATTCTTTGATTGCAATAACCCAGAAAGACTTTTCTAAGTGATCAAGGGGTCTGTCATTTACAAAATAAAGGATCTAATATTTATTGACTTTTTTTATTTAACGGTTTGGAGTTTCACACAGGTATTTGATAAATTCTTTGATTGCAATAACCCAGAAAGACTTTTCTAAGTGATCAAGGGGTCTGTCATTTACAAAATAAAGGATCTAATTTTTATTGATTTTTTTTTATTTAACAGTTTGGAGTTTCACGCAGGCATTTGATAAATTCTTTGATTGCAATAACCCAGAAAGACTTTGCTAAGTGATCAAGGGGTCTGTCATTTACAAAATAAAGGATCTAATTTTTATTGATTTTTTTTTTATTTAACGGTTTGGAGTTTAACACAGGTATTTGATAAATTCTTTGATTGCAATAACCCAGAAAGACTTTTAAGTGATCAAGGGGTCTGTCATTTACAAAATAAAGGATCTAATATTTATTGACTTTTTTTATTTAATGGTTTGGATTTTCACACAGGTATTTGATAAATTCTTTGATTGCAATAACCCAGAAAGACTTTTAAGTGATCAAGGGGTCTGTCATTTACAAAATAAAGGATCTAATATTTATTGACTTTTTTTATTTAATGGTTTGGAGTTTCACACAGGTATTTGATAAATTCTTTGATTGCAATAACCCAGAAAGACTTTTAAGTGATCAAGGGGTCTGTCATTTACAAAATGAAGGATCAAATATTTATTGACTTTTTTTATTTAATGGTTTGGATTTTCACACAGGTATTTGATAAATTCTTTGATTGCAATAACCCAGAAAGATTTTTCTAAGTGATCAAGGGGACTGTCATTT
Organism: Phlebotomus papatasi; assembly: GCF_024763615.1. Taxonomy (NCBI): domain Eukaryota; kingdom Metazoa; phylum Arthropoda; class Insecta; order Diptera; family Psychodidae; genus Phlebotomus; species Phlebotomus papatasi. Next base: position 308,675 of record NW_026604358.1, on the reverse strand, counting down.
ACAAAATGAAGGATCAAATATTTATTGACTTTTTTTATTTAATGGTTTGGATTTTCACACAGGTATTTGATAAATTCTTTGATTGCAATAACCCAGAAAGACCTTTAAGTGATCAAGGGGTCTGTCATTTACAAAATAAAGGATCAAATATTTATTGACTTTTTTTATTTAATGGTTTGGATCAAATATTTATTGACTTTTTTTATTTAATGGTTTGGATTTTCACACAGGTATTTGATAAATTCTTTGATTGCAATAACCCAGAAAGACCTTTAAGTGATCAAGGGGTCTGTCATTTACAAAATAAAGGATCAAATATTTATTGACTTTTTTTATTTAATGGTTTGGATTTTCACACAGGCATTTGATAAATTCTTTGATTGCAATAACCCAGAAAGACTTTTCTAAGTGATCAAGGGGTCTGTCATTTACAAAATGAAGGATCAAATATTTATTGACTTTTTTTATTTAATGGTTTGGATTTTTCACACAGGCATTTGATAAATTCTTTGATTGAAATAACCCAGAAAGACTTTTAAGTGATCAAGGGGTCTGTCATTTACAAAATGAAGGATCTAATATTTATTGACTTTTTTTATTTAATGGTTTGCATTTTCACACAGGTATTTGATAAATTCTTTGATTGCAATAACCCAGAAAGACTTTTAAGTGATCAAGGGATCTGTCATTTACAAAATGAAGGATCAAATATTTATTGACTTTTTTTATTTAATGGTTTGGATTTTCACACAGGTATTTGATAAATTCTTTGATTGCAATAACCCAGAAAGACTTTTCTAAGTGATCAAGGGGTCTGTCATTTACAAAATGAAGGATCTAATATTTATTGACTTTTTTTATTTAATGGTTTGGATTTTTCACACAGGTATTTGATAAATTCTTTGATTGCAATAACCCAGAAAGACTTTTCTAAGTGATCAAGGGGTCTCTCATTTACAAAATAAAGGATCAAATATTTATTGACTTTTTTTATTTAATGGTTTGGATTTTCACACAGGCATTTGATAAATTCTTTGATTGCAATAACCCAGAAAGACTTTTCTAAGTGATCAAGGGGTCTGTCATTTACAAAATGAAGGATCAAATATTTATTGACACACACAGGCATTTGATAAATTCTTTGATTGCAATAACCCAGAAAGACTTTTCTAAGTGATCAAGGGGTCTGTCATTTACAAAATGAAGGATCAAATATTTATTGACTTTTTTTATTTAATGGTTTGGATTTTTCACACAGGCATTTGATAAATTCTTTGATTGCAATAACCCAGAAAGACTTTTAAGTGATCAAGGGGTCTGTCATTTACAAAATGAAGGATCTAATATTTATTGACTTTTTTTATTTAATGGTTTGGATTTTCACACAGGTATCTGATAAATTCTTTGATTGCAATAACCCAGAAAGACTTTTCTAAGTGATCAAGGGGTCTGTCATTTACAAAATGAAGGATCAAATATTTATTGACTTTTTTTATTTAATGGTTTGGATTTACACACAGGTATTTGATAAATTCTTTGATTGCAATAACCCAGAAAGACTTTTCTAAATGATCAAGGGGTCTGTCATTTACAAAATAAAGGATCAAATATTTATTGACTTTTTTTATTTAATGGTTTGGATTTTCACACAGGTATCTGATAAATTCTTTGATTGCAATAACCCAGAAAGACTTTTCTAAGTGATCAAGGGGTCTGTCATTTACAAAATGAAGGATCAAATATTTATTGACTTTTTTTATTTAATGGTTTGGATTTACACACAGGTATTTGATAAATTCTTTGATTGCAATAACCCAGAAAGACTTTTCTAAGTGATCAAGGGGTCTGTCATTTACAAAATAAAGGATCAAATATTTATTGACTTTTTTTATTTAATGGTTTGGATTTTCACACAGGTATCTGATAAATTCTTTGATTGCAATAACCCAGAAAGACTTTTCTAAGTGATCAAGGGGTCTGTCATTTACAAAATGAAGGATCAAATATTTATTGACTTTTTTTATTTAATGGTTTGGATTTTCACACAGGCATTTGATAAATTCTTTGATTGCAATAACCCAGAAAGACTTTTCTAAGTGATCAAGGGGTCTGTCATTTACAAAATGAAGGATCTAATATTTATTGACTTTTTTTATTTATTTAATGGTTTGGAGTTTCACACAGGCATTTGATAAATTTTTTGACTGCAATAACCCAGAAAGACTTTTCTAAGTGATTAAGGGGTCTGTCATTTACAAAATAAAGGATCTAATTTTTATTGATTTTTTTTTATTTAACGGTTTGGAGTTTCACACAGGTATTTGATAAATTCTTTGATTGCAATAACCCAGAAAGACTTTTCTAAGTGATCAAGGGGTCTGTCATTTACAAAATGAAGGATCTAATATTTATTGACTTTTTTTATTTAATGGTTTGGAGTTTCACACAGGCATTTGATAAATTCTTTGATTGCAATAACCCAGAAAGACTTTTAACTGATTAAGGGGTCTGTCATTTACAAAATGAAGGATCTAATATTTATTGACTTTTTTTATTTAATGGTTTGGAGTTTCACACAGGTATTTGATAAATTCTTTGATTGCAATAACCCAGAAAGACTTTTCTAAGTGATCAAGGGGTCTGTCATTTACAAAATGAAGGATCTAATATTTATTGACTTTTTTTATTTAATGGTTTGGAGTTTCACACAGGCATTTGATAAATTCTTTGATTGCAATAACCCAGAAAGACTTTTAACTGATTAAGGGGTCTGTCATTTACAAAATGAAGGATCTAATATTTATTGACTTTTTTTATTTAATGGTTTGGAGTTTCACACAGGTATTTGATAAATTCTTTGATTGCAATAACCCAGAAAGACTTTTCTAAGTGATCAAGGGGTCTGTCATTTACAAAATGAAGGATCTAATATTTATTGACTTTTTTTATTTAATGGTTTGGAGTTTCACACAGGCATTTGATAAATTCTTTGATTGCAATAACCCAGAAAGACTTTTAACTGATTAAGGGGTCTGTCATTTACAAAATGAAGGATCTAATATTTATTGACTTTTTTTATTTAATGGTTTGGAGTTTCACACAGGTATTTGATAAATTCTTTGATTGCAATAACCCAGAAAGACTTTTCTAAGTGATCAAGGGGTCTGTCATTTACAAAATGAAGGATCTAATATTTATTGACTTTTTTTATTTAATGGTTTGGAGTTTCACACAGGCATTTGATAAATTCTTTGATTGCAATAACCCAGAAAGACTTTTCTAAGTGATCAAGGGGTCTGTCATTTACAAAATGAAGGATCTAATATTTATTGACTTTTTTTATTTAATGGTTTGGATTTTCACACAGGTATTTGATAAATTCTTTGATTGCAATAACCCAGAAAGACTTTTCTAAGTGATCAAGGGGTCTGTCATTTACAAAATGAAGGATCTAATATTTATTGACTTTTTTTATTTATTTAATGGTTTGGAGTTTCACACAGGCATTTGATAAATTTTTTGACTGCAATAACCCAGAAAGACTTTTCTAAGTGATCAAGGGGTCTGTCATTTACAAAATAAAGGATTTGATTTTTATTGATTTTTTTCTATTTAATGGTTTGGAGTTTCACACAGGCATTTGATAAATTCTTTGATTGCAATAACCCAGAAAGACTTTTAACTGATTAAGGGGTCTGTCATTTACAAAATAAAGGATCTAATTTTTATTGATTTTTTTTTTATTTAACGGTTTGGAGTTTCACACAGGCATTTGATAAATTCTTTGATTGCAATAACCCAGAAAGACTTTTCTAAGTGATCAAGGGGTCTGTCATTTACAAAATGAAGGATCAAATATTTATTGACTTTTTTTATTTAATGGTTTGGAGTTTCACACAGGCATTTGATAAATTCTTTGATTGCAATAACCCAGAAAGACTTTTCTAAGTGATCAAGGGGTCTGTCATTTACAAAATGAAGGATCAAATATTTATTGACTTTTTTTATTTAATGGTTTGGATTTTCACACAGGTATTTGATAAATTCTTTGATTGCAATAACCCAGAAAGACTTTTCTAAGTGATCAAGGGGTCTGTCATTTACAAAATGAAGGATCTAATATTTATTGACTTTTTTTATTTAATGGTTTGGATTTTCACACAGGTATTTGATAAATTCTTTGATTGCAATAACCCAGAAAGACTTTTCTAAGTGATTAAGGGGTCTGTCATTTACAAAATGAAGGATCAAATATTTATTGACTTTTTTTATTTAATGGTTTGGATTTTCACACAGGCATTTGATAAATTCTTTGATTGCAATAACCCAGAAAGACTTTTCTAAGTGATCAAGGGGTCTGTCATTTACAAAATGAAGGATCAAATATTTATTGACTTTTTTTATTTAATGGTTTGGATTTTCACACAGGCATTTGATAAATTCTTTGATTGCAATAACCCAGAAAGACTTTTCTAAGTGATCAAGGGGTCTGTCATTTACAAAATGAAGGATCAAATATTTATTGACTTTTTTTATTTAATGGTTTGGATTTTTCACACAGGCATTTGATAAATTCTTTGATTGCAATAACCCAGAAAGACTTTTTTTATTTAATGGTTTGGATTTTCACACAGGCATTTAACCCAGAAGTGATCAAGGGGTCTGTCATTTACAAAATGAAGGATCTAATATTTATTGACTTTTTTTATTTAATGGTTTGGATTTTCACACAGGCATTTGATAAATTCTTTGATTGCAATAACCCAGAAAGACTTTTCTAAGTGATCAAGGGGTCTCTCATTTACAAAATAAAGGATCAAATATTTATTGACTTTTTTCATTTAATGGTTTGGATTTTCACACAGGCATTTGATAAATTCTTTGATTGCAATAACCCAGAAAGACTTTTCTAAGTGATCAAGGGGTCTCTCATTTACAAAATAAAGGATCAAATATTTATTGACTTTTTTTATTTAATGGTTTGGATTTTCACACAGGCATTTGATAAATTCTTTGATTGCAATAACCCAGAAAGACTTTTCTAAGTGATCAAGGGGTCTGTCATTTACAAAATGAAGGATCAAATATTTATTGACTTTTTTTATTTAATGGTTTGGATTTTTCACACAGGCATTTGATAAATTCTTTGATTGCAATAACCCAGAAAGACTTTTAAGTGATCAAGGGGTCTGTCATTTACAAATGGTTTGCATTTTCACACAGGTATTTGATAAATTCTTTGATTGCAATAACCCAGAAAGACTTTTAAGTGATCAAGGGATCTGTCATTTACAAAATGAAGGATCAAATATTTATTGACTTTTTTTATTTAATGGTTTGGATTTTCACACAGGTATTTGATAAATTCTTTGATTGCAATAACCCAGAAAGACTTTTCTAAGTGATCAAGGGGTCTGTCATTTACAAAATGAAGGATCTAATATTTATTGACTTTTTTTATTTAATGGTTTGGATTTTTCACACAGGTATTTGATAAATTCTTTGATTGCAATAACCCAGAAAGACTTTTCTAAGTGATCAAGGGGTCTCTCATTTACAAAATAAAGGATCAAATATTTATTGACTTTTTTTATTTAATGGTTTGGATTTTCACACAGGCATTTGATAAATTCTTTGATTGCAATAACCCAGAAAGACTTTTCTAAGTGATCAAGGGGTCTGTCATTTACAAAATGAAGGATCAAATATTTATTGACTTTTTTTATTTAATGGTTTGGATTTTTCACACAGGCATTTGATAAATTCTTTGATTGCAATAACCCAGAAAGACTTTTAAGTGATCAAGGGGTCTGTCATTTACAAAATGAAGGATCTAATATTTATTGACTTTTTTTATTTAATGGTTTGGATTTTCACACAGGTATTTGATAAATTCTTTGATTGCAATAACCCAGAAAGACTTTTCTAAGTGATCAAGGGGTCTCTCATTTACAAAATAAAGGATCAAATATTTATTGACTTTTTTTATTTAATGGTTTGGATTTTCACACAGGTATTTGATAAATTCTTTGATTGCAATAACCCAGAAAGACTTTTCTAAGTGATCAAGGGGTCTGTCATTTACAAAATGAAGGATCTAATATTTATTGACTTTTTTTATTTAATGGTTTGGATTTTCACACAGGTATTTGATAAATTCTTTGATTGCAATAACCCAGAAAGACTTTTCTAAGTGATCAAGGGGTCTCTCATTTACAAAATAAAGGATCAAATATTTATTGACTTTTTTTATTTAATGGTTTGGAGTTTCACACAGGCATTTGATAAATTCTTTGATTGCAATAACCCAGAAAGACTTTTCTAAGCGATCAAGGGGTCTGTCATTTACAAAATGAAGGATCTAATATTTATTGACTTTTTTTATTTAATGGTTTGGATTTTCACACAGGTATTTGATAAATTCTTTGATTGCAATAACCCAGAAAGACTTTTCTAAGCGATCAAGGGGTCTGTCATTTACAAAATGAAGGATCAAATATTTATTGACTTTTTTTATTTAATGGTTTGGATTTTCACACAGGTATCTGATAAATTCTTTGATTGCAATAACCCAGAAAGACTTTTAAGTGATCAAGGGGTCTGTCATTTACAAAATGAAGGATCTAATATTTATTGACTTTTTTTATTTAATGGTTTGGATTTTCACACAGGTATCTGATAAATTCTTTGATTGCAATAACCCAGAAAGACTTTTCTAAGTGATCAAGGGGTCTGTCATTTACAAAATGAAGGATCAAATATTTATTGACTTTTTTTATTTAATGGTTTGGATTTACACACAGGTATTTGATAAATTCTTTGATTGCAATAACCCAGAAAGACTTTTCTAAATGATCAAGGGGTCTGTCATTTACAAAATAAAGGATCAAATATTTATTGACTTTTTTTATTTAATGGTTTGGATTTTCACACAGGTATCTGATAAATTCTTTGATTGCAATAACCCAGAAAGACTTTTCTAAGTGATCAAGGGGTCTGTCATTTACAAAATGAAGGATCAAATATTTATTGACTTTTTTTATTTAATGGTTTGGATTTACACACAGGTATTTGATAAATTCTTTGATTGCAATAACCCAGAAAGACTTTTCTAAGTGATCAAGGGGTCTGTCATTTACAAAATAAAGGATCAAATATTTATTGACTTTTTTTATTTAATGGTTTGGATTTTCACACAGGTATCTGATAAATTCTTTGATTGCAATAACCCAGAAAGACTTTTCTAAGTGATCAAGGGGTCTGTCATTTACAAAATGAAGGATCAAATATTTATTGACTTTTTTTATTTAATGGTTTGGATTTTCACACAGGCATTTGATAAATTCTTTGATTGCAATAACCCAGAAAGACTTTTCTAAGTGATCAAGGGGTCTGTCATTTACAAAATGAAGGATCTAATATTTATTGACTTTTTTTATTTAATGGTTTGGAGTTTCACACAGGCATTTGATAAATTCTTTGATTGCAATAACCCAGAAAGACTTTTAACTGATTAAGGGGTCTGTCATTTACAAAATGAAGGATCTAATATTTATTGACTTTTTTTATTTAATGGTTTGGAGTTTCACACAGGTATTTGATAAATTCTTTGATTGCAATAACCCAGAAAGACTTTTCTAAGTGATCAAGGGGTCTGTCATTTACAAAATGAAGGATCTAATATTTATTGACTTTTTTTATTTAATGGTTTGGAGTTTCACACAGGCATTTGATAAATTCTTTGATTGCAATAACCCAGAAAGACTTTTAAGTGATTAAGGGGTCTGTCATTTACAAAATGAAGGATCTAATATTTATTGACTTTTTTTATTTAATGGTTTGGAGTTTCACACAGGTATTTGATAAATTCTTTGATTGCAATAACCCAGAAAGACTTTTCTAAGTGATCAAGGGGTCTGTCATTTACAAAATGAAGGATCTAATATTTATTGACTTTTTTTATTTAATGGTTTGGAGTTTCACACAGGCATTTGATAAATTCTTTGATTGCAATAACCCAGAAAGACTTTTAACTGATTAAGGGGTCTGTCATTTACAAAATGAAGGATCTAATATTTATTGACTTTTTTTATTTAATGGTTTGGAGTTTCACACAGGTATTTGATAAATTCTTTGATTGCAATAACCCAGAAAGACTTTTCTAAGTGATCAAGGGGTCTGTCATTTACAAAATGAAGGATCTAATATTTATTGACTTTTTTTATTTAATGGTTTGGAGTTTCACACAGGCATTTGATAAATTCTTTGATTGCAATAACCCAGAAAGACTTTTCTAAGTGATCAAGGGGTCTGTCATTTACAAAATGAAGGATCTAATATTTATTGACTTTTTTTATTTAATGGTTTGGATTTTCACACAGGTATTTGATAAATTCTTTGATTGCAATAACCCAGAAAGACTTTTCTAAGTGATCAAGGGGTCTGTCATTTACAAAATGAAGGATCTAATATTTATTGACTTTTTTTATTTATTTAATGGTTTGGAGTTTCACACAGGCATTTGATAAATTTTTTGACTGCAATAACCCAGAAAGACTTTTCTAAGTGATCAAGGGGTCTGTCATTTACAAAATAAAGGATTTGATTTTTATTGATTTTTTTCTATTTAATGGTTTGGAGTTTCACACAGGCATTTGATAAATTCTTTGATTGCAATAACCCAGAAAGACTTTTAACTGATTAAGGGGTCTGTCATTTACAAAATAAAGGATCTAATTTTTATTGATTTTTTTTTATTTAACGGTTTGGAGTTTCACACAGGCATTTGATAAATTCTTTGATTGCAATAACCCAGAAAGACTTTTCTAAGTGATCAAGGGGTCTGTCATTTACAAAATGAAGGATCAAATATTTATTGACTTTTTTTATTTAATGGTTTGGATTTTCACACAGGTATTTGATAAATTCTTTGATTGCAATAACCCAGAAAGACTTTTCTAAGTGATCAAGGGGTCTGTCATTTACAAAATGAAGGATCTAATATTTATTGACTTTTTTTATTTAATGGTTTGGATTTTCACACAGGTATTTGATAAATTCTTTGATTGCAATAACCCAGAAAGACTTTTCTAAGTGATCAAGGGGTCTGTCATTTACAAAATGAAGGATCAAATATTTATTGACTTTTTTTATTTAATGGTTTGGATTTTCACACAGGCATTTGATAAATTCTTTGATTGCAATAACCCAGAAAGACTTTTCTAAGTGATCAAGGGGTCTGTCATTTACAAAATGAAGGATCAAATATTTATTGACTTTTTTTATTTAATGGTTTGGATTTTTCACACAGGCATTTGATAAATTCTTTGATTGCAATAACCCAGAAAGACTTTTCTAAGTGATCAAGGGGTCTCTCATTTACAAAATAAAGGATCAAATATTTATTGACTTTTTTTATTTAATGGTTTGGATTTTCACACAGGCATTTGATAAATTCTTTGATTGCAATAACCCAGAAAGACTTTTCTAAGTGATCAAGGGGTCTCTCATTTACAAAATAAAGGATCAAATATTTATTGACTTTTTTCATTTAATGGTTTGGATTTTCACACAGGCATTTGATAAATTCTTTGATTGCAATAACCCAGAAAGACTATTTATTGACTTTTTTCATTTAATGGTTTGGATTTTCACACAGGCATTTGATAAATTCTTTGATTGCAATAACCCAGAAAGACTTTTCTAAGTGATCAAGGGGTCTCTCATTTACAAAATAAAGGATCAAATATTTATTGACTTTTTTTATTTAATGGTTTGGAACACAGGCATTTGATAAATTCTTTGATTGCAATAACCCAGAAAGACTTTTCTAAGTGATCAAGGGGTCTGTCATTTACAAAATGAAGGATCAAATATTTATTGACTTTTTTTATTTAATGGTTTGGATTTTTCACACAGGCATTTGATAAATTCTTTGATTGCAATAACCCAGAAAGACTTTTAAGTGATCAAGGGGTCTGTCATTTACAAAATGAAGGATCTAATATTTATTGACTTTTTTTATTTAATGGTTTGCATTTTCACACAGGTATTTGATAAATTCTTTGATTGCAATAACCCAGAAAGACTTTTAAGTGATCAAGGGATCTGTCATTTACAAAATAAAGGATCTAATATTTATTGACTTTTTTTATTTAATGGTTTGGAGTTTCACACAGGCATTTGATAAATTCTTTGATTGCAATAACCCAGAAAGACTTTTCTAAGTGATCAAGGGGTCTGTCATTTACAAAATGAAGGATCAAATATTTATTGACTTTTTTTATTTAATGGTTTGGATTTACACACAGGTATTTGATAAATTCTTTGATTGCAATAACCCAGAAAGACTTTTCTAAGTGATCAAGGGGTCTGTCATTTACAAAATAAAGGATCAAATATTTATTGACTTTTTTTATTTAATGGTTTGGATTTTCACACAGGTATCTGATAAATTCTTTGATTGCAATAACCCAGAAAGACTTTTCTAAGTGATCAAGGGGTCTGTCATTTACAAAATGAAGGATCAAATATTTATTGACTTTTTTTATTTAATGGTTTGGATTTACACACAGGTATTTGATAAATTCTTTGATTGCAATAACCCAGAAAGACTTTTCTAAGTGATCAAGGGGTCTGTCATTTACAAAATAAAGGATCAAATATTTATTGACTTTTTTTATTTAATGGTTTGGATTTTCACACAGGTATCTGATAAATTCTTTGATTGCAATAACCCAGAAAGACTTTTCTAAGTGATCAAGGGGTCTGTCATTTACAAAATGAAGGATCAAATATTTATTGACTTTTTTTATTTAATGGTTTGGATTTTCACACAGGTATTTGATAAATTCTTTGATTGCAATAACCCAGAAAGACTTTTCTAAGTGATCAAGGGGTCTGTCATTTACAAAATGAAGGATCTAATATTTATTGACTTTTTTTATTTATTTAATGGTTTGGAGTTTCACACAGGCATTTGATAAATTTTTTGACTGCAATAACCCAGAAAGACTTTTCTAAGTGATTAAGGGGTCTGTCATTTACAAAATAAAGGATCTAATTTTTATTGATTTTTTTTTATTTAACGGTTTGGAGTTTCACACAGGTATTTGATAAATTCTTTGATTGCAATAACCCAGAAAGACTTTTCTAAGTGATCAAGGGGTCTGTCATTTACAAAATAAAGGATCAAATATTTATTGACTTTTTTTATTTAATGGTTTGGATTTTCACACAGGTATCTGATAAATTCTTTGATTGCAATAACCCAGAAAGACTTTTCTAAGTGATCAAGGGGTCTGTCATTTACAAAATAAAGGATCAAATATTTATTGACTTTTTTATTTAACGGTTTGGAGTTTCACACAGGTATTTGATAAATTCTTTGATTGCAATAACCCAGAAAGACTTTTCTAAGTGATCAAGGGGTCTGTCATTTACAAAATAAAGGATCAAATATTTATTGACTTTTTTTATTTAATGGTTTGGATTTTCACACAGGTATTTGATAAATTCTTTGATTGCAATAACCCAGAAAGACTTTTCTAAGTGATCAAGGGGTCTCTCATTTACAAAATAAAGGATCAAATATTTATTGACTTTTTTTATTTAATGGTTTGGATTTTCACACAGGCATTTGATAAATTCTTTGATTGCAATAACCCAGAAAGACTTTTCTAAGTGATCAAGGGGTCTGTCATTTACAAAATGAAGGATCAAATATTTATTGACTTTTTTTATTTAATGGTTTGGATTTTTCACACAGGCATTTGATAAATTCTTTGATTGCAATAACCCAGAAAGACTTTTAAGTGATCAAGGGGTCTGTCATTTACAAAATGAAGGATCTAATATTTATTGACTTTTTTTATTTAATGGTTTGGATTTTCACACAGGTATTTGATAAATTCTTTGATTGCAATAACCCAGAAAGATCAAATATTTATTGACTTTTTTTATTTAATGGTTTGGATTTTCACACAGGTATTTGATAAATTCTTTGATTGCAATAACCCAGAAAGACTTTTCTAAGTGATCAAGGGGTCTTTGGTATTAACCCAGAAAGACTTTTCTAAGTGATCAAGCAATGGTTTGGAACCCAGAAAGACTTTTCTAAGTGATCAAGGGGTCTCTCATTTACAAAATAAAGGATCAAATATTTATTGACTTTTTTTATTTAATGGTTTGGATTTTCACACAGGTATTTGATAAATTCTTTGATTGCAATAACCCAGAAAGACTTTTCTAAGTGATCAAGGGGTCTGTCATTTACAAAATGAAGGATCTAATATTTATTGACTTTTTTTATTTAATGGTTTGGATTTTCACACAGGCATTTGATAAATTCTTTGATTGCAATAACCCAGAAAGACTTTTCTAAGTGATCAAGGGGTCTCTCATTTACAAAATAAAGGATCAAATATTTATTGACTTTTTTTATTTAATGGTTTGGATTTTCACACAGGCATTTGATAAATTCTTTGATTGCAATAACCCAGAAAGACTTTTCTAAGTGATCAAGGGGTCTGTCATTTACAAAATGAAGGATCAAATATTTATTGACTTTTTTTATTTAATGGTTTGGATTTTTCACACAGGCATTTGATAAATTCTTTGATTGCAATAACCCAGAAAGACTTTTAAGTGATCAAGGGGTCTGTCATTTACAAAATGAAGGATCTAATATTTATTGACTTTTTTTATTTAATGGTTTGCATTTTCACACAGGTATTTGATAAATTCTTTGATTGCAATAACCCAGAAAGACTTTTAAGTGATCAAGGGATCTGTCATTTACAAAATAAAGGATCTAATATTTATTGACTTTTTTTATTTAATGGTTTGGAGTTTCACACAGGCATTTGATAAATTCTTTGATTGCAATAACCCAGAAAGACTTTTCTAAGCGATCAAGGGGTCTGTCATTTACAAAATGAAGGATCTAATATTTATTGACTTTTTTTATTTAATGGTTTGGATTTTCACACAGGTATTTGATAAATTCTTTGATTGCAATAACCCAGAAAGACTTTTAAGTGATCAAGGGGTCTGTCATTTACAAAATAAAGGATCTAATATTTATTGACTTTTTTTATTTAATGGTTTGGAGTTTCACACAGGCACTTGATAAATTCTTTGATTGCAATAACCCAGAAAGACTTTTCTAAGCGATCAAGGGGTCTGTCATTTACAAAATGAAGGATCTAATATTTATTGACTTTTTTTATTTAATGGTTTGGATTTTCACACAGGTATCTGATAAATTCTTTGATTGCAATAACCCAGAAAGACTTTTAAGTGATCAAGGGGTCTGTCACAGGTTTTTATTTAATGGTTTGGATTTTCACACAGGTATTTGATAAATTCTTTGATTGCAATAACCCAGAAAGACTTTTAAGTGATCAAGGGGTCTGTCATTTACAAAATAAAGGATCTAATATTTATTGACTTTTTTTATTTAATGGTTTGGAGTTTCACACAGGCACTTGATAAATTCTTTGATTGCAATAACCCAGAAAGACTTTTCTAAGCGATCAAGGGGTCTGTCATTTACAAAATGAAGGATCTAATATTTATTGACTTTTTTTATTTAATGGTTTGGATTTTCACACAGGTATCTGATAAATTCTTTGATTGCAATAACCCAGAAAGACTTTTAAGTGATCAAGGGGTCTGTCATTTACAAAATGAAGGATCTAATATTTATTGACTTTTTTTATTTAATGGTTTGGATTTTCACACAGGTATCTGATAAATTCTTTGATTGCAATAACCCAGAAAGACTTTTCTAAGTGATCAAGGGGTCTGTCATTTACAAAATGAAGGATCTAATATTTATTGACTTTTTTTATTTAATGGTTTGGAGTTTCACACAGGCATTTGATAAATTCTTTGATTGCAATAACCCAGAAAGACTTTTAACTGATTAAGGGGTCTGTCATTTACAAAATAAAGGATCAAATATTTATTGATTTTTTTATTTAATGGTTTGGATTTTCACACAGGTATCTGATAAATTCTTTGATTGCAATAACCCAGAAAGACTTTTCTAAGTGATCAAGGGGTCTGTCATTTACAAAATGAAGGATCAAATATTTATTGACTTTTTTTATTTAATGAATTTAATGGTTTGGATTTTCACACAGGTATCTGATAAATTCTTTGATTGCAATAACCCAGAAAGACTTTTCTAAGTGATCAAGGGGTCTGTCATTTACAAAATGAAGGATCAAATATTTATTGACTTTTTTTATTTAATGGTTTGGATTTACACACAGGTATTTGATAAATTCTTTGATTGCAATAACCCAGAAAGACTTTTCTAAGTGATCAAGGGGTCTGTCATTTACGAAATAAAGGATCAAATATTTATTGACTTTTTTTATTTAATGGTTTGGATTTTCACACAGGTATCTGATAAATTCTTTGATTGCAATAACCCAGAAAGACTTTTCTAAGTGATCAAGGGGTCTGTCATTTACAAAATGAAGGATCAAATATTTATTGACTTTTTTTATTTAATGGTTTGGATTTTCACACAGGCATTTGATAAATTCTTTGATTGCAATAACCCAGAAAGACTTTTCTAAGTGATCAAGGGGTCTGTCATTTACAAAATGAAGGATCTAATATTTATTGACTTTTTTTATTTAATGGTTTGGATTTTCACACAGGTATTTGATAAATTCTTTGATTTACCCAGAAAGACTTTTCTAAGTGATCAAGGGGTCTCTCATTTACAAAATAAAGGATCAAATATTTATTGACTTTTTTTATTTAATGGTTTGGATTTTCACACAGGTATTTGATAAATTCTTTGATTGCAATAACCCAGAAAGACTTTTCTAAGTGATCAAGGGGTCTCTCATTTACAAAATAAAGGATCAAATATTTATTGACTTTTTTTATTTAATGGTTTGGATTTTCACACAGGTATTTGATAAATTCTTTGATTGCAATAACCCAGAAAGACTTTTAAGTGATCAAGGGGTCTGTCATTTACAAAATAAAGGATCAAATATTTATTGACTTTTTTTATTTAATGGTTTGGATTTTCACACAGGTATCTGATAAATTCTTTGATTGCAATAACCCAGAAAGACTTTTCTAAGTGATCAAGGGGTCTGTCATTTACAAAATGAAGGATCAAATATTTATTGACTTTTTTTATTTAATGGTTTGGATTTACACACAGGTATTTGATAAATTCTTTGATTGCAATAACCCAGAAAGACTTTTCTAAGTGATCAAGGGGTCTGTCATTTACGAAATAAAGGATCAAATATTTATTGACTTTTTTTATTTAATGGTTTGGATTTTCACACAGGTATCTGATAAATTTTGGATTTTCTTTGATTGCAATAACCCAGAAAGACTTTTCTAAGTGATCAAGGGGTCTGTCATTTACAAAATGAAGGATCAAATATTTATTGACTTTTTTTATTTAATGGTTTGGATTTTCACACAGGCATTTGATAAATTCTTTGATTGCAATAACCCAGAAAGACTTTTCTAAGTGAACAAGGGGTCTGTCATTTACAAAATGAAGGATCTAATATTTATTGACTTTTTTTATTTAATGGTTTGGATTTTCACACAGGTATTTGATAAATTCTTTGATTGCAATAACCCAGAAAGACTTTTCTAAGTGATCAAGGGGTCTCTCATTTACAAAATAAAGGATCAAATATTTATTGACTTTTTTTATTTAATGGTTTGGATTTTCACACAGGCATTTGATAAATTCTTTGATTGCAATAACCCAGAAAGACTTTTCTAAGTGATCAAGGGGTCTGTCATTTACAAAATGAAGGATCAAATATTTATTGACTTTTTTTATTTAATGGTTTGGATTTTTCACACAGGCATTTGATAAATTCTTTGATTGCAATAACCCAGAAAGACTTTTAAGTGATCAAGGGGTCTGTCATTTACAAAATGAAGGATCTAATATTTATTGACTTTTTTTATTTAATGGTTTGCATTTTCACACAGGTATTTGATAAATTCTTTGATTGCAATAACCCAGAAAGACTTTTAAGTGATCAAGGGATCTGTCATTTACAAAATAAAGGATCTAATATTTATTGACTTTTTTTATTTAATGGTTTGGAGTTTCACACAGGCATTTGATAAATTCTTTGATTGCAATAACCCAGAAAGACTTTTCTAAGTGATCAAGGGGTCTGTCATTTACAAAATGAAGGATCAAATATTTATTGACTTTTTTTATTTAATGGTTTGGATTTTTCACACAGGCATTTGATAAATTCTTTGATTGCAATAACCCAGAAAGACTTTTAAGTGATCAAGGGGTCTGTCATTTACAAAATGAAGGATCTAATATTTATTGACTTTTTTTATTTAATGGTTTGCATTTTCACACAGGTATTTGATAAATTCTTTGATTGCAATAACCCAGAAAGACTTTTAAGTGATCAAGGGATCTGTCATTTACAAAATAAAGGATCTAATATTTATTGACTTTTTTTATTTAATGGTTTGGAGTTTCACACAGGCATTTGATAAATTCTTTGATTGCAATAACCCAGAAAGACTTTTCTAAGTGATTAAGGGGTCTGTCATTTACAAAATAAAGGATCTAATTTTTATTGATTTTTTTTTATTTAACGGTTTGGAGTTTCACACAGGTATTTGATAAATTCTTTGATTGCAATAACCCAGAAAGACTTTTCTAAGTGATCAAGGGGTCTGTCATTTACAAAATGAAGGATCTAATATTTATTGACTTTTTTTATTTAATGGTTTGGAGTTTCACACAGGCATTTGATAAATTCTTTGATTGCAATAACCCAGAAAGACTTTTAACTGATTAAGGGGTCTGTCATTTACAAAATGAAGGATCTAATATTTATTGACTTTTTTTATTTAATGGTTTGGAGTTTCACACAGGTATTTGATAAATTCTTTGATTGCAATAACCCAGAAAGACTTTTCTAAGTGATCAAGGGGTCTGTCATTTACAAAATGAAGGATCTAATATTTATTGACATTTTTTATTTAATGGTTTGGAGTTTCACACAGGCATTTGATAAATTCTTTGATTGCAATAACACAGAAAGACTTTTCTAAGTGATCAAGGGGTCTGTCATTTACAAAATAAAGGATCTAATTTTTATTGATTTTTTTTTATTTAACGGTTTGGAGTTTCACACAGGCATTTGATAAATTCTTTGATTGCAATAACCCAGAAAGACTTTTCTAAGTGATCAAGGGGTCTGTCATTTACAAAATGAAGGATCTAATATTTATTGACTTTTTTTATTTAATGGTTTGGATTTTCACACAGGTATTTGATAAATTCTTTGATTGCAATAACCCAGAAAGACTTTTCTAAGTGATCAAGGGGTCTGTCATTTACAAAATGAAGGATCTAATATTTATTGACTTTTTTTATTTATTTAATGGTTTGGAGTTTCACACAGGCATTTGATAAATTTTTTGACTGCAATAACCCAGAAAGACTTTTCTAAGTGATCAAGGGGTCTGTCATTTACAAAATAAAGGATTTGATTTTTATTGATTTTTTTCTATTTAATGGTTTGGAGTTTCACACAGGCATTTGATAAATTCTTTGATTGCAATAACCCAGAAAGACTTTTAACTGATTAAGGGGTCTGTCATTTACAAAATAAAGGATCTAATTTTTATTGATTTTTTTTTTATTTAACGGTTTGGAGTTTCACACAGGCATTTGATAAATTCTTTGATTGCAATAACCCAGAAAGACTTTTCTAAGTGATCAAGGGGTCTGTCATTTACAAAATGAAGGATCAAATATTTATTGACTTTTTTTATTTAATGGTTTGGATTTTCACACAGGCATTTGATAAATTCTTTGATTGCAATAACCCAGAAAGACTTTTCTAAGTGATCAAGGGGTCTGTCATTTACAAAATGAAGGATCTAATATTTATTGACTTTTTTTATTTAATGGTTTGGATTTTCACACAGGTATTTGATAAATTCTTTGATTGCAATAACCCAGAAAGACTTTTCTAAGTGATCAAGGGGTCTGTCATTTACAAAATGAAGGATCAAATATTTATCGACTTTTTTTATTTAATGGTTTGGATTTTCACACAGGCATTTGATAAATTCTTTGATTGCAATAACCCAGAAAGACTTTTCTAAGTGATCAAGGGGTCTGTCATTTACAAAATGAAGGATCAAATATTTATTGACTTTTTTTATTTAATGGTTTGGATTTTTCACACAGGCATTTGATAAATTCTTTGATTGCAATAACCCAGAAAGACTTTTCTAAGTGATCAAGGGGTCTCTCATTTACAAAATAAAGGATCAAATATTTATTGACTTTTTTTATTTAATGGTTTGGATTTTCACACAGGCATTTGATAAATTCTTTGATTGCAATAACCCAGAAAGACTTTTCTAAGTGATCAAGGGGTCTCTCATTTACAAAATAAAGGATCAAATATTTATTGACTTTTTTCATTTAATGGTTTGGATTTTCACACAGGCATTTGATAAATTCTTTGATTGCAATAACCCAGAAAGACTTTTCTAAGTGATCAAGGGGTCTCTCAAAATGAAGGATCAAATATTTATTGACTTTTTTTATTTAATGGTTTGGATTTTTCACACAGGCATTTGATAAATTCTTTGATTGCAATAACCCAGAAAGACTTTTAAGTGATCAAGGGGTCTGTCATTTACAAAATGAAGGATCTAATATTTATTGACTTTTTTTATTTAATGGTTTGCATTTTCACACAGGTATTTGATAAATTCTTTGATTGCAATAACCCAGAAAGACTTTTAAGTGATCAAGGGGTGACAAAATAAAGGATCAAATATTTATTGACTTTTTTTATTTAATGGTTTGGATTTTCACACAGGCATTGATCTGTCATTTACAAAATAAAGGATCTAATATTTATTGACTTTTTTTATTTAATGGTTTGGAGTTTCACACAGGCATTTGATAAATTCTTTGATTGCAATAACCCAGAAAGACTTTTCTAAGCGATCAAGGGGTCTGTCATTTACAAAATGAAGGATCTAATATTTATTGACTTTTTTTATTTAATGGTTTGGATTTTCACACAGGTATTTGATAAATTCTTTGATTGCAATAACCCAGAAAGACTTTTAAGTGATCAAGGGGTCTGTCATTTACAAAATGAAGGATCTAATATTTATTGACTTTTTTTATTTAATGGTTTGGAGTTTCACACAGGCACTTGATAAATTCTTTGATTGCAATAACCCAGAAAGACTTTTCTAAGCGATCAAGGGGTCTGTCATTTACAAAATGAAGGATCTAATATTTATTGACTTTTTTTATTTAATGGTTTGGATTTTCACACAGGTATCTGATAAATTCTTTGATTGCAATAACCCAGAAAGACTTTTCTAAGTGATCAAGGGGTCTGTCATTTACAAAATGAAGGATCAAATATTTATTGACTTTTTTTATTTAATGGTTTGGATTTACACACAGGTATTTGATAAATTCTTTGATTGCAATAACCCAGAAAGACTTTTCTAAGTGATCAAGGGGTCTGTCATTTACAAAATAAAGGATCAAATATTTATTGACTTTTTTTATTTAATGGTTTGGATTTTCACACAGGTATCTGATAAATTCTTTGATTGCAATAACCCAGAAAGACTTTTCTAAGTGATCAAGGGGTCTGTCATTTACAAAATGAAGGATCAAATATTTATTGACTTTTTTTATTTAATGGTTTGGATTTACACACAGGTATTTGATAAATTCTTTGATTGCAATAACCCAGAAAGACTTTTCTAAGTGATCAAGGGGTCTGTCATTTACAAAATAAAGGATCAAATATTTATTGACTTTTTTTATTTAATGGTTTGGATTTTCACACAGGTATCTGATAAATTCTTTGATTGCAATAACCCAGAAAGACTTTTCTAAGTGATCAAGGGGTCTGTCATTTACAAAATGAAGGATCAAATATTTATTGACTTTTTTTATTTAATGGTTTGGATTTTCACACAGGTATTTGATAAATTCTTTGATTGCAATAACCCAGAAAGACTTTTCTAAGTGATCAAGGGGTCTGTCATTTACAAAATGAAGGATCTAATATTTATTGACTTTTTTTATTTATTTAATGGTTTGGAGTTTCACACAGGCATTTGATAAATTTTTTGACTGCAATAACCCAGAAAGACTTTTCTAAGTGATTAAGGGGTCTGTCATTTACAAAATAAAGGATCTAATTTTTATTGATTTTTTTTTATTTAACGGTTTGGAGTTTCACACAGGTATTTGATAAATTCTTTGATTGCAATAACCCAGAAAGACTTTTCTAAGTGATCAAGGGGTCTGTCATTTACAAAATAAAGGATCAAATATTTATTGACTTTTTTTATTTAATGGTTTGGATTTTCACACAGGTATCTGATAAATTCTTTGATTGCAATAACCCAGAAAGACTTTTCTAAGTGATCAAGGGGTCTGTCATTTACAAAATAAAGGATCAAATATTTATTGACTTTTTTGATTTAATGGTTTGGATTTTCACACAGGTATCTGATAAATTCTTTGATTGCAATAACCCAGAAAGACTTTTCTAAGTGATCAAGGGGTCTGTCATTTACAAAATGAAGGATCTAATATTTATTGACTTTTTTTATTTAATGGTTTGGAGTTTCACACAGGCATTTGATAAATTCTTTGATTGCAATAACACAGAAAGACTTTTCTAAGTGATCAAGGGGTCTGTCATTTACAAAATAAAGGATCTAATTTTTATTGATTTTTTTTTATTTAACGGTTTGGAGTTTCACACAGGCATTTGATAAATTCTTTGATTGCAATAACCCAGAAAGACTTTTCTAAGTGATCAAGGGGTCTGTCATTTACAAACACAGAAAGACTTTTCTAAGGCATTTGATAAATTCTTTGATTGCAATAACCCAGTTTTCTAAGTGATCAAGGGGTCTGTCATTTACAAAATGAAGGATCAAATATTTATTGACTTTTTTTATTTAATGGTTTGGATTTTTCACACAGGCATTTGATAAATTCTTTGATTGCAATAACCCAGAAAGACTTTTCTAAGTGATCAAGGGGTCTCTCATTTACAAAATAAAGGATCAAATATTTATTGACTTTTTTTATTTAATGGTTTGGATTTTCACACAGGCATTTGATAAATTCTTTGATTGCAATAACCCAGAAAGACTTTTCTAAGTGATCAAGGGGTCTCTCATTTACAAAATAAAGGATCAAATATTTATTGACTTTTTTCATTTAATGGTTTGGATTTTCACACAGGCATTTGATAAATTCTTTGATTGCAATAACCCAGAAAGACTTTTCTAAGTGATCAAGGGGTCTCTCATTTACAAAATAAAGGATCAAATATTTATTGACTTTTTTTATTTAATGGTTTGGATTTTCACACAGGCATTTGATAAATTCTTTGATTGCAATAACCCAGAAAGACTTTTCTAAGTGATCAAGGGGTCTGTCATTTACAAAATGAAGGATCAAATATTTATTGACTTTTTTTATTTAATGGTTTGGATTTTTCACACAGGCATTTGATAAATTCTTTGATTGCAATAACCCAGAAAGAC
The DNA here is from genome assembly GCF_024763615.1 of Phlebotomus papatasi. Taxonomy (NCBI): domain Eukaryota; kingdom Metazoa; phylum Arthropoda; class Insecta; order Diptera; family Psychodidae; genus Phlebotomus; species Phlebotomus papatasi. Next base: position 287,069 of record NW_026604358.1, on the reverse strand, counting down.
TTTTCTAAGTGATCAAGGGGTCTCTCATTTACAAAATAAAGGATCAAATATTTATTGACTTTTTTTATTTAATGGTTTGGATTTTCACACAGGCATTTGATAAATTCTTTGATTGCAATAACCCAGAAAGACTTTTCTAAGTGATCAAGGGGTCTCTCATTTACAAAATAAAGGATCAAATATTTATTGACTTTTTTCATTTAATGGTTTGGATTTTCACACAGGCATTTGATAAATTCTTTGATTGCAATAACCCAGAAAGACTTTTCTAAGTGATCAAGGGGTCTCTCATTTACAAAATAAAGGATCAAATATTTATTGACTTTTTTTATTTAATGGTTTGGATTTTCACACAGGCATTTGATAAATTCTTTGATTGCAATAACCCAGAAAGACTTTTCTAAGTGATCAAGGGGTCTGTCATTTACAAAATGAAGGATCAAATATTTATTGACTTTTTTTATTTAATGACACACAGGCATTTTTTCTTTGATTTAATGTGATCAAGGGGTCTGTCATTTACAAAATGATTTTTTTTGATTTTAAGTGATTCTTTTTACAAAATAAAGATTGACAATAACACCAGATAAATTCTTTGACAATTTTAAGTGATCAAAATGGGATCTAATATTTATTGACTCTGTCATTTACAAAATGAAGGATCTAATATTTATTGACTTTTTTTATTTAATGGTTTGCATTTTCACACAGGTATTTGATAAATTCTTTGATTGCAATAACCCAGAAAGACTTTTAAGTGATCAAGGGATCTGTCATTTACAAAATAAAGGATCTAATATTTATTGACTTTTTTTATTTAATGGTTTGGATTTTCACACAGGCATTTGATAAATTCTTTGATTGCAATAACCCAGAAAGACTTTTCTAAGTGATCAAGGGGTCTGTCATTTACAAAATAAAGGATCTAATATTTATTGACTTTTTTTATTTAATGGTTTGGATTTTCACACAGGTATTTGATAAATTCTTTGATTGCAATAACCCAGAAAGACTTTTAAGTGATCAAGGGGTCTGTCATTTACAAAATAAAGGATCTAATATTTATTGACTTTTTTTATTTAATGGTTTGGAGTTTCACACAGGCACTTGATAAATTCTTTGATTGCAATAACCCAGAAAGACTTTTCTAAGCGATCAAGGGGTCTGTCATTTACAAAATGAAGGATCTAATATTTATTGACTTTTTTTATTTAATGGTTTGGATTTTCACACAGGTATCTGATAAATTCTTTGATTGCAATAACCCAGAAAGACTTTTCTAAGTGATCAAGGGGTCTGTCATTTACAAAATGAAGGATCAAATATTTATTGACTTTTTTTATTTAATGGTTTGGATTTACACACAGGTATTTGATAAATTCTTTGATTGCAATAACCCAGAAAGACTTTTCTAAGTGATCAAGGGGTCTGTCATTTACAAAATAAAGGATCAAATATTTATTGACTTTTTTTATTTAATGGTTTGGATTTTCACACAGGTATCTGATAAATTCTTTGATTGCAATAACCCAGAAAGACTTTTCTAAGTGATCAAGGGGTCTGTCATTTACAAAATGAAGGATCAAATATTTATTGACTTTTTTTATTTAATGGTTTGGATTTACGCACAGGTATTTGATAAATTCTTTGATTGCAATAACCCAGAAAGACTTTTCTAAGTGATCAAGGGGTCTGTCATTTACAAAATAAAGGATCAAATATTTATTGACTTTTTTTATTTAATGGTTTGGATTTTCACACAGGTATCTGATAAATTCTTTGATTGCAATAACCCAGAAAGACTTTTCTAAGTGATCAAGGGGTCTGTCATTTACAAAATGAAGGATCAAATATTTATTGACTTTTTTTATTTAATGGTTTGGATTTTCACACAGGTATTTGATAAATTCTTTGATTGCAATGACCCAGAAAGACTTTTCTAAGTGATCAAGGGGTCTGTCATTTACAAAATGAAGGATCTAATATTTATTGACTTTTTTTATTTATTTAATGGTTTGGAGTTTCACACAGGCATTTGATAAATTTTTTGACTGCAATAACCCAGAAAGACTTTTCTAAGTGATTAAGGGGTCTGTCATTTACAAAATAAAGGATCTAATTTTTATTGATTTTTTTTTATTTAACGGTTTGGAGTTTCACACAGGTATTTGATAAATTCTTTGATTGCAATAACCCAGAAAGACTTTTCTAAGTGATCAAGGGGTCTGTCATTTACAAAATAAAGGATCAAATATTTATTGACTTTTTTTATTTAATGGTTTGGATTTTCACACAGGTATCTGATAAATTCTTTGATTGCAATAACCCAGAAAGACTTTTCTAAGTGATCAAGGGGTCTGTCATTTACAAAATAAAGGATCAAATATTTATTTTTTTTGATTTAATGGTTTGGATTTTCACACAGGTATCTGATAAATTCTTTGATTGCAATAACCCAGAAAGACTGGTTTGGATTTTCACACAGGTATCTGATAAATTCTTTGATTGCAATAACCCAGAAAGACTTTTCTAAGTGATCAAGGGGTCTGTCATTTACAAAATAAAGGATCAAATATTTATTGACTTTTTTGATTTAATGGTTTGGATTTTCACACAGGTATCTGATAAATTCTTTGATTGCAATAACCCAGAAAGACTTTTCTAAGTGATCAAGGGGTCTGTCATTTACAAAATGAAGGATCTAATATTTATTGACTTTTTTTATTTAATGGTTTGGAGTTTCACACAGGCATTTGATAAATTCTTTGATTGCAATAACCCAGAAAGACTTTTCTAAGTGATCAAGGGGTCTGTCATTTACAAAATGAAGGATCAAATATTTATTGACTTTTTTTATTTAATGGTTTGGATTTTCACACAGGTATTTGATAAATTCTTTGATTGCAATAACCCAGAAAGACTTTTCTAAGTGATCAAGGGGTCTGTCATTTACAAAATGAAGGATCTAATATTTATTGACTTTTTTTATTTATTTAATGGTTTGGAGTTTCACACAGGCATTTGATAAATTTTTTGACTGCAATAACCCAGAAAGACTTTTCTAAGTGATCAAGGGGTCTGTCATTTACAAAATAAAGGATTTGATTTTTATTGATTTTTTTCTATTTAATGGTTTGGAGTTTCACACAGGCATTTGATAAATTCTTTGATTGCAATAACCCAGAAAGGCTTTTAACTGATTAAGGGCTCTGTCATTTACAAAATAAAGGATCTAATTTTTATTGATTTTTTTTTATTTAACGGTTTGGAGTTTCACACAGGCATTTGATAAATTCTTTGATTGCAATAACCCAGAAAGACTTTTCTAAGTGATCAAGGGGTCTGTCATTTACAAAATAAAGGATTTGATTTTTATTGATTTTTTTCTATTTAATGGTTTGGAGTTTCACACAGGCATTTGATAAATTCTTTGATTGCAATAACCCAGAAAGACTTTTAACTGATTAAGGGGTCTGTCATTTACAAAATGAAGGATCTAATATTTATTGACTTTTTTTATTTAATGGTTTGGAGTTTCACACAGGTATTTGATAAATTCTTTGATTGCAATAACCCAGAAAGACTTTTCTAACAAAATGTGATCAAGGGGTCTGTCATTTACAAAATGAAGGATCTAATATTTATTGACTTTTTTTATTTAATGGTTTGGAGTTTCACACAGGCATTTGATAAATTCTTTGATTGCAATAACCCAGAAAGACTTTTCTAAGTGATCAAGGGGTCTGTCATTTACAAAATGAAGGATCAAATATTTATTGACTTTTTTTATTTAATGGTTTGGAGTCTCACACAGGCATTTGATAAATTCTTTGATTGCAATAACCCAGAAAGACTTTTCTAAGTGATCAAGGGGTCTGTCATTTACAAAATGAAGGATCTAATATTTATTGACTTTTTTTATTTAATGGTTTGGATTTTCACACAGGTATTTGATAAATTCTTTGATTGCAATAACCCAGAAAGACTTTTCTAAGTGATCAAGGGGTCTCTCATTTACAAAATAAAGGATCAAATATTTATTGACTTTTTTTATTTAATGGTTTGGATTTTCACACAGGCATTTGATAAATTCTTTGATTGCAATAACCCAGAAAGACTTTTCTAAGTGATCAAGGGGTCTGTCATTTACAAAATGAAATATTTATTGACTTTTTTTATTTAATGGTTTGGATTTTTCACACAGGCATTTGATAAATTCTTTGATTGCAATAACCCAGAAAGACTTTTCTAAGTGATCAAGGGGTCTCTCATTTACAAAATAAAGGATCAAATATTTATTGACTTTTTTTATTTAATGGTTTGGATTTTCACACAGGCATTTGATAAATTCTTTGATTGCAATAACCCAGAAAGACTTTTCTAAGTGATCAAGGGGTCTCTCATTTACAAAATAAAGGATCAAATATTTATTGACTTTTTTCATTTAATGGTTTGGATTTTCACACAGGCATTTGATAAATTCTTTGATTGCAATAACCCAGAAAGACTTTTCTAAGTGATCAAGGGGTCTCTCATTTACAAAATAAAGGATCAAATATTTATTGACTTTTTTTATTTAATGGTTTGGATTTTCACACAGGCATTTGATAAATTCTTTGATTGCAATAACCCAGAAAGACTTTTCTAAGTGATCAAGGGGTCTGTCATTTACAAAATGAAGGATCAAATATTTATTGACTTTTTTTATTTAATGGTTTGGATTTTTCACACAGGCATTTGATAAATTCTTTGATTGCAATAACCCAGAAAGACTTTTAAGTGATCAAGGGGTCTGTCATTTACAAAATGAAGGATCTAATATTTATTGACTTTTTTTATTTAATGGTTTGCATTTTCACACAGGTATTTGATAAATTCTTTGATTGCAATAACCCAGAAAGACTTTTAAGTGATCAAGGGATCTGTCATTTACAAAATAAAGGATCTAATATTTATTGACTTTTTTTATTTAATGGTTTGGAGTTTCACACAGGCATTTGATAAATTCTTTGATTGCAATAACCCAGAAAGACTTTTCTAAGCGATCAAGGGGTCTGTCATTTACAAAATGAAGGATCTAATATTTATTGACTTTTTTTATTTAATGGTTTGGATTTTCACACAGGTATTTGATAAATTCTTTGATTGCAATAACCCAGAAAGACTTTTAAGTGATCAAGGGGTCTGTCATTTACAAAATGAAGGATCTAATATTTATTGACTTTTTTTATTTAATGGTTTGGAGTTTCACACAGGCACTTGATAAATTCTTTGATTGCAATAACCCAGAAAGACTTTTCTAAGCGATCAAGGGGTCTGTCATTTACAAAATGAAGGATCTAATATTTATTGACTTTTTTTATTTAATGGTTTGGATTTTCACACAGGTATCTGATAAATTCTTTGATTGCAATAACCCAGAAAGACTTTTCTAAGTGATCAAGGGGTCTGTCATTTACAAAATGAAGGATCAAATATTTATTGACTTTTTTTATTTAATGGTTTGGATTTACACACAGGTATTTGATAAATTCTTTGATTGCAATAACCCAGAAAGACTTTTCTAAGTGATCAAGGGGTCTGTCATTTACAAAATGAAGGATCAAATATTTATTGACTTTTTTTATTTAATGGTTTGGATTTTCACACAGGTATCTGATAAATTCTTTGATTGCAATAACCCAGAAAGACTTTTCTAAGTGATCAAGGGGTCTGTCATTTACAAAATGAAGGATCAAATATTTATTGACTTTTTTTATTTAATGGTTTGGATTTACACACAGGTATTTGATAAATTCTTTGATTGCAATAACCCAGAAAGACTTTTCTAAGTGATCAAGGGGTCTGTCATTTACAAAATGAAGGATCAAATATTTATTGACTTTTTTTATTTAATGGTTTGGATTTTCACACAGGTATCTGATAAATTCTTTGATTGCAATAACCCAGAAAGACTTTTCTAAGTGATCAAGGGGTCTGTCATTTACAAAATGAAGGATCAAATATTTATTGACTTTTTTTATTTAATGGTTTGGATTTTCACACAGGTATTTGATAAATTCTTTGATTGCAATAACTCAGAAAGACTTTTCTAAGTGATCAAGGGGTCTGTCATTTACAAAATGAAGGATCTAATATTTATTGACTTTTTTTATTTATTTAATGGTTTGGAGTTTCACACAGGCATTTGATAAATTCTTTGATTGCAATAACCCAGAAAGACTTTTCTAAGTGATCAAGGGGTCTGTCATTTACAAAATAAAGGATTTGATTTTTATTGATTTTTTTTCTATTTAATGGTTTGGAGTTTCACACAGGCATTTGATAAATTCTTTGATTGCAATAACCCAGAAAGACTTTTAACTGATTAAGGGGTCTGTCATTTACAAAATGAAGGATCTAATATTTATTGACTTTTTTTATTTAATGGTTTGGATTTTTCACACAGGTATTTGATAAATTCTTTGATTGCAATAACCCAGAAAGACTTTTAACTGATTAAGGGGTCTGTCATTTACAAAATAAAGGATCTAATTTTTATTGATTTTTTTTTTATTTAACGGTTTGGAGTTATACACAGGCATTTGATAAATTCTTTGATTGCAATAACCCAGAAAGACTTTTCTAAGTGATCAAGGGGTCTGTCATTTACAAAATAAAGGATCTAATTTTTATTGATTTTTTTTTATTTAACGGTTTGGAGTTTCACACAGGCATTTGATAAATTCTTTGATTGCAATAACCCAGAAAGACTTTTCTAAGTGATCAAGGGGTCTGTCATTTACAAAATGAAGGATCAAATATTTATTGACTTTTTTTATTTAATGGTTTGGATTTTCACACAGGTATTTGATAAATTCTTTGATTGCAATAACCCAGAAAGACTTTTCTAAGTGATCAAGGGGTCTGTCATTTACAAAATGAAGGATCTAATATTTATTGACTTTTTTTATTTAATGGTTTGGAGTTTCACACAGGCATTTGATAAATTCTTTGATTGCAATAACCCAGAAAGACTTTTCTAAGTGATCAAGGGGTCTGTCATTTACAAAATGAAGGATCAAATATTTATTGACTTTTTTTATTTAATGGTTTGGATTTTCACACAGGTATTTGATAAATTCTTTGATTGCAATAACCCAGAAAGACTTTTCTAAGTGATCAAGGGCTCTGTCATTTACAAAATGAAGGATCTAATATTTATTGACTTTTTTTATTTAATGGTTTGGATTTTCACACAGGTATTTGATAAATTCTTTGATTGCAATAACCCAGAAAGACTTTTCTAAGTGATCAAGGGGTCTGTCATTTATAAAATAAAGATCTAATATTTATTGACTTTTTTTATTTAATGGTTTGGAGTTTCACACAGGTATTTGATAAATTCTTTGATTGCAATAACCCAGAAAGACTTTTCTAAGTCATCAAGGGGTCTGTCATTTACAAAATAAAGGATCTAATATTTATTGACTTTTTTATTTAATGGTTTGGATTTTCACACAGGTATTTGATAAATTCTTTGATTGCAATAACCCAGAAAGACTTTTCTAAGTGATCAAGGGGTCTGTCATTTACAAAATGAAGGATCTAATATTTATTGACTTTTTTTATTTAATGGTTTGGATTTTCACACAGGTATTTGATAAATTCTTTGATTGCAATAACCCAGAAAGACTTTTCTAAGTGATCAAGGGGTCTGTCATTTACAAAATAAAGGATCAAATATTTATTGACTTTTTTTATTTAATGGTTTGGATTTTCTCACAGGCATTTGATAAATTCTTTGATTGCAATAACCCAGAAAGACTTTTAAGTGATCAAGGGGTCTGTCATTTACAAAATGAAGGATCTAATATTTATTGACTTTTTTTATTTAATGGTTTGCATTTTCACACAGGTATTTGATAAATTCTTTGATTGCAATAACCCAGAAAGACTTTTAAGTGATCAAGGGATCTGTCATTTACAAAATAAAGGATCTAATATTTATTGACTTTTTTTATTTAATGGTTTGGAGTTTCACACAGGCATTTGATAAATTCTTTGATTGCAATAACCCAGAAAGACTTTTCTAAGTGATCAAGGGGTCTGTCATTTACAAAATGAAGGATCAAATATTTATTGACTTTTTTTATTTAATGGTTTGGATTTTTCACACAGGCATTTGATAAATTCTTTGATTGCAATAACCCAGAAAGACTTTTAAGTGATCAAGGGGTCTGTCATTTACAAAATGAAGGATCTAATATTTATTGACTTTTTTTATTTAATGGTTTGCATTTTCACACAGGCATTTGATAAATTCTTTGATTGCAATAACCCAGAAAGACTTTTCTAAGTGATCAAGGGGTCTGTCATTTACAAAATGAAGGATCAAATATTTATTGACTTTTTTTATTTAATGGTTTGGATTTTCACACAGGCATTTGATAAATTCTTTGATTGCAATAACCCAGAAAGACTTTTCTAAGTGATCAAGGGGTCTGTCATTTACAAAATGAAGGATCAAATATTTATTGACTTTTTTTATTTAATGGTTTGGATTTTTCACACAGGCATTTGATAAATTCTTTGATTGCAATAACCCAGAAAGACTTTTAAGTGATCAAGGGGTCTGTCATTTACAAAATGAAGGATCTAATATTTATTGACTTTTTTTATTTAATGGTTTGCATTTTCACACAGGTATTTGATAAATTCTTTGATTGCAATAACCCAGAAAGACTTTTAAGTGATCAAGGGATCTGTCATTTACAAAATAAAGGATCTAATATTTATTGACTTTTTTTATTTAATGGTTTGGAGTTTCACACAGGCATTTGATAAATTCTTTGATTGCAATAACCCAGAAAGACTTTTCTAAGTGATCAAGGGGTCTGTCATTTACAAAATGAAGGATCAAATATTTATTGACTTTTTTTATTTAATGGTTTGGATTTTTCACACAGGCATTTGATAAATTCTTTGATTGCAATAACCCAGAAAGACTTTTAAGTGATCAAGGGGTCTGTCATTTACAAAATGAAGGATCTAATATTTATTGACTTTTTTTATTTAATGGTTTGCATTTTCACACAGGTATTTGATAAATTCTTTGATTGCAATAACCCAGAAAGACTTTTAAGTGATCAAGGGATCTGTCATTTACAAAATAAAGGATCTAATATTTATTGACTTTTTTTATTTAATGGTTTGGAGTTTCACACAGGCATTTGATAAATTCTTTGATTGCAATAACCCAGAAAGACTTTTCTAAGTGATTAAGGGGTCTGTCATTTACAAAATAAAGGATCTAATTTTTATTGATTTTTTTTTATTTAACGGTTTGGAGTTTCACACAGGTATTTGATAAATTCTTTGATTGCAATAACCCAGAAAGACTTTTCTAAGTGATCAAGGGGTCTGTCATTTACAAAATGAAGGATCTAATATTTATTGACTTTTTTTATTTAATGGTTTGGAGTTTCACACAGGCATTTGATAAATTCTTTGATTGCAATAACCCAGAAAGACTTTTAACTGATTAAGGGGTCTGTCATTTACAAAATGAAGGATCTAATATTTATTGACTTTTTTTATTTAATGGTTTGGAGTTTCACACAGGTATTTGATAAATTCTTTGATTGCAATAACCCAGAAAGACTTTTCTAAGTGATCAAGGGGTCTGTCATTTACAAAATAAAGGATCTAATATTTATTGACATTTTTTATTTAATGGTTTGGAGTTTCACACAGGCATTTGATAAATTCTTTGATTGCAATAACACAGAAAGACTTTTCTAAGTGATCAAGGGGTCTGTCATTTACAAAATAAAGGATCTAATTTTTATTGATTTTTTTTTATTTAACGGTTTGGAGTTTCACACAGGCATTTGATAAATTCTTTGATTGCAATAACCCAGAAAGACTTTTCTAAGTGATCAAGGGGTCTGTCATTTACAAAATGAAGGATCTAATATTTATTGACTTTTTTTATTTAATGGTTTGGATTTTCACACAGGTATTTGATAAATTCTTTGATTGCAATAACCCAGAAAGACTTTTCTAAGTGATCAAGGGGTCTGTCATTTACAAAATGAAGGATCTAATATTTATTGACTTTTTTTATTTATTTAATGGTTTGGAGTTTCACACAGGCATTTGATAAATTTTTTGACTGCAATAACCCAGAAAGACTTTTCTAAGTGATCAAGGGGTCTGTCATTTACAAAATAAAGGATTTGATTTTTATTGATTTTTTTCTATTTAATGGTTTGGAGTTTCACACAGGCATTTGATAAATTCTTTGATTGCAATAACCCAGAAAGACTTTTAACTGATTAAGGGGTCTGTCATTTACAAAATGAAGGATCTAATATTTATTGACTTTTTTTATTTAATGGTTTGGAGTTTCACACAGGCATTTGATAAATTCTTTGATTGCAATAACCCAGAAAGACTTTTAACTGATTAAGGGGTCTGTCATTTACAAAATGAAGGATCTAATATTTATTGACTTTTTTTATTTAATGGTTTGGAGTTTCACACAGGCATTTGATAAATTCTTTGGCAATTTTTCTAAGTGATCAAGGGGTCTGTCATTTACAAAATGAAGGATCTAATATTTATTGACTTTTTTTATTTAATGGTTTGGAGTTTCACACAGGCATTATTGATTTTTTTCTATTTAATGGAGTTTCACACAGGCATTTGATAAATTCTTTGATTGCAATAACCCAGAAAGACTTTTAACTGATTAAGGGGTCTGTCATTTACAAAATGAAGGATCTAATATTTATTGACTTTTTTTATTTAATGGTTTGGAGTTTCACACAGGCATTTGATAAATTCTTTGATTGCAATAACCCAGAAAGACTTTTAACTGATTAAGGGGTCTGTCATTTACAAAATGAAGGATCTAATATTTATTGACTTTTTTTATTTAATGGTTTGGAGTTTCACACAGGCATTTGATAAATTCTTTGATTGCAATAACCCAGAAAGACTTTTAACTGATTAAGGGGTCTGTCATTTACAAAATGAAGGATCTAATATTTATTGACTTTTTTTATTTAATGGTTTGGAGTTTCACACAGGCATTTGATAAATTCTTTGATTGCAATAACCCAGAAAGACTTTTCTAAGTGATCAAGGGGTCTGTCATTTACAAAATAAAGGATTTGATTTTTATTGATTTTTTTCTATTTAATGGTTTGGAGTTTCACACAGGCATTTGATAAATTCTTTGATTGCAATAACCCAGAAAGACTTTTAACTGATTAAGGGGTCTGTCATTTACAAAATGAAGGATCTAATATTTATTGACTTTTTTTATTTAATGGTTTGGAGTTTCACACAGGCATTTGATAAATTCTTTGATTGCAATAACCCAGAAAGACTTTTAACTGATTAAGGGGTCTGTCATTTACAAAATGAAGGATCTAATATTTATTGACTTTTTTTATTTAATGGTTTGGAGTTTCACACAGGCATTTGATAAATTCTTTGATTGCAATAACCCAGAAAGACTTTTCTAAGTGATCAAGGGGTCTGTCATTTACAAAATGAAGGATCTAATATTTATTGACTTTTTTTATTTAATGGTTTGGAGTTTCACACAGGCATTTGATAAATTCTTTGATTGCAATAACCCAGAAAGACTTTTAACTGATTAAGGGGTCTGTCATTTACAAAATGAAGGATCTAATATTTATTGACTTTTTTTATTTAATGGTTTGGAGTTTCACACAGGTATTTGATAAATTCTTTGATTGCAATAACCCAGAAAGACTTTTCTAAGTGATCAAGGGGTCTGTCATTTACAAAATGAAGGATCTAATATTTATTGACATTTTTTATTTAATGGTTTGGAGTTTCACACAGGCATTTGATAAATTCTTTGATTGCAATAACACAGAAAGACTTTTCTAAGTGATCAAGGGGTCTGTCATTTACAAAATAAAGGATCTAATTTTTATTGATTTTTTTTTATTTAACGGTTTGGAGTTTCACACAGGCATTTGATAAATTCTTTGATTGCAATAACCCAGAAAGACTTTTCTAAGTGATCAAGGGGTCTGTCATTTACAAAATGAAGGATCTAATATTTATTGACTTTTTTTATTTAATGGTTTGGATTTTCACACAGGTATTTGATAAATTCTTTGATTGCAATAACCCAGAAAGACTTTTCTAAGTGATCAAGGGGTCTGTCATTTACAAAATGAAGGATCTAATATTTATTGACTTTTTTTATTTATTTTATGGTTTGGAGTTTCACACAGGCATTTGATAAATTTTTTGACTGCAATAACCCAGAAAGACTTTTCTAAGTGATCAAGGGGTCTGTCATTTACAAAATAAAGGATTTGATTTTTATTGATTTTTTTCTATTTAATGGTTTGGAGTTTCACACAGGCATTTGATAAATTCTTTGATTGCAATAACACAGAAAGACTTTTCTAAGTGATCAAGGGGTCTGTCATTTACAAAATAAAGGATCTAATTTTTATTGATTTTTTTTTTATTTAACGGTTTGGAGTTTCACACAGGCATTTGATAAATTCTTTGATTGCAATAACCCAGAAAGACTTTTCTAAGTGATCAAGGGGTCTGTCATTTACAAAATGAAGGATCAAATATTTATTGACTTTTTTTATTTAATGGTTTGGATTTTCACACAGGCATTTGATAAATTCTTTGATTGCAATAACCCAGAAAGACTTTTCTAAGTGATCAAGGGGTCTGTCATTTACAAAATGAAGGATCTAATATTTATTGACTTTTTTTATTTAATGGTTTGGATTTTCACACAGGTATTTGATAAATTCTTTGATTGCAATAACCCAGAAAGACTTTTCTAAGTGATCAAGGGGTCTGTCATTTACAAAATGAAGGATCAAATATTTATCGACTTTTTTTATTTAATGGTTTGGATTTTCACACAGGCATTTGATAAATTCTTTGATTGCAATAACCCAGAAAGACTTTTCTAAGTGATCAAGGGGTCTGTCATTTACAAAATGAAGGATCAAATATTTATTGACTTTTTTTATTTAATGGTTTGGATTTTTCACACAGGCATTTGATAAATTCTTTGATTGCAATAACCCAGAAAGACTTTTAAGTGATCAAGGGGTCTGTCATTTACAAAATGAAGGATCTAATATTTATTGACTTTTTTTATTTAATGGTTTGCATTTTCACACAGGTATTTGATAAATTCTTTGATTGCAATAACCCAGAAAGACTTTTAAGTGATCAAGGGATCTGTCATTTACAAAATAAAGGATCTAATATTTATTGACTTTTTTTATTTAATGGTTTGGACTTTCACACAGGCATTTGATAAATTCTTTGATTGCAATAACCCAGAAAGACTTTTCTAAGCGATCAAGGGGTCTGTCATTTACAAAATGAAGGATCTAATATTTATTGACTTTTTTTATTTAATGGTTTGGATTTTCACACAGGTATTTGATAAATTCTTTGATTGCAATAACCCAGAAAGACTTTTAAGTGATCAAGGGGTCTGTCATTTACAAAATGAAGGATCTAATATTTATTGACTTTTTTTATTTAATGGTTTGGAGTTTCACACAGGCACTTGATAAATTCTTTGATTGCAATAACCCAGAAAGACTTTTCTAAGCGATCAAGGGGTCTGTCATTTACAAAATGAAGGATCTAATATTTATTGACTTTTTTTATTTAATGGTTTGGATTTTCACACAGGTATCTGATAAATTCTTTGATTGCAATAACCCAGAAAGACTTTTCTAAGTGATCAAGGGGTCTGTCATTTACAAAATAAAGGATTTGATTTTTATTGATTTTTTTCTATTTAATGGTTTGGAGTTTCACACAGGCATTTGATAAATTCTTTGATTGCAATAACCCAGAAAGACTTTTAACTGATTAAGGGGTCTGTCATTTACAAAATGAAGGATCTAATATTTATTGACTTTTTTTATTTAATGGTTTGGAGTTTCACACAGGCATTTGATAAATTCTTTGATTGCAATAACCCAGAAAGACTTTTAACTGATTAAGGGGTCTGCCATTTACAAAATGAAGGATCTAATATTTATTGACTTTTTTTATTTAATGGTTTGGAGTTTCACACAGGTATTTGATAAATTCTTTGATTGCAATAACCCAGAAAGACTTTTCTAAGTGATCAAGGGGTCTGTCATTTACAAAATGAAGGATCTAATATTTATTGACATTTTTTATTTAATGGTTTGGAGTTTCACACAGGCATTTGATAAATTCTTTGATTGCAATAACACAGAAAGACTTTTCTAAGTGATCAAGGGGTCTGTCATTTACAAAATAAAGGATCTAATTTTTATTGATTTTTTTTTATTTAACGGTTTGGAGTTTCACACAGGCATTTGATAAATTCTTTGATTGCAATAACCCAGAAAGACTTTTCTAAGTGATCAAGGGGTCTGTCATTTACAAAATGAAGGATCTAATATTTATTGACTTTTTTTATTTAATGGTTTGGATTTTCACACAGGTATTTGATAAATTCTTTGATTGCAATAACCCAGAAAGACTTTTCTAAGTGATCAAGGGGTCTGTCATTTACAAAATGAAGGATCTAATATTTATTGACTTTTTTTATTTATTTAATGGTTTGGAGTTTCACACAGGCATTTGATAAATTTTTTGACTGCAATAACCCAGAAAGACTTTTCTAAGTGATCAAGGGGTCTGTCATTTACAAAATAAAGGATTTGATTTTTATTGATTTTTTTCTATTTAATGGTTTGGAGTTTCACACAGGCATTTGATAAATTCTTTGATTGCAATAACACAGAAAGACTTTTCTAAGTGATCAAGGGGTCTGTCATTTACAAAATAAAGGATCTAATTTTTATTGATTTTTTTTTTTATTTAACGGTTTGGAGTTTCACACAGGCATTTGATAAATTCTTTGATTGCAATAACCCAGAAAGACTTTTCTAAGTGATCAAGGGGTCTGTCATTTACAAAATGAAGGATCAAATATTTATTGACTTTTTTTATTTAATGGTTTGGATTTTCACACAGGCATTTGATAAATTCTTTGATTGCAATAACCCAGAAAGACTTTTCTAAGTGATCAAGGGGTCTGTCATTTACAAAATGAAGGATCTAATATTTATTGACTTTTTTTATTTAATGGTTTGGATTTTCACACAGGTATTTGATAAATTCTTTGATTGCAATAACCCAGAAAGACTTTTCTAAGTGATCAAGGGGTCTGTCATTTACAAAATGAAGGATCAAATATTTATCGACTTTTTTTATTTAATGGTTTGGATTTTCACACAGGCATTTGATAAATTCTTTGATTGCAATAACCCAGAAAGACTTTTCTAAGTGATCAAGGGGTCTGTCATTTACAAAATGAAGGATCAAATATTTATTGACTGGTTTGGACTTTTTTTATTTAATGGTTTGGATTTTTCACACAGGCATTTGATAAATTCTTTGATTGCAATAACCCAGAAAGACTTTTCTAAGTGATCAAGGGGTCTCTCATTTACAAAATAAAGGATCAAATATTTATTGACTTTTTTTATTTAATGGTTTGGATTTTCACACAGGCATTTGATAAATTCTTTGATTGCAATAACCCAGAAAGACTTTTCTAAGTGATCAAGGGGTCTCTCATTTACAAAATAAAGGATCAAATATTTATTGACTTTTTTCATTTAATGGTTTGGATTTTCACACAGGCATTTGATAAATTCTTTGATTGCAATAACCCAGAAAGACTTTTCTAAGTGATCAAGGGGTCTCTCATTTACAAAATAAAGGATCAAATATTTATTGACTTTTTTTATTTAATGGTTTGGATTTTCACACAGGCATTTGATTGATTGCAATATTTTCTAAGTTGATTGCAAATAATTGACCCAGAAAGACTTTTCTAAGTGATCAAGGGGTCTGTCATTTACAAAATGAAGGATCAAATATTTATTGACTTTTTTTATTTAATGGTTTGGATTTTTCACACAGGCATTTGATAAATTCTTTGATTGCAATAACCCAGAAAGACTTTTAAGTGATCAAGGGGTCTGTCATTTACAAAATGAAGGATCTAATATTTATTGACTTTTTTTATTTAATGGTTTGCATTTTCACACAGGTATTTGATAAATTCTTTGATTGCAATAACCCAGAAAGACTTTTAAGTGATCAAGGGATCTGTCATTTACAAAATAAAGGATCTAATATTTATTGACTTTTTTTATTTAATGGTTTGGAGTTTCACACAGGCATTTGATAAATTCTTTGATTGCAATAACCCAGAAAGACTTTTCTAAGCGATCAAGGGGTCTGTCATTTACAAAATGAAGGATCTAATATTTATTGACTTTTTTTATTTAATGGTTTGGATTTTCACACAGGTATTTGATAAATTCTTTGATTGCAATAACCCAGAAAGACTTTTAAGTGATCAAGGGGTCTGTCATTTACAAAATGAAGGATCTAATATTTATTGACTTTTTTTATTTAATGGTTTGGAGTTTCACACAGGCACTTGATAAATTCTTTGATTGCAATAACCCAGAAAGACTTTTCTAAGCGATCAAGGGGTCTGTCATTTACAAAATGAAGGATCTAATATTTATTGACTTTTTTTATTTAATGGTTTGGATTTTCACACAGGTATCTGATAAATTCTTTGATTGCAATAACCCAGAAAGACTTTTCTAAGTGATCAAGGGGTCTGTCATTTACAAAATGAAGGATCAAATATTTATTGACTTTTTTTATTTAATGGTTTGGATTTACACACAGGTATTTGATAAATTCTTTGATTGCAATAACCCAGAAAGACTTTTCTAAGTGATCAAGGGGTCTGTCATTTACAAAATAAAGGATCAAATATTTATTGACTTTTTTTATTTAATGGTTTGGATTTTCACACAGGTATCTGATAAATTCTTTGATTGCAATAACCCAGAAAGACTTTTCTAAGTGATCAAGGGGTCTGTCATTTACAAAATGAAGGATCAAATATTTATTGACTTTTTTTATTTAATGGTTTGGATTTACACACAGGTATTTGATAAATTCTTTGATTGCAATAACCCAGAAAGACTTTTCTAAGTGATCAAGGGGTCTGTCATTTACAAAATAAAGGATCAAATATTTATTGACTTTTTTTATTTAATGGTTTGGATTTTCACACAGGTATCTGATAAATTCTTTGATTGCAATAACCCAGAAAGACTTTTCTAAGTGATCAAGGGGTCTGTCATTTACAAAATGAAGGATCAAATATTTATTGACTTTTTTTATTTAATGGTTTGGATTTTCACACAGGTATTTGATAAATTCTTTGATTGCAATAACCCAGAAAGACTTTTCTAAGTGATCAAGGGGTCTGTCATTTACAAAATGAAGGATCTAATATTTATTGACTTTTTTTATTTATTTAATGGTTTGGAGTTTCACACAGGCATTTGATAAATTTTTTGACTGCAATAACCCAGAAAGACTTTTCTAAGTGATTAAGGGGTCTGTCATTTACAAAATAAAGGATCTAATTTTTATTGATTTTTTTTTATTTAACGGTTTGGAGTTTCACACAGGTATTTGATAAATTCTTTGATTGCAATAACCCAGAAAGACTTTTCTAAGTGATCAAGGGGTCTGTCATTTACAAAATAAAGGATCAAATATTTATTGACTTTTTTTATTTAATGGTTTGGATTTTCACACAGGTATCTGATAAATTCTTTGATTGCAATAACCCAGAAAGACTTTTCTAAGTGATCAAGGGGTCTGTCATTTACAAAATAAAGGATCAAATATTTATTGACTTTTTTGATTTAATGGTTTGGATTTTCACACAGGTATCTGATAAATTCTTTGATTGCAATAACCCAGAAAGACTTTTCTAAGTGATCAAGGGGTCTGTCATTTACAAAATGAAGGATCTAATATTTATTGACTTTTTTTATTTAATGGTTTGGAGTTTCACACAGGCATTTGATAAATTCTTTTATTGCAATAACACAGAAAGACTTTTCTAAGTGATCAAGGGGTCTGTCATTTACAAAATAAAGGATCTAATTTTTATTGATTTTTTTTTATTTAACGGTTTGGAGTTTCACACAGGCATTTGATAAATTCTTTGATTGCAATAACCCAGAAAGACTTTTCTAAGTGATCAAGGGGTCTGTCATTTACAAAATGAAGGATCAAATATTTATTGACTTTTTTTATTTAATGGTTTGGATTTTCACACAGGTATTTGATAAATTCTTTGATTGCAATAACCCAGAAAGACTTTTCTAAGTGATCAAGGGGTCTGTCATTTACAAAATGAAGGATCTAATATTTATTGACTTTTTTTATTTATTTAATGGTTTGGAGTTTCACACAGGCATTTG
Source organism: Phlebotomus papatasi (assembly GCF_024763615.1). Taxonomy (NCBI): domain Eukaryota; kingdom Metazoa; phylum Arthropoda; class Insecta; order Diptera; family Psychodidae; genus Phlebotomus; species Phlebotomus papatasi. Next base: position 268,689 of record NW_026604358.1, on the reverse strand, counting down.
ATAAATTTTTTGACTGCAATAACCCAGAAAGACTTTTCTAAGTGATCAAGGGGTCTGTCATTTACAAAATAAAGGATTTGATTTTTATTGATTTTTTTCTATTTAATGGTTTGGAGTTTCACACAGGCATTTGATAAATTCTTTGATTGCAATAACCCAGAAAGACTTTTCTAAGTGATCAAGGGGTCTGTCATTTACAAAATAAAGGATCAAATATTTATTGACTTTTTTTATTTAATGGTTTGGATTTTCACACAGGTATCTGATAAATTCTTTGATTGCAATAACCCAGAAAGACTTTTCTAAGTGATCAAGGGGTCTGTCATTTACAAAATGAAGGATCAAATATTTATTGACTTTTTTTATTTAATGGTTTGGATTTACACACAGGTATTTGATAAATTCTTTGATTGCAATAACCCAGAAAGACTTTTCTAAGTGATCAAGGGGTCTGTCATTTACAAAATAAAGGATCAAATATTTATTGACTTTTTTTATTTAATGGTTTGGATTTTCACACAGGTATCTGATAAATTCTTTGATTGCAATAACCCAGAAAGACTTTTCTAAGTGATCAAGGGGTCTGTCATTTACAAAATGAAGGATCAAATATTTATTGACTTTTTTTATTTAATGGTTTGGATTTTCACACAGGTATTTGATAAATTCTTTGATTGCAATAACCCAGAAAGACTTTTCTAAGTGATCAAGGGGTCTGTCATTTACAAAATGAAGGATCTAATATTTATTGACTTTTTTTATTTATTTAATGGTTTGGAGTTTCACACAGGCATTTGATAAATTTTTTGACTGCAATAACCCAGAAAGACTTTTCTAAGTGATTAAGGGGTCTGTCATTTACAAAATAAAGGATCTAATTTTTATTGATTTTTTTTTATTTAACGGTTTGGAGTTTCACACAGGTATTTGATAAATTCTTTGATTGCAATAACCCAGAAAGACTTTTCTAAGTGATCAAGGGGTCTGTCATTTACAAAATAAAGGATCAAATATTTATTGACTTTTTTTATTTAATGGTTTGGATTTTCACACAGGTATCTGATAAATTCTTTGATTGCAATAACCCAGAAAGACTTTTCTAAGTGATCAAGGGGTCTGTCATTTACAAAATAAAGGATCAAATATTTATTGACTTTTTTTATTTAACGGTTTGGAGTTTCACACAGGTATTTGATAAATTCTTTGATTGCAATAACCCAGAAAGACTTTTCTAAGTGATCAAGGGGTCTGTCATTTACAAAATAAAGGATCAAATATTTATTGACTTTTTTTATTTAATGGTTTGGATTTTCACACAGGTATTTGATAAATTCTTTGATTGCAATAACCCAGAAAGACTTTTCTAAGTGATCAAGGGGTCTCTCATTTACAAAATAAAGGATCAAATATTTATTGACTTTTTTTATTTAATGGTTTGGATTTTCACACAGGCATTTGATAAATTCTTTGATTGCAATAACCCAGAAAGACTTTTCTAAGTGATCAAGGGGTCTGTCATTTACAAAATGAAGGATCAAATATTTATTGACTTTTTTTATTTAATGGTTTGGATTTTTCACACAGGCATTTGATAAATTCTTTGATTGCAATAACCCAGAAAGACTTTTAAGTGATCAAGGGGTCTGTCATTTACAAAATGAAGGATCTAATATTTATTGACTTTTTTTATTTAATGGTTTGGATTTTCACACAGGTATTTGATAAATTCTTTGATTGCAATAACCCAGAAAGACTTTTCTAAGTGATCAAGGGGTCTCTCATTTACAAAATAAAGGATCAAATATTTATTGACTTTTTTTATTTAATGGTTTGGATTTTCACACAGGTATTTGATAAATTCTTTGATTGCAATAACCCAGAAAGACTTTTCTAAGTGATCAAGGGGTCTGTCATTTACAAAATGAAGGATCTAATATTTATTGACTTTTTTTATTTAATGGTTTGGATTTTCACACAGGTATTTGATAAATTCTTTGATTGCAATAACCCAGAAAGACTTTTCTAAGTGATCAAGGGGTCTCTCATTTACAAAATAAAGGATCAAATATTTATTGACTTTTTTCATTTAATGGTTTGGATTTTCACACAGGCATTTGATAAATTCTTTGATTGCAATAACCCAGAAAGACTTTTCTAAGTGATCAAGGGGTCTCTCATTTACAAAATAAAGGATCAAATATTTATTGACTTTTTTTATTTAATGGTTTGGATTTTCACACAGGCATTTGATAAATTCTTTGATTGCAATAACCCAGAAAGACTTTTCTAAGTGATCAAGGGGTCTGTCATTTACAAAATGAAGGATCAAATATTTATTGACTTTTTTTTATTTAATGGTTTGGATTTTTCACACAGGCATTTGATAAATTCTTTGATTGCAATAACCCAGAAAGACTTTTAAGTGATCAAGGGGTCTGTCATTTACAAAATGAAGGATCTAATATTTATTGACTTTTTTTATTTAATGGTTTGCATTTTCACACAGGCATTTGATAAATTCTTTGATTGCAATAACCCAGAAAGACTTTTAAGTGATCAAGGGATCTGTCATTTACAAAATAAAGGATCTAATATTTATTGACTTTTTTTATTTAATGGTTTGGAGTTTCACACAGGCATTTGATAAATTCTTTGATTGCAATAACCCAGAAAGACTTTTCTAAGCGATCAAGGGGTCTGTCATTTACAAAATGAAGGATCTAATATTTATTGACTTTTTTTATTTAATGGTTTGGATTTTCACACAGGTATTTGATAAATTCTTTGATTGCAATAACCCAGAAAGACTTTTAAGTGATCAAGGGGTCTGTCATTTACAAAATAAAGGATCTAATATTTATTGACTTTTTTTATTTAATGGTTTGGATTTTCACACAGGTATCTGATAAATTCTTTGATTGCAATAACCCAGAAAGACTTTTAAGTGATCAAGGGGTCTGTCATTTACAAAATGAAGGATCTAATATTTATTGACTTTTTTTATTTAATGGTTTGGATTTTCACACAGGTATCTGATAAATTCTTTGATTGCAATAACCCAGAAAGACTTTTCTAAGTGATCAAGGGGTCTCTCATTTACAAAATAAAGGATCAAATATTTATTGACTTTTTTTATTTAATGGTTTGGATTTTCACACAGGTATTTGATAAATTCTTTGATTGCAATAACCCAGAAAGACTTTTCTAAGTGATCAAGGGGTCTGTCATTTACAAAATGAAGGATCTAATATTTATTGACTTTTTTTATTTAATGGTTTGGATTTTCACACAGGTATTTGATAAATTCTTTGATTGCAATTTTCTAAGCGATCAAGGGGTCTGTCATTTACAAAATGAAGGATCAAATATTTATTGACCCAGAAAGACTTTTCTAAGCGATCAAGGGGTCTGTCATTTACAAAATGAAGGATCAAATATTTATTGACTTTTTTTATTTAATGGTTTGGATTTTCACACAGGTATCTGATAAATTCTTTGATTGCAATAACCCAGAAAGACTTTTAAGTGATCAAGGGGTCTGTCATTTACAAAATGAAGGATCTAATATTTATTGACTTTTTTTATTTAATGGTTTGGATTTTCACACAGGTATCTGATAAATTCTTTGATTGCAATAACCCAGAAAGACTTTTCTAAGTGATCAAGGGGTCTGTCATTTACAAAATGAAGGATCAAATATTTATTGACTTTTTTTATTTAATGGTTTGGATTTACACACAGGTATTTGATAAATTCTTTGATTGCAATAACCCAGAAAGACTTTTCTAAGTGATCAAGGGGTCTGTCATTTACAAAATAAAGGATCAAATATTTATTGACTTTTTTTATTTAATGGTTTGGATTTTCACACAGGTATCTGATAAATTCTTTGATTGCAATAACCCAGAAAGACTTTTCTAAGTGATCAAGGGGTCTGTCATTTACAAAATGAAGGATCAAATATTTATTGACTTTTTTTATTTAATGGTTTGGATTTACACACAGGTATTTGATAAATTCTTTGATTGCAATAACCCAGAAAGACTTTTCTAAGTGATCAAGGGGTCTGTCATTTACAAAATAAAGGATCAAATATTTATTGACTTTTTTTATTTAATGGTTTGGATTTTCACACAGGTATCTGATAAATTCTTTGATTGCAATAACCCAGAAAGACTTTTCTAAGTGATCAAGGGGTCTGTCATTTACAAAATGAAGGATCAAATATTTATTGACTTTTTTTATTTAATGGTTTGGATTTTCACACAGGCATTTGATAAATTCTTTGATTGCAATAACCCAGAAAGACTTTTCTAAGTGATCAAGGGGTCTGTCATTTACAAAATGAAGGATCTAATATTTATTGACTTTTTTTATTTATTTAATGGTTTGGAGTTTCACACAGGCATTTGATAAATTTTTTGACTGCAATAACCCAGAAAGACTTTTCTAAGTGATTAAGGGGTCTGTCATTTACAAAATAAAGGATCTAATTTTTATTGATTTTTTTTTATTTAACGGTTTGGAGTTTCACACAGGTATTTGATAAATTCTTTGATTGCAATAACCCAGAAAGACTTTTCTAAGTGATCAAGGGGTCTGTCATTTACAAAATGAAGGATCTAATATTTATTGACTTTTTTTATTTAATGGTTTGGGGTTTCACACAGGCATTTGATAAATTCTTTGATTGCAATAACCCAGAAAGACTTTTAACTGATTAAGGGGTCTGTCATTTACAAAATGAAGGATCTAATATTTATTGACTTTTTTTATTTAATGGTTTGGAGTTTCACACAGGTATTTGATAAATTCTTTGATTGCAATAACCCAGAAAGACTTTTCTAAGTGATCAAGGGGTCTGTCATTTACAAAATGAAGGATCTAATATTTATTGACTTTTTTTATTTAATGGTTTGGAGTTTCACACAGGCATTTGATAAATTCTTTGATTGCAATAACACAGAAAGACTTTTCTAAGTGATCAAGGGGTCTGTCATTTACAAAATAAAGGATCTAATTTTTATTGATTTTTTTTTATTTAACGGTTTGGAGTTTCACACAGGCATTTGATAAATTCTTTGATTGCAATAACCCAGAAAGACTTTTCTAAGTGATCAAGGGGTCTGTCATTTACAAAATGAAGGATCTAATATTTATTGACTTTTTTTATTTAATGGTTTGGATTTTCACACAGGTATTTGATAAATTCTTTGATTGCAATAACCCAGAAAGACTTTTCTAAGTGATCAAGGGGTCTGTCATTTACAAAATGAAGGATCTAATATTTATTGACTTTTTTTATTTATTTAATGGTTTGGAGTTTCACACAGGCATTTGATAAATTTTTTGACTGCAATAACCCAGAAAGACTTTTCTAAGTGATCAAGGGGTCTGTCATTTACAAAATAAAGGATTTGATTTTTATTGATTTTTTTCTATTTAATGGTTTGGAGTTTCACACAGGCATTTGATAAATTCTTTGATTGCAATAACCCAGAAAGACTTTTAACTGATTAAGGGGTCTGTCATTTACAAAATAAAGGATCTAATTTTTATTGATTTTTTTTTTATTTAACGGTTTGGAGTTTCACACAGGCATTTGATAAATTCTTTGATTGCAATAACCCAGAAAGACTTTTCTAAGTGATCAAGGGGTCTGTCATTTACAAAATGAAGGATCAAATATTTATTGACTTTTTTTATTTAATGGTTTGGATTTTCACACAGGTATTTGATAAATTCTTTGATTGCAATAACCCAGAAAGACTTTTCTAAGTGATCAACGGGTCTGTCATTTACAAAATGAAGGATCTAATATTTATTGACTTTTTTTATTTAATGGTTTGGATTTTCACACAGGTATTTGATAAATTCTTTGATTGCAATAACCCAGAAAGACTTTTCTAAGTGATCAAGGGGTCTGTCATTTACAAAATGACACAGGCATTTGATAAATTCTTTGATTGCAATAACCCAGAAAGACTTTTCTAAGTGATCAAGGGGTCTGTCATTTACAAAATGAAGGATCAAATATTTATTGACTTTTTTTATTTAGATAAATTCTTTGATTTGGATTTTCACACAGATCAAATATTTATTGACTTTTTTTATTTAATGGTTTGGATTTTCACACAGGCATTTGATAAATTCTTTGATTGCAATAACCCAGAAAGACTTTTCTAAGTGATCAAGGGGTCTGTCATTTACAAAATGAAGGATCAAATATTTATTGACTTTTTTTATTTAATGGTTTGGATTTTTCACACAGGCATTTGATAAATTCTTTGATTGCAATAACCCAGAAAGACTTTTCTAAGTGATCAAGGGGTCTCTCATTTACAAAATAAAGGATCAAATATTTATTGACTTTTTTTATTTAATGGTTTGGATTTTCACACAGGCATTTGATAAATTCTTTGATTGCAATAACCCAGAAAGACTTTTCTAAGTGATCAAGGGGTCTCTCATTTACAAAATAAAGGATCAAATATTTATTGACTTTTTTCATTTAATGGTTTGGATTTTCACACAGGCATTTGATAAATTCTTTGATTGCAATAACCCAGAAAGACTTTTCTAAGTGATCAAGGGGTCTCTCATTTACAAAATAAAGGATCAAATATTTATTGACTTTTTTTATTTAATGGTTTGGATTTTCACACAGGCATTTGATAAATTCTTTGATTGCAATAACCCAGAAAGACTTTTCTAAGTGATCAAGGGGTCTGTCATTTACAAAATGAAGGATCAAATATTTATTGACTTTTTTTATTTAATGGTTTGGATTTTTCACACAGGCATTTGATAAATTCTTTGATTGCAATAACCCAGAAAGACTTTTAAGTGATCAAGGGGTCTGTCATTTACAAAATGAAGGATCTAATATTTATTGACTTTTTTTATTTAATGGTTTGGATTTTCACACAGGCATTTGATAAATTCTTTGATTGCAATAACCCAGAAAGACTTTTAAGTGATCAAGGGATCTGTCATTTACAAAATAAAGGATCTAATATTTATTGACTTTTTTTATTTAATGGTTTGGAGTTTCACACAGGCATTTGATAAATTCTTTGATTGCAATAACCCAGAAAGACTTTTCTAAGCGATCAAGGGGTCTGTCATTTACAAAATGAAGGATCTAATATTTATTGACTTTTTTTATTTAATGGTTTGGATTTTCACACAGGTATTTGATAAATTCTTTGATTGCAATAACCCAGAAAGACTTTTAAGTGATCAAGGGGTCTGTCATTTACAAAATAAAGGATCTAATATTTATTGACTTTTTTTATTTAATGGTTTGGAGTTTCACACAGGCACTTGATAAATTCTTTGATTGCAATAACCCAGAAAGACTTTTCTAAGCGATCAAGGGGTCTGTCATTTACAAAATGAAGGATCAAATATTTATTGACTTTTTTTATTTAATGGTTTGGATTTTCACACAGGTATCTGATAAATTCTTTGATTGCAATAACCCAGAAAGACTTTTCTAAGTGATCAAGGGGTCTGTCATTTACAAAATGAAGGATCAAATATTTATTGACTTTTTTTATTTAATGGTTTGGATTTACACACAGGTATTTGATAAATTCTTTGATTGCAATAACCCAGAAAGACTTTTCTAAGTGATCAAGGGGTCTGTCATTTACAAAATAAAGGATCAAATATTTATTGACTTTTTTTATTTAATGGTTTGGATTTTCACACAGGTATCTGATAAATTCTTTGATTGCAATAACCCAGAAAGACTTTTCTAAGTGATCAAGGGGTCTGTCATTTACAAAATAAAGGATCTAATTTTTATTGATTTTTTTTTATTTAACGGTTTGGAGTTTCACACAGGCATTTGATAAATTCTTTGATTGCAATAACCCAGAAAGACTTTTCTAAGTGATCAAGGGGTCTGTCATTTACAAAATAAAGGATCAAATATTTATTGACTTTTTTTATTTAATGGTTTGGATTTTCACACAGGTATCTGATAAATTCTTTGATTGCAATAACCCAGAAAGACTTTTCTAAGTGATCAAGGGGTCTGTCATTTACAAAATGAAGGATCAAATATTTATTGACTTTTTTTATTTAATGGTTTGGATTTTCACACAGGTATTTGATAAATTCTTTGATTGCAATAACCCAGAAAGACTTTTCTAAGTGATCAAGGGGTCTGTCATTTACAAAATGAAGGATCTAATATTTATTGACTTTTTTTATTTATTTAATGGTTTGGAGTTTCACACAGGCATTTGATAAATTTTTTGATTGCAATAACCCAGAAAGACTTTTCTAAGTGATTAAGGGGTCTGTCATTTACAAAATAAAGGATCTAATTTTTATTGATTTTTTTTTATTTAACGGTTTGGAGTTTCACACAGGTATTTGATAAATTCTTTGATTGCAATAACCCAGAAAGACTTTTCTAAGTGATCAAGGGGTCTGTCATTTACAAAATAAAGGATCAAATATTTATTGACTTTTTTTATTTAATGGTTTGGATTTTCACACAGGTATCTGATAAATTCTTTGATTGCAATAACCCAGAAAGACTTTTCTAAGTGATCAAGGGGTCTGTCATTTACAAAATAAAGGATCAAATATTTATTGACTTTTTTGATTTAATGGTTTGGATTTTCACACAGGCATTTGATAAATTCTTTGATTGCAATAACCCAGAAAGACTTTTCTAAGTGATCAAGGGGTCTGTCATTTACAAAATGAAGGATCTAATATTTATTGACTTTTTTTATTTAATGGTTTGGAGTTTCACACAGGCATTTGATAAATTCTTTGATTGCAATAACACAGAAAGACTTTTCTAAGTGATCAAGGGGTCTGTCATTTACAAAATAAAGGATCTAATTTTTATTGATTTTTTTTTATTTAACGGTTTGGAGTTTCACACAGGCATTTGATAAATTCTTTGATTGCAATAACCCAGAAAGACTTTTCTAAGTGATCAAGGGGTCTGTCATTTACAAAATGAAGGATCAAATATTTATTGACTTTTTTTATTTAATGGTTTGGATTTTCACACAGGTATTTGATAAATTCTTTGATTGCAATAACCCAGAAAGACTTTTCTAAGTGATCAAGGGGTCTGTCATTTACAAAATGAAGGATCTAATATTTATTGACTTTTTTTATTTATTTAATGGTTTGGAGTTTCACACAGGCATTTGATAAATTTTTTGACTGCAATAACCCAGAAAGACTTTTCTAAGTGATCAAGGGGTCTGTCATTTACAAAATAAAGGATTTGATTTTTATTGATTTTTTTCTATTTAATGGTTTGGAGTTTCACACAGGCATTTGATAAATTCTTTGATTGCAATAACCCAGAAAGGCTTTTAACTGATTAAGGGGTCTGTCATTTACAAAATAAAGGATCTAATTTTTATTGATTTTTTTTTTTATTTAATGGTTTGGAGTTTCACACAGGCATTTGATAAATTCTTTGATTGCAATAACCCAGAAAGACTTTTCTAAGTGATCAAGGGGTCTGTCATTTACAAAATAAAGGATTTGATTTTTATTGATTTTTTTCTATTTAATGGTTTGGAGTTTCACACAGGCATTTGATAAATTCTTTGATTGCAATAACCCAGAAAGACTTTTAACTGATTAAGGGGTCTGTCATTTACAAAATGAAGGATCTAATATTTATTGACTTTTTTTATTTAATGGTTTGGAGTTTCACACAGGTATTTGATAAATTCTTTGATTGCAATAACCCAGAAAGACTTTTCTAAGTGATCAAGGGGTCTGTCATTTACAAAATGAAGGATCTAATATTTATTGACTTTTTTTATTTAATGGTTTGGAGTTTCACACAGGCATTTGATAAATTCTTTGATTGCAATAACCCAGAAAGACTTTTCTAAGTGATCAAGGGGTCTGTCATTTACAAAATGAAGGATCAAATATTTATTGACTTTTTTTATTTAATGGTTTGGAGTCTCACACAGGCATTTGATAAATTCTTTGATTGCAATAACCCAGAAAGACTTTTCTAAGTGATCAAGGGGTCTGTCATTTACAAAATGAAGGATCTAATATTTATTGACTTTTTTTATTTAATGGTTTGGATTTTCACACAGGTATTTGATAAATTCTTTGATTGCAATAACCCAGAAAGACTTTTCTAAGTGATCAAGGGGTCTCTCATTTACAAAATAAAGGATCAAATATTTATTGACTTTTTTTATTTAATGGTTTGGATTTTCACACAGGCATTTGATAAATTCTTTGATTGCAATAACCCAGAAAGACTTTTCTAAGTGATCAAGGGGTCTGTCATTTACAAAATGAAGGATCAAATATTTATTGACTTTTTTTATTTAATGGTTTGGATTTTTCACACAGGCATTTGATAAATTCTTTGATTGCAATAACCCAGAAAGACTTTTCTAAGTGATCAAGGGGTCTCTCATTTACAAAATAAAGGATCAAATATTTATTGACTTTTTTTATTTAATGGTTTGGATTTTCACACAGGCATTTGATAAATTCTTTGATTGCAATAACCCAGAAAGACTTTTCTAAGTGATCAAGGGGTCTCTCATTTACAAAATAAAGGATCTAATATTTATTGACTTTTTTCATTTAATGGTTTGGATTTTCACACAGGCATTTGATAAATTCTTTGATTGCAATAACCCAGAAAGACTTTTCTAAGTGATCAAGGGGTCTGTCATTTACAAAATGAAGGATCAAATATTTATTGACTTTTTTTATTTAATGGTTTGGATTTTTCACACAGGCATTTGATAAATTCTTTGATTGCAATAACCCAGAAAGACTTTTAAGTGATCAAGGGGTCTGTCATTTACAAAATGAAGGATCTAATATTTATTGACTTTTTTTATTTAATGGTTTGCATTTTCACACAGGTATTTGATAAATTCTTTGATTGCAATAACCCAGAAAGACTTTTAAGTGATCAAGGGATCTGTCATTTACAAAATAAAGGATCTAATATTTATTGACTTTTTTTATTTAATGGTTTGGAGTTTCACACAGGCATTTGATAAATTCTTTGATTGCAATAACCCAGAAAGACTTTTCTAAGTGATCAAGGGGTCTGTCATTTACAAAATGAAGGATCTAATATTTATTGACTTTTTTTATTTAATGGTTTGGATTTTCACACAGGTATTTGATAAATTCTTTGATTGCAATAACCCAGAAAGACTTTTAAGTGATCAAGGGGTCTGTCATTTACAAAATAAAGGATCTAATATTTATTGACTTTTTTTATTTAATGGTTTGGAGTTTCACACAGGCACTTGATAAATTCTGATAAATTCTTTGATTGCAATAACCCAGAAAGACTTTTCTAAGCGATCAAGGGGTCTGTCATTTACAAAATGAAGGATCTAATATTTATTGACTTTTTTTATTTAATGGTTTGGATTTTCACACAGGTATCTGATAAATTCTTTGATTGCAATAACCCAGAAAGACTTTTCTAAGTGATCAAGGGGTCTGTCATTTACAAAATGAAGGATCAAATATTTATTGACTTTTTTTATTTAATGGTTTGGATTTACACACAGGTATTTGATAAATTCTTTGATTGCAATAACCCAGAAAGACTTTTCTAAGTGATCAAGGGGTCTGTCATTTACAAAATAAAGGATCAAATATTTATTGACTTTTTTTATTTAATGGTTTGGATTTTCACACAGGTATCTGATAAATTCTTTGATTGCAATAACCCAGAAAGACTTTTCTAAGTGATCAAGGGGTCTGTCATTTACAAAATGAAGGATCAAATATTTATTGACTTTTTTTATTTAATGGTTTGGATTTACACACAGGTATTTGATAAATTCTTTGATTGCAATAACCCAGAAAGACTTTTCTAAGTGATCAAGGGGTCTGTCATTTACAAAATAAAGGATCAAATATTTATTGACTTTTTTATTTAATGGTTTGGATTTTCACACAGGTATCTGATAAATTCTTTGATTCCAATAACCCAGAAAGACTTTTCTAAGTGATCAAGGGGTCTGTCATTTACAAAATGAAGGATCTAATATTTATTGACTTTTTTTATTTAATGGTTTGGATTTTCACACAGGTATTTGATAAATTCTTTGATTGCAATAACTCAGAAAGACTTTTCTAAGTGATCAAGGGGTCTGTCATTTACAAAATGAAGGATCTAATATTTATTGACTTTTTTTATTTATTTAATGGTTTGGAGTTTCACACAGGCATTTGATAAATTCTTTGATTGCAATAACCCAGAAAGACTTTTCTAAGTGATCAAGGGGTCTGTCATTTACAAAATAAAGGATTTGATTTTTATTGATTTTTTTTCTATTTAATGGTTTGGAGTTTCACACAGGCATTTGATAAATTCTTTGATTGCAATTACCCAGAAAGACTTTTAACTGATTAAGGGGTCTGTCATTTACAAAATGAAGGATCTAATATTTATTGACTTTTTTTATTTAATGGTTTGGATTTTCACACAGGTATTTGATAAATTCTTTGATTGCAATAACCCAGAAAGACTTTTAACTGATTAAGGGGTCTGTCATTTACAAAATAAAGGATCTAATTTTTATTGATTTTTTTTTTATTTAACGGTTTGGAGTTATACACAGGCATTTGATAAATTCTTTGATTGCAATAACCCAGAAAGACTTTTCTAAGTGATCAAGGGGTCTGTCATTTACAAAATAAAGGATCTAATTTTTATTGATTTTTTTTTATTTAACGGTTTGGAGTTTCACACAGGCATTTGATAAATTCTTTGATTGCAATAACCCAGAAAGACTTTTCTAAGTGATCAAGGGGTCTGTCATTTACAAAATGAAGGATCAAATATTTATTGACTTTTTTTATTTAATTGTTTGGATTTTCACACAGGTATTTGATAAATTCTTTGATTGCAATAACCCAGAAAGACTTTTCTAAGTGATGAAGGGGTCTGTCATTTACAAAATGAAGGATCTAATATTTATTGACTTTTTTTATTTAATGGTTTGGAGTTTCACACAGGCATTTGATAAATTCTTTGATTGCAATAACCCAGAAAGACTTTTCTAAGTGATCAAGGGGTCTGTCATTTACAAAATGAAGGATCAAATATTTATTGACTTTTTTTATTTAATGGTTTGGATTTTCACACAGGTATTTGATAAATTCTTTGATTGCAATAACCCAGAAAGACTTTTCTAAGTGATCAAGGGCTCTGTCATTTACAAAATGAAGGATCTAATATTTATTGACTTTTTTTATTTAATGGTTTGGATTTTCACACAGGTATTTGATAAATTCTTTGATTGCAATAACCCAGAAAGACTTTTCTAAGTGATCAAGGGGTCTGTCATTTATAAAATAAAGATCTAATATTTATTGACTTTTTTTATTTAATGGTTTGGAGTTTCACACAGGTATTTGATAAATTCTTTGATTGCAATAACCCAGAAAGACTTTTCTAAGTCATCAAGGGGTCTGTCATTTACAAAATAAAGGATCTAATATTTATTGACTTTTTTATTTAATGGTTTGGATTTTCACACAGGTATTTGATAAATTCTTTGATTGCAATAACCCAGAAAGACTTTTCTAAGTGATCAAGGGGTCTGTCATTTACAAAATGAAGGATCTAATATTTATTGACTTTTTTTATTTAATGGTTTGGATTTTCACACAGGTATTTGATAAATTCTTTGATTGCAATAACCCAGAAAGACTTTTCTAAGTGATCAAGGGGTCTGTCATTTACAAAATAAAGGATCAAATATTTATTGACTTTTTTTATTTAATGGTTTGGATTTTCACACAGGCATTTGATAAATTCTTTGATTGCAATAACCCAGAAAGACTTTTCTAAGTGATCAAGGGGTCTGTCATTTACAAAATGAAGGATCAAATATTTATTGACTTTTTTTTATTTAATGGTTTGGAGTTTCACACAGGCATTTGATAAATTCTTTGATTGCAATAACCCAGAAAGACTTTTCTAAGTGATCAAGGGGTCTGTCATTTACAAAATGAAGGATCTAATATTTATTGACTTTTTTTATTTAATGGTTTGGAGTTTCACACAGGCATTTGATAAATTCTTTGATTGCAATAACCCAGAAAGACTTTTAACTGATTAAGGGGTCTGTCATTTACAAAATGAAGGATCTAATATTTATTGACTTTTTTTATTTAATGGTTTGGAGTTTCACACAGGTATTTGATAAATTCTTTGATTGCAATAACCCAGAAAGACTTTTCTAAGTGATCAAGGGGTCTGTCATTTACAAAATGAAGGATCTAATATTTATTGACTTTTTTTATTTAATGGTTTGGAGTTTCACACAGGCATTTGATAAATTCTTTGATTGCAATAACACAGAAAGACTTTTCTAAGTGATCAAGGGGTCTGTCATTTACAAAATAAAGGATCTAATTTTTATTGATTTTTTTTTATTTAACGGTTTGGAGTTTCACACAGGCATTTGATAAATTCTTTGATTGCAATAACCCAGAAAGACTTTTCTAAGTGATCAAGGGGTCTGTCATTTACAAAATGAAGGGTCAAATATTTATTGACTTTTTTTATTTAATGGTTTGGATTTTCACACAGGTATTTGATAAATTCTTTGATTGCAATAACCCAGAAAGACTTTTCTAAGTGATCAAGGGGTCTGTCATTTACAAAATGAAGGATCTAATATTTATTGACTTTTTTTATTTATTTAATGGTTTGGAGTTTCACACAGGTATTTGATAAATTTTTTGACTGCAATAACCCAGAAAGACTTTTCTAAGTGATCAAGGGGTCTGTCATTTACAAAATAAAGGATTTGATTTTTATTGATTTTTTTCTATTTAATGGTTTGGAGTTTCACACAGGCATTTGATAAATTCTTTGATTGCAATAACCCAGAAAGACTTTTAACTGATTAAGGGGTCTGTCATTTACAAAATAAAGGATCTAATTTTTATTGATTTTTTTTTATTTAACGGTTTGGAGTTTCACACAGGCATTTGATAAATTCTTTGATTGCAATAACCCAGAAAGACTTTTCTAAGTTATCAAGGGGTCTGTCATTTACAAAATAAAGGATTTGATTTTTATTGATTTTTTTCTATTTAATGGTTTGGAGTTTCACACAGGCATTTGATAAATTCTTTGATTGCAATAACCCAGAAAGACTTTTCTAAGTGATTAAGGGGTCTGTCATTTACAAAATGAAGGATCTAATATTTATTGACTTTTTTTATTTAATGGTTTGGAGTTTCACACAGGTATTTGATAAATTCTTTGATTGCAATAACCCAGAAAGACTTTTCTAAGTGATCAAGGGGTCTGTCATTTACAAAATGAAGGATCTAATATTTATTGACTTTTTTTATTTAATGGTTTGGAGTTTCACACAGGCATTTGATAAATTCTTTGATTGCAATAACCCAGAAAGACTTTTAACTGATTAAGGGGTCTGTCATTTACAAAATGAAGGATCTAATATTTATTGACTTTTTTTATTTAATGGTTTGGAGTTTCACACAGGCATTTGATAAATTCTTTGATTGCAATAACCCAGAAAGACTTTTCTAAGTGATCAAGGGGTCTGTCATTTACAAAATGAAGGATCTAATATTTATTGACTTTTTTTATTTAATGGTTTGGATTTTCACACAGGTATTTGATAAATTCTTTGATTGCAATAACCCAGAAAGACTTTTCTAAGTGATCAAGGGGTCTGTCATTTATAAAATAAAGATCTAATATTTATTGACTTTTTTTATTTAATGGTTTGGAGTTTCACACAGGTATTTGATAAATTCTTTGATTGCAATAACCCAGAAAGACTTTTCTAAGTCATCAAGGGGTCTGTCATTTACAAAATAAAGGATCTAATATTTATTGACTTTTTTATTTAATGGTTTGGATTTTCACACAGGTATTTGATAAATTCTTTGATTGCAATAACCCAGAAAGACTTTTCTAAGTGATCAAGGGGTCTGTCATTTACAAAATGAAGGATCTAATATTTATTGACTTTTTTTATTTAATGGTTTGGATTTTCACACAGGTATTTGATAAATTCTTTGATTGCAATAACCCAGAAAGACTTTTCTAAGTGATCAAGGGGTCTGTCATTTACAAAATAAAGGATCTAATTTTTATTGATTTTTTTTTTTATTTAACGGTTCGGAGTTTCACACAGGTATTTGATAAATTCTTTGATTGCAATAACCCAGAAAGACTTTTCTAAGTGATCAAGGGGTCTGTCATTTACAAAATGAAGGATCTAATATTTATTGACTTTTTTTATTTAATGGTTTGGAGTTTCACACAGGCATTTGATAAATTCTTTGATTGCAATAACCCAGAAAGACTTTTAACTGATTAAGGGGTCTGTCATTTACAAAATGAAGGATCTAATTTTTATTGACTTTTTTTTATTTAATGGTTTGGAGTTTCACACAGGTATTTGATAAATTCTTTGATTGCAATAACCCAGAAAGACTTTTCTAAGTGATCAAGGGGTCTGTCATTTACAAAATAAAGGATCCTATTTTTATTGATTTTTTTTTATTTAACGGTTTGGAGTTTCACACAGGCATTTGATAAATTCTTTGATTGCAATAACCCAGAAAGACTTTTCTAAGTGATCAAGGGGTCTCTCATTTACAAAATAAAGGATCTAATATTGATTTTTTTTTATTTAACGGTTTGGAGTTTCACACAGGCATTTGATAAATTCTTTGATTGCAATAACCCAGAAAGACTTTTCTAAGTGATCAAGGGGTCTGTCATTTACAAAATAATTTTTATTGACTTTTTTTTATTTAATGGTTTGGAGTTTCACACAGGTATTTGATAAATTCTTTGATTGCAATAACCCAGAAAGACTTTTCTAAGTGATCAAGGGGTCTGTCATTTACAAAATGAAGGATCAAATATTTATTGACTTTTTTTATTTAATGGTTTGGATTTTCACACAGGTATTTGATAAATTCTTTGATTGCAATAACCCAGAAAGACTTTTCTAAGTGATCAAGGGGTCTGTCATTTACAAAATGAAGGATCAAATATTTATTGACTTTTTTTATTTAATGGTTTGGATTTTTCACACAGGCATTTGATAAATTCTTTGATTGCAATAACCCAGAAAGACTTTTAAGTGATCAAGGGGTCTGTCATTTACAAAATGAAGGATCTAATATTTATTGACTTTTTTTATTTAATGGTTTGCATTTTCACACAGGTATTTGATAAATTCTTTGATTGCAATAACCCAGAAAGACTTTTAAGTGATCAAGGGATCTGTCATTTACAAAATAAAGGATCTAATATTTATTGACTTTTTTTATTTAATGGTTTGGAGTTTCACACAGGCATTTGATAAATTCTTTGATTGCAATAACCCAGAAAGACTTTTCTAAGTGATCAAGGGGTCTGTCATTTACAAAATGAAGGATCTAATATTTATTGACTTTTTTTATTTAATGGTTTGGATTTTCACACAGGTATTTGATAAATTCTTTGATTGCAATAACCCAGAAAGACTTTTAAGTGATCAAGGGGTCTGTCATTTACAAAATAAATGATCTAATATTTATTGACTTTTTTTATTTAATGGTTTGGAGTTTCACACAGGCACTTGATAAATTCTTTGATTGCAATAACCCAGAAAGACTTTTCTAAGCGATCAAGGGGTCTGTCATTTACAAAATGAAGGATCTAATATTTATTGACTTTTTTTATTTAATGGTTTGGATTTTCACACAGGTATCTGATAAATTCTTTGATTGCAATAACCCAGAAAGACTTTTCTAAGTGATCAAGGGGTCTGTCATTTACAAAATGAAGGATCAAATATTTATTGACTTTTTTTATTTAATGGTTTGGATTTACACACAGGTATTTGATAAATTCTTTGATTGCAATAACCCAGAAAGACTTTTCTAAGTGATCAAGGGGTCTGTCATTTACAAAATAAAGGATCAAATATTTATTGACTTTTTTTATTTAATGGTTTGGATTTTCACACAGGTATCTGATAAATTCTTTGATTGCAATAACCCAGAAAGACTTTTCTAAGTGATCAAGGGGTCTGTCATTTACAAAATGAAGGATCAAATATTTATTGACTTTTTTTATTTAATGGTTTGGATTTACACACAGGTATTTGATAAATTCTTTGATTGCAATAACCCAGAAAGACTTTTCTAAGTGATCAAGGGGTCTGTCATTTACAAAATAAAGGATCAAATATTTATTGACTTTTTTATTTAATGGTTTGGATTTTCACACAGGTATCTGATAAATTCTTTGATTCCAATAACCCAGAAAGACTTTTCTAAGTGATCAAGGGGTCTGTCATTTACAAAATGAAGGATCAAATATTTATTGACTTTTTTTATTTAATGGTTTGGATTTTCACACAGGTATTTGATAAATTCTTTGATTGCAATAACTCAGAAAGACTTTTCTAAGTGATCAAGGGGTCTGTCATTTACAAAATGAAGGATCTAATATTTATTGACTTTTTTTATTTATTTAATGGTTTGGAGTTTCACACAGGCATTTGATAAATTCTTTGATTGCAATAACCCAGAAAGACTTTTCTAAGTGATCAAGGGGTCTGTCATTTACAAAATAAAGGATTTGATTTTTATTGATTTTTTTTCTATTTAATGGTTTGGAGTTTCACACAGGCATTTGATAAATTCTTTGATTGCAATTACCCAGAAAGACTTTTAACTGATTAAGGGGTCTGTCATTTACAAAATGAAGGATCTAATATTTATTGACTTTTTTTATTTAATGGTTTGGATTTTCACACAGGTATTTGATAAATTCTTTGATTGCAATAACCCAGAAAGACTTTTAACTGATTAAGGGGTCTGTCATTTACAAAATAAAGGATCTAATTTTTATTGATTTTTTTTTTATTTAACGGTTTGGAGTTATACACAGGCATTTGATAAATTCTTTGATTGCAATAACCCAGAAAGACTTTTCTAAGTGATCAAGGGGTCTGTCATTTACAAAATAAAGGATCTAATTTTTATTGATTTTTTTTTATTTAACGGTTTGGAGTTTCACACAGGCATTTGATAAATTCTTTGATTGCAATAACCCAGAAAGACTTTTCTAAGTGATCAAGGGGTCTGTCATTTACAAAATGAAGGATCAAATATTTATTGACTTTTTTTATTTAATTGTTTGGATTTTCACACAGGTATTTGATAAATTCTTTGATTGCAATAACCCAGAAAGACTTTTCTAAGTGATGAAGGGGTCTGTCATTTACAAAATGAAGGATCTAATATTTATTGACTTTTTTTATTTAATGGTTTGGAGTTTCACACAGGCATTTGATAAATTCTTTGATTGCAATAACCCAGAAAGACTTTTCTAAGTGATCAAGGGGTCTGTCATTTACAAAATGAAGGATCAAATATTTATTGACTTTTTTTATTTAATGGTTTGGATTTTCACACAGGTATTTGATAAATTCTTTGATTGCAATAACCCAGAAAGACTTTTCTAAGTGATCAAGGGCTCTGTCATTTACAAAATGAAGGATCTAATATTTATTGACTTTTTTTATTTAATGGTTTGGATTTTCACACAGGTATTTGATAAATTCTTTGATTGCAATAACCCAGAAAGACTTTTCTAAGTGATCAAGGGGTCTGTCATTTATAAAATAAAGATCTAATATTTATTGACTTTTTTTATTTAATGGTTTGGAGTTTCACACAGGTATTTGATAAATTCTTTGATTGCAATAACCCAGAAAGACTTTTCTAAGTCATCAAGGGGTCTGTCATTTACAAAATAAAGGATCTAATATTTATTGACTTTTTTATTTAATGGTTTGGATTTTCACACAGGTATTTGATAAATTCTTTGATTGCAATAACCCAGAAAGACTTTTCTAAGTGATCAAGGGGTCTGTCATTTACAAAATGAAGGATCTAATATTTATTGACTTTTTTTATTTAATGGTTTGGATTTTCACACAGGTATTTGATAAATTCTTTGATTGCAATAACCCAGAAAGACTTTTCTAAGTGATCAAGGGGTCTGTCATTTACAAAATAAAGGATCAAATATTTATTGACTTTTTTTATTTAATGGTTTGGATTTTCACACAGGCATTTGATAAATTCTTTGATTGCAATAACCCAGAAAGACTTTTCTAAGTGATCAAGGGGTCTGTCATTTACAAAATGAAGGATCAAATATTTATTGACTTTTTTTTATTTAATGGTTTGGAGTTTCACACAGGCATTTGATAAATTCTTTGATTGCAATAACCCAGAAAGACTTTTCTAAGTGATCAAGGGGTCTGTCATTTACAAAATGAAGGATCTAATATTTATTGACTTTTTTTATTTAATGGTTTGGAGTTTCACACAGGCATTTGATAAATTCTTTGATTGCAATAACCCAGAAAGACTTTTAACTGATTAAGGGGTCTGTCATTTACAAAATGAAGGATCTAATATTTATTGACTTTTTTTATTTAATGGTTTGGAGTTTCACACAGGTATTTGATAAATTCTTTGATTGCAATAACCCAGAAAGACTTTTCTAAGTGATCAAGGGGTCTGTCATTTACAAAATGAAGGATCTAATATTTATTGACTTTTTTTATTTAATGGTTTGGAGTTTCACACAGGCATTTGATAAATTCTTTGAGCAATTTTTCTAAGTGATCAAGGGGTCTGTCATTTACAAAATAAAGGATCAATTTTTATTGATAAACGGTTTGGAGTTTCACACAGGCATTTGATTGATTGCAATAACCCAGAAAGACTTTTCTAAGTGATCAAGGGGTCTGTCATTTACAAAATGAAGGGTCAAATATTTATTGACCCAGAAAGACTTTTTTGATCAAGGGGTTTCAATGAAGGGTTTGGATTTTCACACAGGTATTTGATAAATTCTTTGATTGCAATAACCCAGAAAGACTTTTCTAAGTGATCAAGGGGTCTGTCATTTACAAAATGAAGGATCTAATATTTATTGACTTTTTTTATTTATTTAATGGTTTGGAGTTTCACACAGGTATTTGATAAATTTTTTGACTGCAATAACCCAGAAAGACTTTTCTAAGTGATCAAGGGGTCTGTCATTTACAAAATAAAGGATTTGATTTTTATTGATTTTTTTCTATTTAATGGTTTGGAGTTTCACACAGGCATTTGATAAATTCTTTGATTGCAATAACCCAGAAAGACTTTTAACTGATTAAGGGGTCTGTCATTTACAAAATAAAGGATCTAATTTTTATTGATTTTTTTTTATTTAACGGTTTGGAGTTTCACACAGGCATTTGATAAATTCTTTGATTGCAATAACCCAGAAAGACTTTTCTAAGTTATCAAGGGGTCTGTCATTTACAAAATAAAGGATTTGATTTTTATTGATTTTTTTCTATTTAATGGTTTGGAGTTTCACACAGGCATTTGATAAATTCTTTGATTGCAATAACCCAGAAAGACTTTTCTAAGTGATTAAGGGGTCTGTCATTTACAAAATGAAGGATCTAATATTTATTGACTTTTTTTATTTAATGGTTTGGAGTTTCACACAGGTATTTGATAAATTCTTTGATTGCAATAACCCAGAAAGACTTTTCTAAGTGATCAAGGGGTCTGTCATTTACAAAATGAAGGATCTAATATTTATTGACTTTTTTTATTTAATGGTTTGGAGTTTCACACAGGCATTTGATAAATTCTTTGATTGCAATAACCCAGAAAGACTTTTAACTGATTAAGGGGTCTGTCATTTACAAAATGAAGGATCTAATATTTATTGACTTTTTTTATTTAATGGTTTGGAGTTTCACACAGGCATTTGATAAATTCTTTGATTGCAATAACCCAGAAAGACTTTTCTAAGTGATCAAGGGGTCTGTCATTTACAAAATGAAGGATCTAATATTTATTGACTTTTTTTATTTAATGGTTTGGATTTTCACACAGGTATTTGATAAATTCTTTGATTGCAATAACCCAGAAAGACTTTTCTAAGTGATCAAGGGGTCTGTCATTTATAAAATAAAGATCTAATATTTATTGACTTTTTTTATTTAATGGTTTGGAGTTTCACACAGGTATTTGATAAATTCTTTGATTGCAATAACCCAGAAAGACTTTTCTAAGTCATCAAGGGGTCTGTCATTTACAAAATAAAGGATCTAATATTTATTGACTTTTTTATTTAATGGTTTGGATTTTCACACAGGTATTTGATAAATTCTTTGATTGCAATAACCCAGAAAGACTTTTCTAAGTGATCAAGGGGTCTGTCATTTACAAAATGAAGGATCTAATATTTATTGACTTTTTTTATTTAATGGTTTGGATTTTCACACAGGTATTTGATAAATTCTTTGATTGCAATAACCCAGAAAGACTTTTCTAAGTGATCAAGGGGTCTGTCATTTACAAAATAAAGGATCTAATTTTTATTGATTTTTTTTTTTATTTAACGGTTCGGAGTTTCACACAGGTATTTGATAAATTCTTTGATTGCAATAACCCAGAAAGACTTTTCTAAGTGATCAAGGGGTCTGTCATTTACAAAATGAAGGATCTAATATTTATTGACTTTTTTTATTTAATGGTTTGGAGTTTCACACAGGCATTTGATAAATTCTTTGATTGCAATAACCCAGAAAGACTTTTAACTGATTAAGGGATCTGTCATTTACAAAATGAAGGATCTAATATTTATTGACTTTTTTTTATTTAATGGTTTGGAGTTTCACACAGGTATTTGATAAATTCTTTGATTGCAATAACCCAGAAAGACTTTTCTAAGTGATCAAGGGGTCTGTCATTTACAAAATAAAGGATCCTATTTTTATTGATTTTTTTTTATTTAACGGTTTGGAGTTTCACACAGGCATTTGATAAATTCTTTGATTGCAATAACCCAGAAAGACTTTTCTAAGTGATCAAGGGGTCTCTCATTTACAAAATAAAGGATCTAATTTTTATTGATTTTTTTTTATTTAACGGTTTGGAGTTTCACACAGGCATTTGATAAATTCTTTGATTGCAATAACCCAGAAAGACTTTTCTACAAGGGGTCTGTCATTTACAAAATGGGATCAAATTTGACTTTTTTTATTTAATGGTTTGGATTTTCACACAGGTATTTGATAAATTCTTTGATTGCAATAACCCAGAAAGACTTTTCTAAGTGATCAAGGGGTCTGTCATTTACAAAATGAAGGATCAATATTTATTGACTTTTTTTATTTAATGAGTTTCACACAGGCATTTGATAAATTCTTTGATTGCAATAATTTTCTAAGTGATCAAGGGGTCTGTCATTTACAAAATGAAGGATCAAATATTTATTGACTTTTTTTACACAGGTTTGATTGCAATAACCCAGAAAGACTTTTCTAAGTGATCAAGGGGTCTGTCATTTACAAAATGAAGGATCAAATATTTATTGACTTTTTTTATTTAATGGTTTGGAGTCTCACACAGGCATTTGATAAATTCTTTGATTGCAATAACCCAGAAAGACTTTTCTAAGTGATCAAGGGGTCTGTCATTTACAAAATGAAGGATCTAATATTTATTGACTTTTTTTATTTAATGGTTTGGATTTTCACACAGGTATTTGATAAATTCTTTGATTGCAATAACCCAGAAAGACTTTTCTAAGTGATCAAGGGGTCTGTCATTTATAAAATAAAGATCTAATATTTATTGACTTTTTTTATTTAATGGTTTGGAGTTTCACACAGGTATTTGATAAATTCTTTGATTGCAATAACCCAGAAAGACTTTTCTAAGTCATCAAGGGGTCTGTCATTTACAAAATAAAGGATCTAATATTTATTGACTTTTTTATTTAATGGTTTGGATTTTCACACAGGTATTTGATAAATTCTTTGATTGCAATAACCCAGAAAGACTTTTCTAAGTGATCAAGGGGTCTGTCATTTACAAAATGAAGGATCTAATATTTATTGACTTTTTTTATTTAATGGTTTGGATTTTCACACAGGTATTTGATAAATTCTTTGATTGCAATAACCCAGAAAGACTTTTCTAAGTGATCAAGGGGTCTGTCATTTACAAAATAAAGGATCAAATATTTATTGACTTTTTTTATTTAATGGTTTGGATTTTCACACAGGCATTTGATAAATTCTTTGATTGCAATAACCCAGAAAGACTTTTCTAAGTGATCAAGGGGTCTGTCATTTAGAAAATGAAGGATCAAATATTTATTGACTTTTTTTTATTTAATGGTTTGGAGTTTCACACAGGCATTTGATAAATTCTTTGATTGCAATAACCCAGAAAGACTTTTCTAAGTGATCAAGGGGTCTGTCATTTACAAAATGAAGGATCTAACATTTATTGACTTTTTTTATTTAATGGTTTGGATTTTCACATAGGTATTTGATAAATTCTTTGATTGCAATAACCCAGAAAGACTTTTCTAAGCGATCAAGGGGTCTGTCATTTACAAAATGAAGGATCTAATATTTATTGACTTTTTTTATTTATTTAATGGTTTGGAGTTTCACACAGGCATTTGATAAATTTTTTGACTGCAATAACCCAGAAAGACTTTTCTAAGTGATTAAGGGGTCTGTCATTTACAAAATAAAGGATCTAATTTTTATTGATTTTTTTTTTTATTTAACGGTTCGGAGTTTCACACAGGTATTTGATAAATTCTTTGATTGCAATAACCCAGAAAGACTTTTCTAAGTGATCAAGGGGTCTGTCATTTACAAAATGAAGGATCTAATATTTATTGACTTTTTTTATTTAATGGTTTGGAGTTTCACACAGGCATTTGATAAATTCTTTGATTGCAATAACCCCGAAAGACTTTTAACTGATTAAGGGGTCTGTCATTTACAAAATGAAGGATCTAATATTTATTGACTTTTTTTATTTAATGGTTTGGAGTTTCACACAGGTATTTGATAAATTCTTTGATTGCAATAACCCAGAAAGACTTTTCTAAGTGATCAAGGGGTCTGTCATTTACAAAATGAAGGATCTAATATTTATTGACTTTTTTTATTTAATGGTTTGGAGTTTCACACAGGCATTTGATAAATTCTTTGATTGCAATAACACAGAAAGACTTTTCTAAGTGATCAAGGGGTCTGTCATTTACAAAATAAAGGATCTAATTTTTATTGATTTTTTTTTATTTAACGGTTTGGAGTTTCACACAGGCATTTGATAAATTCTTTGATTGCAATAACCCAGAAAGACTTTTCTAAGTGATCAAGGGGTCTGTCATTTACAAAATGAAGGATCAAATATTTATTGACTTTTTTTATTTAATGGTTTGGATTTTCACACAGGTATTTGATAAATTCTTTGATTGCAATAACCCAGAAAGACTTTTCTAAGTGATCAAGGGGTCTGTCATTTAAAAATGAAGGATCTAATATTTATTGACTTTTTTTATTTATTTAATGGTTTGGAGTTTCACACAGGCATTTGATAAATTTTTTGACTGCAATAACCCAGAAAGACTTTTCTAAGTGATTAAGGGGTCTGTCATTTACAAAATAAAGGATCTAATTTTTATTGATTTTTTTTTTTATTTAACGGTTCGGAGTTTCACACAGGTATTTGATAAATTCTTTGATTGCAATAACCCAGAAAGACTTTTCTAAGTGATCAAGGGGTCTGTCATTTACAAAATGAAGGATCTAATATTTATTGACTTTTTTTATTTAATGGTTTGGAGTTTCACACAGGCATTTGATAAATTCTTTGATTGCAATAACCCAGAAAGACTTTTAACTGATTAAGGGGTCTGTCATTTACAAAATGAAGGATCTAATATTTATTGACTTTTTTTATTTAATGGTTTGGAGTTTCACACAGGTATTTGATAAATTCTTTGATTGCAATAACCCAGAAAGACTTTTCTAAGTGATCAAGGGGTCTGTCATTTACAAAATGAAGGATCTAATATTTATTGACTTTTTTTATTTAATGGTTTGGAGTTTCACACAGGCATTTGATAAATTCTTTGATTGCAATAACACAGAAAGACTTTTCTAAGTGATCAAGGGGTCTGTCATTTACAAAATAAAGGATCTAATTTTTATTGATTTTTTTTTATTTAACGGTTTGGAGTTTCACACAGGCATTTGATAAATTCTTTGATTGCAATAACCCAGAAAGACTTTTCTAAGTGATCAAGGGGTCTGTCATTTACAAAATGAAGGATCAAATATTTATTGACTTTTTTTATTTAATGGTTTGGATTTTCACACAGGTATTTGATAAATTCTTTGATTGCAATAACCCAGAAAGACTTTTCTAAGTGATCAAGGGGTCTGTCATTTATAAAATAAAGATCTAATATTTATTGACTTTTTTTATTTAATGGTTTGGAGTTTCACACAGGTATTTGATAAATTCTTTGATTGCAATAACCCAGAAAGACTTTTCTAAGTCATCAAGGGGTCTGTCATTTACAAAATAAAGGATTTGATTTTTATTGATTTTTTTTATTTAATGGTTTGGATTTTCACACAGGTATTTGATAAATTCTTTGATTGCAATAACCCAGAAAGACTTTTCTAAGTCATCAAGGGGTCTGTCATTTACAAAATAAAGGATCTAATATTTATTGACTTTTTTATTTAATGGTTTGGATTTTCACACAGGTATTTGATAAATTCTTTGATTGCAATAACCCAGAAAGACTTTTCTAAGTGATCAAGGGGTCTGTCATTTACAAAATGAAGGATTTAATATTTATTGACTTTTTTTATTTAATGGTTTGGATTTTCACACAGGTATT
This sequence comes from Phlebotomus papatasi, assembly GCF_024763615.1. NCBI lineage: Eukaryota > Metazoa > Arthropoda > Insecta > Diptera > Psychodidae > Phlebotomus > Phlebotomus papatasi. The sequence goes on along the minus strand of NW_026604358.1, from coordinate 241,880 downwards.
TGATAAATTCTTTGATTGCAATAACCCAGAAAGACTTTTCTAAGTGATCAAGGGGTCTGTCATTTACAAAATAAAGGATCAAATATTTATTGACTTTTTTTATTTAATGGTTTGGATTTTCACACAGGCATTTGATAAATTCTTTGATTGCAATAACCCAGAAAGACTTTTCTAAGTGATCAAGGGGTCTGTCATTTACAAAATGAAGGATCAAATATTTATTGACTTTTTTTTATTTAATGGTTTGGAGTTTCACACAGGCATTTGATAAATTCTTTGATTGCAATAACCCAGAAAGACTTTTCTAAGTGATCAAGGGGTCTGTCATTTACAAAATGAAGGATCTAACATTTATTGACTTTTTTTATTTAATGGTTTGGATTTTCACACAGGTATTTGATAAATTCTTTGATTGCAATAACCCAGAAAGACTTTTCTAAGTGATCAAGGGGTCTGTCATTTACAAAATGAAGGATCTAATATTTATTGACTTTTTTTATTTATTTAATGGTTTGGAGTTTCACACAGGCATTTGATAAATTTTTTGACTGCAATAACCCAGAAAGACTTTTCTAAGTGATTAAGGGGTCTGTCATTTACAAAATAAAGGATCTAATTTTTATTGATTTTTTTTTATTTAACGGTTTGGAGTTTCACACAGGCATTTGATAAATTCTTTGATTGCAATAACCCAGAAAGACTTTTCTAAGTGATCAAGGGGTCTGTCATTTATAAAATAAAGATCTAATATTTATTGACTTTTTTTATTTAATGGTTTGGATTTTCACACAGGCATTTGATAAATTCTTTGATTGCAATAACCCAGAAAGACTTTTCTAAGTGATCAAGGGGTCTGTCATTTACAAAATGAAGGATCAAATATTTATTGACTTTTTTTTATTTAATGGTTTGGAGTTTCACACAGGCATTTGATAAATTCTTTGATTGCAATAACCCAGAAAGACTTTTCTAAGTGATCAAGGGGTCTGTCATTTACAAAATGAAGGATCTAATATTTATTGACTTTTTTTATTTAATGGTTTGGAGTTTCACACAGGCATTTGATAAATTCTTTGATTGCAATAACCCAGAAAGACTTTTAACTGATTAAGGGGTCTGTCATTTACAAAATGAAGGATCTAATATTTATTGACTTTTTTTATTTAATGGTTTGGAGTTTCACACAGGCATTTGATAAATTCTTTGATTGCAATAACCCAGAAAGACTTTTCTAAGTGATCAAGGGGTCTGTCATTTACAAAATGAAGGATCTAATATTTATTGACTTTTTTTATTTAATGGTTTGGATTTTCACACAGGTATTTGATAAATTCTTTGATTGCAATAACCCAGAAAGACTTTTCTAAGTGATCAAGGGGTCTGTCATTTATAAAATAAAGATCTAATATTTATTGACTTTTTTTATTTAATGGTTTGGAGTTTCACACAGGTATTTGATAAATTCTTTGATTGCAATAACCCAGAAAGACTTTTCTAAGTCATCAAGGGGTCTGTCATTTACAAAATAAAGGATCTAATATTTATTGACTTTTTTATTTAATGGTTTGGATTTTCACACAGGTATTTGATAAATTCTTTGATTGCAATAACCCAGAAAGACTTTTCTAAGTGATCAAGGGGTCTGTCATTTACAAAATGAAGGATTTAATATTTATTGACTTTTTTTATTTAATGGTTTGGATTTTCACACAGGTATTTGATAAATTCTTTGATTGCAATAACCCAGAAAGACTTTTCTAAGTGATCAAGGGGTCTGTCATTTACAAAATAAAGGATCAAATATTTATTGACTTTTTTTATTTAATGGTTTGGATTTTCACACAGGCATTTGATAAATTCTTTGATTGCAATAACCCAGAAAGACTTTTCTAAGTGATCAAGGGGTCTGTCATTTACAAAATGAAGGATCAAATATTTATTGACTTTTTTTTATTTAATGGTTTGGAGTTTCACACAGGCATTTGATAAATTCTTTGATTGCAATAACCCAGAAAGACTTTTCTAAGTGATCAAGGGGTCTGTCATTTACAAAATGAAGGATCTAACATTTATTGACTTTTTTTATTTAATGGTTTGGATTTTCACACAGGTATTTGATAAATTCTTTGATTGCAATAACCCAGAAAGACTTTTCTAAGTGATCAAGGGGTCTGTCATTTACAAAATGAAGGATCTAATATTTATTGACTTTTTTTATTTATTTAATGGTTTGGAGTTTCACACAGGCATTTGATAAATTTTTTGACTGCAATAACCCAGAAAGACTTTTCTAAGTGATTAAGGGGTCTGTCATTTACAAAATAAAGGATCTAATTTTTATTGATTTTTTTTTATTTAACGGTTTGGAGTTTCACACAGGCATTTGATAAATTCTTTGATTGCAATAACCCAGAAAGACTTTTCTAAGTGATCAAGGGGTCTGTCATTTACAAAATAAAGGATTTGATTTTTATTGATTTTTTTCTATTTAATGGTTTGGAGTTTCACACAGGCATTTGATAAATTCTTTGATTGCAATAACCCAGAAAGACTTTTAACTGATTAAGGGGTCTGTCATTTGCAAAATGAAGGATCTAATATTTATTGACTTTTTTTATTTAATGGTTTGGAGTTTCACACAGGTATTTGATAAATTCTTTGATTGCAATAACCCAGAAAGACTTTTCTAAGTGATCAAGGGGTCTGTCATTTACAAAATGAAGGATCTAATATTTATTGACTTTTTTTATTTAACGGTTTGGATTTTCACACAGGTATTTGATAAATTCTTTGATTGCAATAACCCAGAAAGACTTTTAAGTGATCAAGGGGTCTGTCATTTACAAAATGAAGGATCTAATATTTATTGACTTTTTTTATTTAATGGTTTGGAGTTTCACACAGGCATTTGATAAATTCTTTGATTGCAATAACCCAGAAAGACTTTTCTAAGCGATCAAGGGGTCTGTCATTTACAAAATGAAGGATCTAATATTTATTGACTTTTTTTATTTAATGGTTTGGATTTTCACACAGGTATTTGATAAATTCTTTGATTGCAATAACCCAGAAAGACTTTTCTAAGTGATCAAGGGGTCTGTCATTTACAAAATGAAGGATCAAATATTTATTGACTTTTTTTATTTAATGGTTTGGATTTACACACAGGTATTTGATAAATTCTTTGATTGCAATAACCCAGAAAGACTTTTAAGTGATCAAGGAGTCTGTCATTTACAAAATGAAGGATCTAATATTTATTGACTTTTTTTATTTAATGGTTTGGAGTTTCACACAGGCATTTGATAAATTCTTTGATTGCAATAACCCAGAAAGACTTTTCTAAGCGAGCAAGGGGTCTGTCATTTACAAAATGAAGGATCTAATATTTATTGACTTTTTTTATTTAATGGTTTGGATTTTCACACAGGTATTTGATAAATTCTTTGATTGCAATAACCCAGAAAGACTTTTCTAAGTGATCAAGGGGTCTGTCATTTACAAAATGAAGGATCAAATATTTATTGACTTTTTTTATTTAATGGTTTGGATTTACACACAGGTATTTGATAAATTCTTTGATTGCAATAACCCAGAAAGACTTTTAAGTGATCAAGGGGTCTGTCATTTACAAAATGAAGGATCTAATATTTATTGACTTTTTTTATTTAATGGTTTGGAGTTTCACACAGGCATTTGATAAATTCTTTGATTGCAATAACCCAGAAAGACTTTTCTAAGCGATCAAGGGGTCTGTCATTTACAAAATGAAGGATCTAATATTTATTGACTTTTTTTATTTAATGGTTTGGATTTTCACACAGGTATTTGATAAATTCTTTGATTGCAATAACCCAGAAAGACTTTTAAGTGATCAAGGGGTCTGTCATTTACAAAATAAAGGATCTAATATTTATTGACTTTTTTTATTTAATGGTTTGGAGTTTCACACAGGCACTTGATAAATTCTTTGATTGCAATAACCCAGAAAGACTTTTCTAAGCGATCAAGGGGTCTGTCATTTACAAAATGAAGGATCTAATATTTATTGACGTTTTTTATTTAATGGTTTGGATTTTCACACAGGTATCTGATAAATTCTTTGATTGCAATAACCCAGAAAGACTTTTCTAAGTGATCAAGGGGTCTGTCATTTACAAAATGAAGGATCAAATATTTATTGACTTTTTTTATTTAATGGTTTGGATTTACACACAGGTATTTGATAAATTCTTTGATTGCAATAACCCAGAAAGACTTTTCTAAGTGATCAAGGGGTCTGTCATTTACAAAATAAAGGATCAAATATTTATTGACTTTTTTTATTTAATGGTTTGGATTTTCACACAGGTATCTGATAAATTCTTTGATTGCAATAACCCAGAAAGACTTTTCTAAGTGATCAAGGCGTCTGTCATTTACAAAATGAAGGATCAAATATTTATTGACTTTTTTTATTTAATGGTTTGGATTTACACACAGGTATTTGATAAATTCTTTGATTGCAATAACCCAGAAAGACTTTTCTAAGTGATCAAGGGGTCTGTCATTTACAAAATAAAGGATCAAATATTTATTGACTTTTTTTATTTAATGGTTTGGATTTTCACACAGGTATCTGATAAATTCTTTGATTGCAATAACCCAGAAAGACTTTTCTAAGTGATCAAGGGGTCTGTCATTTACAAAATGAAGGATCAAATATTTATTGACTTTTTTTATTTAATGGTTTGGATTTTCACACAGGTATTTGATAAATTCTTTGATTGCAATAACCCAGAAAGACTTTTCTAAGTGATCAAGGGGTCTGTCATTTACAAAATGAAGGATCTAATATTTATTGACTTTTTTTATTTATTTAATGGTTTGGAGTTTCACACAGGCATTTGATAAATTCTTTGATTGCAATAACCCAGAAAGACTTTTCTAAGTGATCAAGGGGTCTGTCATTTACAAAATAAAGGATTTGATTTTTATTGATTTTTTTTCTATTTAATGGTTTGGAGTTTCACACAGGCATTTGATAAATTCTTTGATTGCAATAACCCAGAAAGACTTTTAACTGATTAAGGGGTCTGTCATTTACAAAGGTATTTGATAAATTCTTTTATGAAGGATCTAATATTTATTGACTTTTTTTATTTAATGGTTTGGATTTTCACACAGGTATTTGATAAATTCTTTGATTGCAATAACCCAGAAAGACTTTTAACTGATTAAGGGGTCTGTCATTTACAAAATAAAGGATCTAATTTTTATTGATTTTTTTTTTATTTAACGGTTTGGAGTTTCACACAGGCATTTGATAAATTCTTTGATTGCAATAACCCAGAAAGACTTTTCTAAGTGATCAAGGGGTCTGTCATTTACAAAATGAAGGATCAAATATTTATTGACTTTTTTTATTTAATGGTTTGGATTTTCACACAGGTATTTGATAAATTCTTTGATTGCAATAACCCAGAAAGACTTTTCTAAGTGATCAAGGGGTCTGTCATTTACAAAATGAAGGATCTAATATTTATTGACTTTTTTTATTTAATGGTTTGGAGTTTCACACAGGCATTTGATAAATTCTTTGATTGCAATAACCCAGAAAGACTTTTCTAAGTGATCAAGGGGTCTGTCATTTACAAAATGAAGGATCAAATATTTATTGACTTTTTTTATTTAATGGTTTGGATTTTCACACAGGCATTTGATAAATTCTTTGATTGCAATAACCCAGAAAGACTTTTCTAAGTGATCAAGGGCTCTGTCATTTACAAAATGAAGGATCTAATATTTATTGACTTTTTTTATTTAATGGTTTGGATTTTCACACAGGTATTTGATAAATTCTTTGATTGCAATAACCCAGAAAGACTTTTCTAAGTGATCAAGGGGTCTGTCATTTATAAAATAAAGATCTAATATTTATTGACTTTTTTTATTTAATGGTTTGGAGTTTCACACAGGTATTTGATAAATTCTTTGATTGCAATAACCCAGAAAGACTTTTCTAAGTCATCAAGGGGTCTGTCATTTACAAAATAAAGGATCTAATATTTATTGACTTTTTTATTTAATGGTTTGGATTTTCACACAGGTATTTGATAAATTCTTTGATTGCAATAACCCAGAAAGACTTTTCTAAGTGATCAAGGGGTCTGTCATTTACAAAATGAAGGATCTAATATTTATTGACTTTTTTTATTTAATGGTTTGGATTTTCACACAGGTATTTGATAAATTCTTTGATTGCAATAACCCAGAAAGACTTTTCTAAGTGATCAAGGGGTCTGTCATTTACAAAATAAAGGATCAAATATTTATTGACTTTTTTTATTTAATGGTTTGGATTTTCACACAGGCATTTGATAAATTCTTTGATTGCAATAACCCAGAAAGACTTTTCTAAGTGATCAAGGGGTCTGTCATTTACAAAATGAAGGATCTAACATTTATTGACTTTTTTTATTTAATGGTTTGGATTTTCACATAGGTATTTGATAAATTCTTTGATTGCAATAACCCAGAAAGACTTTTCTAAGCGATCAAGGGGTCTGTCATTTACAAAATGAAGGATCAAATATTTATTGACTTTTTTTTATTTAATGGTTTGGAGTTTCACACAGGCATTTGATAAATTCTTTGATTGCAATAACCCAGAAAGACTTTTCTAAGTGATCAAGGGGTCTGTCATTTACAAAATGAAGGATCTAACATTTATTGACTTTTTTTATTTAATGGTTTGGATTTTCACACAGGTATTTGATAAATTCTTTGATTGCAATAACCCAGAAAGACTTTTCTAAGTGATCAAGGGGTCTGTCATTTACAAAATGAAGGATCAAATATTTATTGACTTTTTTTTATTTAATGGTTTGGAGTTTCACACAGGCATTTGATAAATTCTTTGATTGCAATAACCCAGAAAGACTTTTCTAAGTGATCAAGGGGTCTGTCATTTACAAAATGAAGGATCTAACATTTATTGACTTTTTTTATTTAATGGTTTGGATTTTCACATAGGTATTTGATAAATTCTTTGATTGCAATAACCCAGAAAGACTTTTCTAAGCGATCAAGGGGTCTGTCATTTACAAAATGAAGGATCTAATATTTATTGACTTTTTTTATTTATTTAATGGTTTGGAGTTTCACACAGGCATTTGATAAATTTTTTGACTGCAATAACCCAGAAAGACTTTTCTAAGTGATTAAGGGGTCTGTCATTTACAAAATAAAGGACCTAATTTTTATTGATTTTTTTTTTATTTAACGGTTCGGAGTTTCACACAGGTATTTGATAAATTCTTTGATTGCAATAACCCAGAAAGACTTTTCTAAGTGATCAAGGGGTCTGTCATTTACAAAATGAAGGATCTAATATTTATTGACTTTTTTTATTTAATGGTTTGGAGTTTCACACAGGCATTTGATAAATTCTTTGATTGCAATAACCCAGAAAGACTTTTAACTGATTAAGGGGTCTGTCATTTACAAAATGAAGGATCTAATATTTATTGACTTTTTTTATTTAATGGTTTGGAGTTTCACACAGGTATTTGATAAATTCTTTGATTGCAATAACCCAGAAAGACTTTTCTAAGTGATCAAGGGGTCTGTCATTTACAAAATGAAGGATCTAATATTTATTGACTTTTTTTTTATGGTTTGGAATGGTTTGGAGTTTCACACAGGCATTTGATAAATTCTTTGATTGCAATAACACAGAAAGACTTTTCTAAGTGATCAAGGGGTCTGTCATTTACAAAATAAAGGATCTAATTTTTATTGATTTTTTTTTATTTAACGGTTTGGAGTTTCACACAGGCATTTGATAAATTCTTTGATTGCAATAACCCAGAAAGACTTTTCTAAGTGATCAAGGGGTCTGTCATTTACAAAATGAAGGGTCAAATATTTATTGACTTTTTTTATTTAATGGTTTGGATTTTCACACAGGTATTTGATAAATTCTTTGATTGCAATAACCCAGAAAGACTTTTCTAAGTGATCAAGGGGTCTGTCATTTACAAAATGAAGGATCTAATATTTATTGACTTTTTTTATTTAATGGTTTGGAGTTTCACACAGGTATTTGATAAATTTTTTGACTGCAATAACCCAGAAAGACTTTTCTAAGTGATCAAGGGGTCTGTCATTTACAAAATAAAGGATTTGATTTTTATTGATTTTTTTCTATTTAATGGTTTGGAGTTTCACACAGGCATTTGATAAATTCTTTGATTGCAATAACCCAGAAAGACTTTTAACTGATTAAGGGGTCTGTCATTTACAAAATAAAGGATCTAATTTTTATTGATTTTTTTTTATTTAACGGTTTGGAGTTTCACACAGGCATTTGATAAATTCTTTGATTGCAATAACCCAGAAAGACTTTTCTAAGTGATCAAGGGGTCTGTCATTTACAAAATAAAGGATTTGATTTTTATTGATTTTTTTCTATTTAATGGTTTGGAGTTTCACACAGGCATTTGATAAATTCTTTGATTGCAATAACCCAGAAAGACTTTTAACTGATTAAGGGGTCTGTCATTTACAAAATGAAGGATCTAATATTTATTGACTTTTTTTATTTAATGGTTTGGATTTTCACACAGGTATTTGATAAATTCTTTGATTGCAATAACCCAGAAAGACTTTTCTAAGTGATCAAGGGGTCTGTCATTTACAAAATGAAGGATCTAATATTTATTGACTTTTTTTATTTAATGGTTTGGAGTTTCACACAGGCATTTGATAAATTCTTTGATTGCAATAACCCAGAAAGACTTTTAACTGATTAAGGGGTCTGTCATTTACAAAATGAAGGATCTAATATTTATTGACTTTTTTTATTTAATGGTTTGGAGTTTCACACAGGCATTTGATAAATTCTTTGATTGCAATAACCCAGAAAGACTTTTCTAAGTGATCAAGGGGTCTGTCATTTACAAAATGAAGGATCTAATATTTATTGACTTTTTTTATTTAATGGTTTGGATTTTCACACAGGCATTTGATAAATTCTTTGATTGCAATAACCCAGAAAGACTTTTCTAAGTGATCAAGGGGTCTGTCATTTATAAAATAAAGATCTAATATTTATTGACTTTTTTTATTTAATGGTTTGGAGTTTCACACAGGTATTTGATAAATTCTTTGATTGCAATAACCCAGAAAGACTTTTCTAAGTCATCAAGGGGTCTGTCATTTACAAAATAAAGGATCTAATATTTATTGACTTTTTTATTTAATGGTTTGGATTTTCACACAGGTATTTGATAAATTCTTTGATTGCAATAACCCAGAAAGACTTTTCTAAGTGATCAAGGGGTCTGTCATTTACAAAATGAAGGATCTAATATTTATTGACTTTTTTTATTTAATGGTTTGGATTTTCACACAGGTATTTGATAAATTCTTTGATTGCAATAACCCAGAAAGACTTTTCTAAGTGATCAAGGGGTCTGTCATTTACAAAATAAAGGATCTAATTTTTATTGATTTTTTTTTTATTTAACGGTTCGGAGTTTCACACAGGTATTTGATAAATTCTTTGATTGCAATAACCCAGAAAGACTTTTCTAAGTGATCAAGGGGTCTGTCATTTACAAAATGAAGGATCTAATATTTATTGACTTTTTTTATTTAATGGTTTGGAGTTTCACACAGGCATTTGATAAATTCTTTGATTGCAATAACCCAGAAAGACTTTTAACTGATTAAGGGGTCTGTCATTTACAAAATGAAGGATCTAATATTTATTGACTTTTTTTTATTTAATGGTTTGGAGTTTCACACAGGTATTTGATAAATTCTTTGATTGCAATAACCCAGAAAGACTTTTCTAAGTGATCAAGGGGTCTGTCATTTACAAAATAAAGGATCCTATTTTTATTGATTTCTTTTTATTTAACGGTTTGGAGTTTCACACAGGCATTTGATAAATTCTTTGATTGCAATAACCCAGAAAGACTTTTCTAAGTGATCAAGGGGTCTGTCATTTACAAAATAAAGGATCTAATTTTTATTGATTTTTTTTTATTTAACGGTTTGGAGTTTCACACAGGCATTTGATAAATTCTTTGATTGCAATAACCCAGAAAGACTTTTCTAAGTGATCAAGGGGTCTGTCATTTACAAAATGAAGGATCAAATATTTATTGACTTTTTTTATTTAATGGTTTGGATTTTCACACAGGTATTTGATAAATTCTTTGATTGCAATAACCCAGAAAGACTTTTCTAAGTGATCAAGGGGTCTGTCATTTACAAAATGAAGGATCTAATATTTATTGACTTTTTTTATTTAATGGTTTGGAGTTTCACACAGGCATTTGATAAATTCTTTGATTGCAATAACCCAGAAAGACTTTTCTAAGTGATCAAGGGGTCTGTCATTTACAAAATGAAGGATCAAATATTTATTGACTTTTTTTATTTAATGGTTTGGAGTCTCACACAGGCATTTGATAAATTCTTTGATTGCAATAACCCAGAAAGACTTTTCTAAGTGATCAAGGGGTCTGTCATTTACAAAATGAAGGATCTAATATTTATTGACTTTTTTTATTTAATGGTTTGGATTTTCACACAGGTATTTGATAAATTCTTTGATTGCAATAACCCAGAAAGACTTTTCTAAGTGATCAAGGGGTCTGTCATTTATAAAATAAAGATCTAATATTTATTGACTTTTTTTATTTAATGGTTTGGAGTTTCACACAGGTATTTGATAAATTCTTTGATTGCAATAACCCAGAAAGACTTTTCTAAGTCATCAAGGGGTCTGTCATTTACAAAATAAAGGATCTAATATTTATTGACTTTTTTATTTAATGGTTTGGATTTTCACACAGGTATTTGATAAATTCTTTGATTGCAATAACCCAGAAAGACTTTTCTAAGTGATCAAGGGGTCTGTCATTTACAAAATGAAGGATCTAATATTTATTGACTTTTTTTATTTAATGGTTTGGATTTTCACACAGGTATTTGATAAATTCTTTGATTGCAATAACCCAGAAAGACTTTTCTAAGTGATCAAGGGGTCTGTCATTTACAAAATAAAGGATCAAATATTTATTGACTTTTTTTATTTAATGGTTTGGAGTTTCACACAGGCATTTGATAAATTCTTTGATTGCAATAACCCAGAAAGACTTTTCTAAGTGATCAAGGGGTCTGTCATTTACAAAATGAAGGATCTAACATTTATTGACTTTTTTTATTTAATGGTTTGGATTTTCACATAGGTATTTGATGAATTCTTTGATTGCAATAACCCAGAAAGACTTTTCTAAGCGATCAAGGGGTCTGTCATTTACAAAATGAAGGATCTAATATTTATTGACTTTTTTTATTTATTTAATGGTTTGGAGTTTCACACAGGCATTTGATAAATTTTTTGACTGCAATAACCCAGAAAGACTTTTCTAAGTGATTAAGGGGTCTGTCATTTACAAAATAAAGGATCTAATTTTTATTGATTTTTTTTTTATTTAACGGTTCGGAGTTTCACACAGGTATTTGATAAATTCTTTGATTGCAATAACCCAGAAAGACTTTTCTAAGTGATCAAGGGGTCTGTCATTTACAAAATGAAGGATCTAATATTTATTGACTTTTTTTATTTAATGGTTTGGAGTTTCACACAGGCATTTGATAAATTCTTTGATTGCAATAACCCAGAAAGACTTTTAACTGATTAAGGGGTCTGTCATTTACAAAATGAAGGATCTAATATTTATTGACTTTTTTTATTTAATGGTTTGGAGTTTCACACAGGTATTTGATAAATTCTTTGATTGCAATAACCCAGAAAGACTTTTCTAAGTGATCAAGGGGTCTGTCATTTACAAAATGAAGGATCTAATATTTATTGACTTTTTTTATTTAATGGTTTGGAGTTTCACACAGGCATTTGATAAATTCTTTGATTGCAATAACACAGAAAGACTTTTCTAAGTGATCAAGGGGTCTGTCATTTACAAAATAAAGGATCTAATTTTTATTGATTTTTTTTTATTTAACGGTTTGGAGTTTCACACAGGCATTTGATAAATTCTTTGATTGCAATAACCCAGAAAGACTTTTCTAAGTGATCAAGGGGTCTGTCATTTACAAAATGAAGGATCAAATATTTATTGACTTTTTTTTATTTAATGGTTTGGATTTTCACACAGGTATTTGATAAATTCTTTGATTGCAATAACCCAGAAAGACTTTTCTAAGTGATCAAGGGGTCTGTCATTTACAAAATGAAGGATCTAATATTTATTGACTTTTTTTATTTATTTAATGGTTTGGAGTTTCACACAGGCATTTGATAAATTTTTTGACTGCAATAACCCAGAAAGACTTTTCTAAGTGATCAAGGGGTCTGTCATTTACAAAATAAAGGATTTGATTTTTATTGATTTTTTTCTATTTAATGGTTTGGAGTTTCACACAGGCATTTGATAAATTCTTTGATTGCAATAACCCAGAAAGACTTTTAACTGATTAAGGGGTCTGTCATTTACAAAATAAAGGATCTAATTTTTATTGATTTTTTTTTATTTAACGGTTTGGAGTTTCACACAGGCATTTGATAAATTCTTTGATTGCAATAACCCAGAAAGACTTTTAACTGATTAAGGGGTCTGTCATTTACAAAATGAAGGATCTAATATTTATTGACTTTTTTTATTTAATGGTTTGGAGTTTCACACAGGTATTTGATAAATTCTTTGATTGCAATAACCCAGAAAGACTTTTCTAAGTGATCAAGGGGTCTGTCATTTACAAAATGAAGGATCTAATATTTATTGACTTTTTTTATTTAATGGTTTGGAGTTTCACACAGGTATTTGATAAATTCTTTGATTGCAATAACCCAGAAAGACTTTTCTAAGTGATCAAGGGGTCTGTCATTTACAAAATGAAGGATCAAATATTTATTGACTTTTTTTATTTAATGGTTTGGATTTTCACACAGGTATTTGATAAATTCTTTGATTGCAATAACCCAGAAAGACTTTTCTAAGTGATCAAGGGGTCTGTCATTTACAAAATGAAGGATCTAATATTTATTGACTTTTTTTATTTATTTAATGGTTTGGAGTTTCACACAGGCATTTGATAAATTTTTTGACTGCAATAACCCAGAAAGACTTTTCTAAGTGATCAAGGGGTCTGTCATTTACAAAATAAAGGATTTGATTTTTATTGATTTTTTTCTATTTAATGGTTTGGAGTTTCACACAGGCATTTGATAAATTCTTTGATTGCAATAACCCAGAAAGACTTTTAACTGATTAAGGGGTCTGTCATTTACAAAATAAAGGATCTAATTTTTATTGATTTTTTTTTTATTTAACGGTTTGGAGTTTCACACAGGCATTTGATAAATTCTTTGATTGCAATAACCCAGAAAGACTTTTCTAAGTGATCAAGGGGTCTGTCATTTACAAAATAAAGGATTTGATTTTTATTGATTTTTTTCTATTTAATGGTTTGGAGTTTCACACAGGCATTTGATAAATTCTTTGATTGCAATAACCCAGAAAGACTTTTAACTGATTAAGGGGTCTGTCATTTACAAAATGAAGGATCTAATATTTATTGACTTTTTTTATTTAATGGTTTGGAGTTTCACACAGGTATTTGATAAATTCTTTGATTGCAATAACCCAGAAAGACTTTTCTAAGTGATCAAGGGGTCTGTCATTTACAAAATGAAGGATCTAATATTTATTGACTTTTTTTATTTAATGGTTTGGAGTTTCACACAGGCATTTGATAAATTCTTTGATTGCAATAACCCAGAAAGACTTTTAACTGATTAAGGGGTCTGTCATTTACAAAATGAAGGATCTAATATTTATTGACTTTTTTTATTTAATGGTTTGGAGTTTCACACAGGCATTTGATAAATTCTTTGATTGCAATAACCCAGAAAGACTTTTCTAAGTGATCAAGGGGTCTGTCATTTACAAAATGAAGGATCTAATATTTATTGACTTTTTTTATTTAATGGTTTGGATTTTCACACAGGTATTTGATAAATTCTTTGATTGCAATAACCCAGAAAGACTTTTCTAAGTGATCAAGGGGTCTGTCATTTATAAAATAAAGATCTAATATTTATTGACTTTTTTTATTTAATGGTTTGGAGTTTCACACAGGTATTTGATAAATTCTTTGATTGCAATAACCCAGAAAGACTTTTCTAAGTCATCAAGGGGTCTGTCATTTACAAAATAAAGGATCTAATATTTATTGACTTTTTTATTTAATGGTTTGGATTTTCACACAGGTATTTGATAAATTCTTTGATTGCAATAACCCAGAAAGACTTTTCTAAGTGATCAAGGGGTCTGTCATTTACAAAATGAAGGATTTAATATTTATTGACTTTTTTTATTTAATGGTTTGGATTTTCACACAGGTATTTGATAAATTCTTTGATTGCAATAACCCAGAAAGACTTTTCTAAGTGATCAAGGGGTCTGTCATTTACAAAATAAAGGATCAAATATTTATTGACTTTTTTTATTTAATGGTTTGGATTTTCACACAGGCATTTGATAAATTCTTTGATTGCAATAACCCAGAAAGACTTTTCTAAGTGATCAAGGGGTCTGTCATTTACAAAATGAAGGATCAAATATTTATTGACTTTTTTTTATTTAATGGTTTGGAGTTTCACACAGGCATTTGATAAATTCTTTGATTGCAATAACCCAGAAAGACTTTTAACTGATTAAGGGGTCTGTCATTTACAAAATGAAGGATCTAATATTTATTGACTTTTTTTATTTAATGGTTTGGAGTTTCACACAGGTATTTGATAAATTCTTTGATTGCAATAACCCAGAAAGACTTTTCTAAGTGATCAAGGGGTCTGTCATTTACAAAATGAAGGATCTAATATTTATTGACTTTTTTTATTTAACGGTTTGGATTTTCACACAGGTATTTGATAAATTCTTTGATTGCAATAACCCAGAAAGACTTTTAAGTGATCAAGGGGTCTGTCATTTACAAAATGAAGGATCTAATATTTATTGACTTTTTTTATTTAATGGTTTGGAGTTTCACACAGGCATTTGATAAATTCTTTGATTGCAATAACCCAGAAAGACTTTTCTAAGCGATCAAGGGGTCTGTCATTTACAAAATGAAGGATCTAATATTTATTGACTTTTTTTATTTAATGGTTTGGATTTTCACACAGGTATTTGATAAATTCTTTGATTGCAATAACCCAGAAAGACTTTTCTAAGTGATCAAGGGGTCTGTCATTTACAAAATGAAGGATCAAATATTTATTGACTTTTTTTATTTAATGGTTTGGATTTACACACAGGTATTTGATAAATTCTTTGATTGCAATAACCCAGAAAGACTTTTAAGTGATCAAGGGGTCTGTCATTTACAAAATGAAGGATCTAATATTTATTGACTTTTTTTATTTAATGGTTTGGAGTTTCACACAGGCATTTGATAAATTCTTTGATTGCAATAACCCAGAAAGACTTTTCTAAGCGATCAAGGGGTCTGTCATTTACAAAATGAAGGATCTAATATTTATTGACTTTTTTTATTTAATGGTTTGGATTTTCACACAGGTATTTGATAAATTCTTTGATTGCAATAACCCAGAAAGACTTTTAAGTGATCAAGGGGTCTGTCATTTACAAAATAAAGGATCTAATATTTATTGACTTTTTTTATTTAATGGTTTGGAGTTTCACACAGGCACTTGATAAATTCTTTGATTGCAATAACCCAGAAAGACTTTTCTAAGCGATCAAGGGGTCTGTCATTTACAAAATGAAGGATCTAATATTTATTGACGTTTTTTATTTAATGGTTTGGATTTTCACACAGGTATCTGATAAATTCTTTGATTGCAATAACCCAGAAAGACTTTTCTAAGTGATCAAGGGGTCTGTCATTTACAAAATGAAGGATCAAATATTTATTGACTTTTTTTATTTAATGGTTTGGATTTACACACAGGTATTTGATAAATTCTTTGATTGCAATAACCCAGAAAGACTTTTCTAAGTGATCAAGGGGTCTGTCATTTACAAAATAAAGGATCAAATATTTATTGACTTTTTTTATTTAATGGTTTGGATTTTCACACAGGTATCTGATAAATTCTTTGATTGCAATAACCCAGAAAGACTTTTCTAAGTGATCAAGGCGTCTGTCATTTACAAAATGAAGGATCAAATATTTATTGACTTTTTTTATTTAATGGTTTGGATTTACACACAGGTATTTGATAAATTCTTTGATTGCAATAACCCAGAAAGACTTTTCTAAGTGATCAAGGGGTCTTTCATTTACAAAATAAAGGATCAAATATTTATTGACTTTTTTTATTTAATGGTTTGGATTTTCACACAGGTATCTGATAAATTCTTTGATTGCAATAACCCAGAAAGACTTTTCTAAGTGATCAAGGGGTCTGTCATTTACAAAATGAAGGATCAAATATTTATTGACTTTTTTTATTTAATGGTTTGGATTTACACACAGGTATTTGATAAATTCTTTGATTGCAATAACCCAGAAAGACTTTTCTAAGCGATCAAGGGGTCTGTCATTTACAAAATGAAGGATCTAATATTTATTGACTTTTTTTATTTAATGGTTTGGATTTTCACACAGGTATCTGATAAATTCTTTGATTGCAATAACCCAGAAAGACTTTTCTAAGTGATCAAGGGGTCTGTCATTTACAAAATGAAGGATAAAATATTTATTGACTTTTTTTTATTTAATGGTTTGGAGTTTCACACAGGCATTTGATAAATTCTTTGATTGCAATAACCCAGAAAGACTTTTCTAAGTGATCAAGGGGTCTGTCATTTACAAAATGAAAGATCTAACATTTATTGACTTTTTTTATTTAATGGTTTGGATTTTCACACAGGTATTTGATAAATTCTTTGATTGCAATAACCCAGAAAGACTTTTCTAAGTGATCAAGGGGTCTGTCATTTACAAAATGAAGGATCTAATATTTATTGACTTTTTTTATTTATTTAATGGTTTGGAGTTTCACACAGGCATTTGATAAATTTTTTGACTGCAATAACCCAGAAAGACTTTTCTAAGTGATTAAGGGGTCTGTCATTTACAAAATAAAGGATCTAATTTTTATTGATTTTTTTTATTTAACGGTTTGGAGTTTCACACAGGCATTTGATAAATTCTTTGATTGCAATAACCCAGAAAGACTTTTCTAAGTGATCAAGGGGTCTGTCATTTACAAAATGAAGGATCAAATATTTATTGACTTTTTTTATTTAATGGTTTGGAGTTTCACACAGGCATTTGATAAATTCTTTGATTGCAATAACCCAGAAAGACTTTTCTAAGTGATCAAGGGGTCTGTCATTTACAAAATGAAGGATCTAATATTTATTGACTTTTTTTATTTAATGGTTTGGATTTTCACACAGGTATTTGATAAATTCTTTGATTGCAATAACCCAGAAAGACTTTTCTAAGTGATCAAGGGGTCTCTCATTTACAAAATAAAGGATCAAATATTTATTGACTTTTTTTATTTAATGGTTTGGATTTTCACACAGGCATTTGATAAATTCTTTGATTGCAATAACCCAGAAAGACTTTTCTAAGTGATCAAGGGGTCTGTCATTTACAAAATGAAGGATCAAATATTTATTGACTTTTTTTATTTAATGGTTTGGATTTTTCACACAGGCATTTGATAAATTCTTTGATTGCAATAACCCAGAAAGACTTTTCTAAGTGATCAAGGGGTCTCTCATTTACAAAATAAAGGATCAAATATTTATTGACTTTTTTTATTTAATGGTTTGGATTTTCACACAGGCATTTGATAAATTCTTTGATTGCAATAACCCAGGAAGACTTTTCTAAGTGATCAAGGGGTCTCTCATTTACAAAATAAAGGATCAAATATTTATTGACTTTTTTCATTTAATGGTTTGGATTTTCACACAGGCATTTGATAAATTCTTTGATTGCAATAACCCAGAAAGACTTTTCTAAGTGATCAAGGGGTCTGTCATTTACAAAATGAAGGATCAAATATTTATTGACTTTTTTTATTTAATGGTTTGGAGTTTCACACAGGCATTTGATAAATTCTTTGATTGCAATAACCCAGAAAGACTTTTCTAAGTGATCAAGGGGTCTGTCATTTACAAAATGAAGGATCTAATATTTATTGACTTTTTTTATTTAATGGTTTGGATTTTCACACAGGTATTTGATAAATTCTTTGATTGCAATAACCCAGAAAGACTTTTCTAAGTGATCAAGGGGTCTCTCATTTACAAAATAAAGGATCAAATATTTATTGACTTTTTTTATTTAATGGTTTGGATTTTCACACAGGCATTTGATAAATTCTTTGATTGCAATAACCCAGAAAGACTTTTCTAAGTGATCAAGGGGTCTGTCATTTACAAAATGAAGGATCAAATATTTATTGACTTTTTTTATTTAATGGTTTGGATTTTTCACACAGGCATTTGATAAATTCTTTGATTGCAATAACCCAGAAAGACTTTTCTAAGTGATCAAGGGGTCTCTCATTTACAAAATAAAGGATCAAATATTTATTGACTTTTTTTATTTAATGGTTTGGATTTTCACACAGGCATTTGATAAATTCTTTGATTGCAATAACCCAGGAAGACTTTTCTAAGTGATCAAGGGGTCTCTCATTTACAAAATAAAGGATCAAATATTTATTGACTTTTTTCATTTAATGGTTTGGATTTTCACACAGGCATTTGATAAATTCTTTGATTGCAATAACCCAGAAAGACTTTTCTAAGTGATCAAGGGGTCTCTCATTTACAAAATAAAGGATCAAATATTTATTGACTTTTTTTATTTAATGGTTTGGATTTTCACACAGGCATTTGATAAATTCTTTGATTGCAATAACCCAGAAAGACTTTTCTAAGTGATCAAGGGGTCTGTCATTTACAAAATGAAGGATCTAACATTTATTGACTTTTTTTATTTAATGGTTTGGATTTTCACACAGGTATTTGATAAATTCTTTGATTGCAATAACCCAGAAAGACTTTTCTAAGTGATCAAGGGGTCTGTCATTTACAAAATGAAGGATCTAATATTTATTGACTTTTTTTTATTTATTTAATGGTTTGGAGTTTCACACAGGCATTTGATAAATTTTTTGACTGCAATAACCCAGAAAGACTTTTCTAAGTGATCAAGGGGTCTGTCATTTACAAAATAAAGGATCTAATTTTTATTGATTTTTTTTTATTTAACGGTTTTCTAAGTGATCAAGGGGTCTGTCATTTACAAAATGAAGGATCAAATATTTATTGACTTTTTTTATTTAATGGTTTGGATTTTCACACAGGCATTTGATAAATTCTTTGATTGCAATAACCCAGAAAGACTTTTCTAAGTGATCAAGGGGTCTGTCATTTACAAAATGAAGGATCAAATATTTATTGACTTTTTTTATTTAATGGTTTGGATTTTTCACACAGGCATTTGATAAATTCTTTGATTGCAATAACCCAGAAAGACTTTTCTAAGTGATCAAGGGGTCTGTCATTTACAAAATGAAGGATCAAATATTTATTGACTTTTTTTATTTAATGGTTTGGATTTTCACACAGGCATTTGATAAATTCTTTGATTGCAATAACCCAGAAAGACTTTTCTAAGTGATCAAGGGGTCTGCATTTTCACACAGGTATTTGATAAATTCTTTGATTGCAATAACCCAGAAAGACTTTTCTAAGTGATCAAGGGATCTGTCATTTACAAAATAAAGGATCTAATATTTATTGACTTTTTTTATTTAATGGTTTGGAGTTTCACACAGGCATTTGATAAATTCTTTGATTGCAATAACCCAGAAAGACTTTTAAGTGATCAAGGGGTCTGTCATTTACAAAATAAAGGATCTAATATTTATTGACTTTTTTTATTTAATGGTTTGGAGTTTCACACAGGCACTTGATAAATTCTTTGATTGCAATAACCCAGAAAGACTTTTCTAAGCGATCAAGGGGTCTGTCATTTACAAAATGAAGGATCTAATATTTATTGACTTTTTTTATTTAATGGTTTGGATTTTCACACAGGTATCTGATAAATTCTTTGATTGCAATAACCCAGAAAGACTTTTCTAAGTGATCAAGGGGTCTGTCATTTACAAAATGAAGGATCAAATATTTATTGACTTTTTTTATTTAATGGTTTGGATTTACACACAGGTATTTGATAAATTCTTTGATTGCAATAACCCAGAAAGACTTTTCTAAGTGATCAAGGGGTCTGTCATTTACAAAATAAAGGATCAAATATTTATTGACTTTTTTTATTTAATGGTTTGGAGTTTCACACAGGCATTTGATAAATTCTTTGATTGCAATAACCCAGAAAGACTTTTCTAAGTGATCAAGGGGTCTGTCATTTACAAAATAAAGGATCTAATTTTTATTGATTTTTTTTTATTTAACGGTTTGGAGTTTCACACAGGCATTTGATAAATTCTTTGATTGCAATAACCCAGAAAGACTTTTCTAAGTGATCAAGGGGTCTGTCATTTACAAAATGAAGGATCAAATATTTATTGACTTTTTTTTATTTAATGGTTTGGAGTTTCACACAGGCATTTGATAAATTCTTTGATTGCAATAACCCAGAAAGACTTTTCTAAGTGATCAAGGGGTCTGTCATTTACAAAATGAAGGATCTAACATTTATTGACTTTTTTTATTTAATGGTTTGGATTTTCACACAGGTATTTGATAAATTCTTTGATTGCAATAACCCAGAAAGACTTTTCTAAGTGATCAAGGGGTCTGTCATTTACAAAATGAAGGATCTAATATTTATTGACTTTTTTTTATTTATTTAATGGTTTGGAGTTTCACACAGGTATTTGATAAATTTTTTGACTGCAATAACCCAGAAAGACTTTTCTAAGTGATTAAGGGGTCTGTCATTTACAAAATAAAGGATCTAATTTTTATTGATTTTTTTTTATTTAACGGTTTGGAGTTTCACACAGGTATTTGATAAATTCTTTGATTGCAATAACCCAGAAAGACTTTTCTAAGTGATCAAGGGGTCTGTCATTTACAAAATGAAGGATCTAATATTTATTGACTTTTTTTATTTAATGGTTTGGAGTTTCACACAGGCATTTGATAAATTCTTTGATTGCAATAACCCAGAAAGACTTTTAACTGATTAAGGGGTCTGTCATTTACAAAATGAAGGATCTAATATTTATTGACTTTTTTTATTTAATGGTTTGGAGTTTCACACAGGTATTTGATAAATTCTTTGATTGCAATAACCCAGAAAGACTTTTCTAAGTGATCAAGGGGTCTGTCATTTACAAAATGAAGGATCTAATATTTATTGACTTTTTTTATTTAATGGTTTGGAGTTTCACACAGGCATTTGATAAATTCTTTGATTGCAATAACCCAGAAAGACTTTTCTAAGTGATCAAGGGGTCTGTCATTTACAAAATAAAGGATCTAATTTTTATTGATTTTTTTTTATTTAACGGTTTGGAGTTTCACACAGGCATTTGATAAATTCTTTGATTGCAATAACCCAGAAAGACTTTTCTAAGTGATCAAGGGGTCTGTCATTTACAAAATGAAGGATCAAATATTTATTGACTTTTTTTATTTAATGGTTTGGATTTTCACACAGGCATTTGATAAATTCTTTGATTGCAATAACCCAGAAAGACTTTTCTAAGTGATCAAGGGGTCTGTCATTTACAAAATGAAGGATCAAATATTTATTGACTTTTTTTATTTAATGGTTTGGATTTTTCACACATGCATTTGATAAATTCTTTGATTGCAATAACCCAGAAAGACTTTTAAGTGATAAAGGGGTCTGTCATTTACAAAATGAAGGATCTAATATTTATTGACTTTTTTTATTTAATGGTTTGCATTTTCACACAGGTATTTGATAAATTCTTTGATTGCAATAACCCAGAAAGACTTTTAAGTGATCAAGGGATGTGTCATTTACAAAATAAAGGATCTAATATTTATTGACTTTTTTTATTTAATGGTTTGGAGTTTCACACAGGCATTTGATAAATTCTTTGATTGCAATAACCCAGAAAGACTTTTCTAAGCGATCAAGGGGTCTGTCATTTACAAAATGAAGGATCTAATATTTATTGACTTTTTTTATTTAATGGTTTTGATTTTCACACAGGTATTTGATAAATTCTTTGATTGCAATAACCCAGAAAGACTTTTAAGTGATCAAGGGGTCTGTCATTTACAAAATAAAGGATCTAATATTTATTGACTTTTTTTATTTAATGGTTTGGAGTTTCACACAGGCACTTGATAAATTCTTTGATTGCAATAACCCAGAAAGACTTTTCTAAGCGATCAAGGGGTCTGTCATTTACAAAATGAAGGATCTAATATTTATTGACTTTTTTTATTTAATGGTTTGGATTTTCACACAGGTATCTGATAAATTCTTTGATTGCAATAACCCAGAAAGACTTTTCTAAGTGATCAAGGGGTCTGTCATTTACAAAATGAAGGATCTAATATTTATTGACTTTTTTTATTTATTTAATGGTTTGGAGTTTCACACAGGCATTTGATAAATTCTTTGATTGCAATAACCCAGAAAGACTTTTCTAAGTGATCAAGGGGTCTGTCATTTACAAAATAAAGGATTTGATTTTTATTGATTTTTTTTCTATTTAATGGTTTGGAGTTTCACACAGGCATTTGATAAATTCTTTGATTGCAATAACCCAGAAAGACTTTTAACTGATTAAGGGGTCTGTCATTTACAAAATGAAGGATCTAATATTTATTGACTTTTTTTATTTAATGGTTTGGATTTTCACACAGGTATCTGATAAATTCTTTGATTGCAATAACCCAGAAAGACTTTTCTAAGTGATCAAGGGGTCTGTCATTTACAAAATGAAGGATCAAATATTTATTGACTTTTTTTATTTAATGGTTTGGATTTACACACAGGTATTTGATAAATTCTTTGATTGCAATAACCCAGAAAGACTTTTCTAAGTGATCAAGGGGTCTGTCATTTACAAAATGAAGGATCTAATATTTATTGACTTTTTTTATTTAATGGTTTGGATTTTCACACAGGTATCTGATAAATTCTTTGATTGCAATAACCCAGAAAGACTTTTCTAAGTGATCAAGGGGTCTGTCATTTACAAAATAAAGGATCAAATATTTATTGACTTTTTTTATTTAATGGTTTGGATTTTCACACAGGTATCTGATAAATTCTTTGATTGCAATAACCCAGAAAGACTTTTCTAAGTGATCAAGGGGTCTGTCATTTACAAAATGAAGGATCAAATATTTATTGACTTTTTTTATTTAATGGTTTGGATTTACACACAGGTATTTGATAAATTCTTTGATTGCAATAACCCAGAAAGACTTTTCTAAGTGATCAAGGGGTCTGTCATTTACAAAATGAAGGATCTAATATTTATTGACTTTTTTTATTTAATGGTTTGGATTTACACACAGGTATTTGATAAATTCTTTGATTGCAATAACCCAGAAAGACTTTTCTAAGCGATCAAGGGGTCTGTCATTTACAAAATGAAGGATCTAATATTTATTGACTTTTTTTATTTAATGGTTTGGATTTTCACACAGGTATCTGATAAATTCTTTGATTGCAATAACCCAGAAAGACTTTTCTAAGTGATCAAGGGGTCTGTCATTTACAAAATGAAGGATCAAATATTTATTGACTTTTTTTATTTAATGGTTTGGATTTACACACAGGTATTTGATAAATTCTTTGATTGCAATAACCCAGAAAGACTTTTCTAAGTGATCAAGGGGTCTGTCATTTACAAAATAAAGGATCAAATATTTATTGACTTTTTTTATTTAATGGTTTGGAGTTTCACACAGGTATTTGATAAATTCTTTGATTGCAATAACCCAGAAAGACTTTTCTAAGTCATCAAGGGGTCTGTCATTTACAAAATAAAGGATCTAATATTTATTGACTTTTTTATTTAATGGTTTGGATTTTCACACAGGTATTTGATAAATTCTTTGATTGCAATAACCCAGAAAGACTTTTCTAAGTGATCAAGGGGTCTGTCATTTACAAAATGAAGGATCAAATATTTATTGACTTTTTTTATTTAATGGTTTGGATTTACACACAGGTATTTGATATTTAATGGTTTGGATTTTCACACAGGTATCTGATAAATTCTTTGATTGCAATAACCCAGAAAGACTTTTCTAAGATTTTACAAAATGAAGGATCAAATATTTATTGACTTTTTTTATTTAATGGTTTGGATTTTCAATAACCCAGAAAGACTTTTCTAAGTCATCAAGGGGTCTGTCATTTACAAAATGAAGGATCTAATATTTATTGACTTTTTTTATTTAATGGTTTGGATTTTCACACAGGTATCTGATAAATTCTTTGATTGCAATAACCCAGAAAGACTTTTCTAAGTGATCAAGGGGTCTGTCATTTACAAAATGAAGGATCAAATATTTATTGACTTTTTTTATTTAATGGTTTGGATTTTCACACAGGCATTTGATAAATTCTTTGATTGCAATAACCCAGAAAGACTTTTCTTTTTTATTTATTTAATGGTTTGGAGTTTCACACAGGCATTTGATAAATTCTTTGATTGCAATAACCCAGAAAGACTTTTCTAAGTGATCAAGGGGTCTGTCATTTACAAAATAAAGGATTTGATTTTTATTGATTTTTTTTCTATTTAATGGTTTGGAGTTTCACACAGGCATTTGATAAATTCTTTGATTGCAATAACCCAGAAAGACTTTTAACTGATTAAGGGGTCTGTCATTTACAAAATGAAGGATCTAATATTTATTGACTTTTTTTATTTAATGGTTTGGATTTTCACACAGGTATCTGATAAATTCTTTGATTGCAATAACCCAGAAAGACTTTTCTAAGTGATCAAGGGGTCTGTCATTTACAAAATGAAGGATCAAATATTTATTGACTTTTTTTATTTAATGGTTTGGATTTACACACAGGTATTTGATAAATTCTTTGATTGCAATAACCCAGAAAGACTTTTCTAAGTGATCAAGGGGTCTGTCATTTACAAAATGAAGGATCTAATATTTATTGACTTTTTTTATTTAATGGTTTGGATTTTCACACAGGTATCTGATAAATTCTTTGATTGCAATAACCCAGAAAGACTTTTCTAAGTGATCAAGGGGTCTGTCATTTACAAAATAAAGGATCAAATATTTATTGACTTTTTTTATTTAATGGTTTGGATTTTCACACAGGTATCTGATAAATTCTTTGATTGCAATAACCCAGAAAGACTTTTCTAAGTGATCAAGGGGTCTGTCATTTACAAAATGAAGGATCAAATATTTATTGACTTTTTTTATTTAATGGTTTGGATTTACACACAGGTATTTGATAAATTCTTTGATTGCAATAACCCAGAAAGACTTTTCTAAGTGATCAAGGGGTCTGTCATTTACAAAATGAAGGATCTAATATTTATTGACTTTTTTTATTTAATGGTTTGGATTTACACACAGGTATTTGATAAATTCTTTGATTGCAATAACCCAGAAAGACTTTTCTAAGCGATCAAGGGGTCTGTCATTTACAAAATGAAGGATCTAATATTTATTGACTTTTTTTATTTAATGGTTTGGATTTTCACACAGGTATCTGATAAATTCTTTGATTGCAATAACCCAGAAAGACTTTTCTAAGTGATCAAGGGGTCTGTCATTTACAAAATGAAGGATCAAATATTTATTGACTTTTTTTATTTAATGGTTTGGATTTACACACAGGTATTTGATAAATTCTTTGATTGCAATAACCCAGAAAGACTTTTCTAAGTGATCAAGGGGTCTGTCATTTACAAAATAAAGGATCAAATATTTATTGACTTTTTTTATTTAATGGTTTGGAGTTTCACACAGGTATTTGATAAATTCTTTGATTGCAATAACCCAGAAAGACTTTTCTAAGTCATCAAGGGGTCTGTCATTTACAAAATAAAGGATCTAATATTTATTGACTTTTTTATTTAATGGTTTGGATTTTCACACAGGTATTTGATAAATTCTTTGATTGCAATAACCCAGAAAGACTTTTCTAAGTGATCAAGGGGTCTGTCATTTACAAAATGAAGGATCTAATATTTATTGACTTTTTTTATTTAATGGTTTGGATTTTCACACAGGTATTTGATAAATTCTTTGATTGCAATAACCCAGAAAGACTTTTCTAAGTGATCAAGGGGTCTGTCATTTACAAAATAAAGGATCAAATATTTATTGACTTTTTTTATTTAATGGTTTGGATTTTCACACAGGCATTTGATAAATTCTTTGATTGCAATAACCCAGAAAGACTTTTCTAAGTGATCAAGGGGTCTGTCATTTACAAAATGAAGGATCAAATATTTATTGACTTTTTTTTATTTAATGGTTTGGAGTTTCACACAGGCATTTGATAAATTCTTTGATTGCAATAACCCAGAAAGACTTTTCTAAGTGATCAAGGGGTCTGTCATTTACAAAATGAAGGATCAAATATTTATTGACTTTTTTTTATTTAATGGTTTGGAGTTTCACACAGGCATTTGATAAATTCTTTGATTGCAATAACCCAGAAAGACTTTTCTAAGTGATCAAGGGGTCTGTCATTTACAAAATGAAGGAT
The DNA here is from genome assembly GCF_024763615.1 of Phlebotomus papatasi. Lineage (NCBI taxonomy): Eukaryota > Metazoa > Arthropoda > Insecta > Diptera > Psychodidae > Phlebotomus > Phlebotomus papatasi. Next base: position 215,129 of record NW_026604358.1, on the reverse strand, counting down.
CTAATATTTATTGACTTTTTTTATTTAATGGTTTGGATTTTCACACAGGTATCTGATAAATTCTTTGATTGCAATAACCCAGAAAGACTTTTCTAAGTGATCAAGGGGTCTGTCATTTACAAAATGAAGGATCAAATATTTATTGACTTTTTTTATTTAATGGTTTGGATTTACACACAGGTATTTGATAAATTCTTTGATTGCAATAACCCAGAAAGACTTTTCTAAGTGATCAAGGGGTCTGTCATTTACAAAATAAAGGATCAAATATTTATTGACTTTTTTTATTTAATGGTTTGGAGTTTCACACAGGTATTTGATAAATTCTTTGATTGCAATAACCCAGAAAGACTTTTCTAAGTCATCAAGGGGTCTGTCATTTACAAAATAAAGGATCTAATATTTATTGACTTTTTTATTTAATGGTTTGGATTTTCACACAGGTATTTGATAAATTCTTTGATTGCAATAACCCAGAAAGACTTTTCTAAGTGATCAAGGGGTCTGTCATTTACAAAATGAAGGATCTAATATTTATTGACTTTTTTTATTTAATGGTTTGGATTTTCACACAGGTATTTGATAAATTCTTTGATTGCAATAACCCAGAAAGACTTTTCTAAGTGATCAAGGGGTCTGTCATTTACAAAATAAAGGATCAAATATTTATTGACTTTTTTTATTTAATGGTTTGGATTTTCACACAGGCATTTGATAAATTCTTTGATTGCAATAACCCAGAAAGACTTTTCTAAGTGATCAAGGGGTCTGTCATTTACAAAATGAAGGATCAAATATTTATTGACTTTTTTTTATTTAATGGTTTGGAGTTTCACACAGGCATTTGATAAATTCTTTGATTGCAATAACCCAGAAAGACTTTTCTAAGTGATCAAGGGGTCTGTCATTTACAAAATGAAGGATCTAACATTTATTGACTTTTTTTATTTAATGGTTTGGATTTTCACACAGGTATTTGATAAATTCTTTGATTGCAATAACCCAGAAAGACTTTTCTAAGTGATCAAGGGGTCTGTCATTTACAAAATGAAGGATCTAATATTTATTGACTTTTTTTTATTTATTTAATGGTTTGGAGTTTCACACAGGTATTTGATAAATTTTTTGACTGCAATAACCCAGAAAGACTTTTCTAAGTGATTAAGGGGTCTGTCATTTACAAAATAAAGGATCTAATTTTTATTGATTTTTTTTTATTTAACGGTTTGGAGTTTCACACAGGTATTTGATAAATTCTTTGATTGCAATAACCCAGAAAGACTTTTCTAAGTGATCAAGGGGTCTGTCATTTACAAAATGAAGGATCTAATATTTATTGACTTTTTTTATTTAATGGTTTGGAGTTTCACACAGGCATTTGATAAATTCTTTGATTGCAATAACCCAGAAAGACTTTTAACTGATTAAGGGGTCTGTCATTTACAAAATGAAGGATCTAATATTTATTGACTTTTTTTATTTAATGGTTTGGATTTTCACACAGGCATTTGATAAATTCTTTGATTGCAATAACCCAGAAAGACTTTTCTAAGTGATCAAGGGGTCTGTCATTTACAAAATGAAGGATCAAATATTTATTGACTTTTTTTATTTAATGGTTTGGAGTTTCACACAGGCATTTGATAAATTCTTTGATTGCAATAACCCAGAAAGACTTTTCTAAGTGATCAAGGGGTCTGTCATTTACAAAATGAAGGATCTAACATTTATTGACTTTTTTTATTTAATGGTTTGGATTTTCACACAGGTATTTGATAAATTCTTTGATTGCAATAACCCAGAAAGACTTTTCTAAGTGATCAAGGGGTCTGTCATTTACAAAATGAAGGATCTAATATTTATTGACTTTTTTTATTTAATGGTTTGGATTTTCACACAGGTATTTGATAAATTCTTTGATTGCAATAACCCAGAAAGACTTTTCTAAGTGATCAAGGGGTCTGTCATTTACAAAATAAAGGATCAAATATTTATTGACTTTTTTTATTTAATGGTTTGGATTTTCACACAGGCATTTGATAAATTCTTTGATTGCAATAACCCAGAAAGACTTTTCTAAGTGATCAAGGGGTCTGTCATTTACAAAATGAAGGATCAAATATTTATTGACTTTTTTTATTTAATGGTTTGGAGTTTCACACAGGCATTTGATAAATTCTTTGATTGCAATAACCCAGAAAGACTTTTCTAAGTGATCAAGGGGTCTGTCATTTACAAAATGAAGGATCTAACATTTATTGACTTTTTTTATTTAATGGTTTGGATTTTCACACAGGTATTTGATAAATTCTTTGATTGCAATAACCCAGAAAGACTTTTCTAAGTGATCAAGGGGTCTGTCATTTACAAAATGAAGGATCTAATATTTATTGACTTTTTTTATTTAATGGTTTGGATTTTCACACAGGTATTTGATAAATTCTTTGATTGCAATAACCCAGAAAGACTTTTCTAAGTGATCAAGGGGTCTGTCATTTACAAAATAAAGGATCAAATATTTATTGACTTTTTTTATTTAATGGTTTGGATTTTCACACAGGCATTTGATAAATTCTTTGATTGCAATAACCCAGAAAGACTTTTCTAAGTGATCAAGGGGTCTGTCATTTACAAAATGAAGGATCAAATATTTATTGACTTTTTTTATTTAATGGTTTGGAGTTTCACACAGGCATTTGATAAATTCTTTGATTGCAATAACCCAGAAAGACTTTTCTAAGTGATCAAGGGGTCTGTCATTTACAAAATGAAGGATCTAACATTTATTGACTTTTTTTATTTAATGGTTTGGATTTTCACACAGGTATTTGATAAATTCTTTGATTGCAATAACCCAGAAAGACTTTTCTAAGTGATCAAGGGGTCTGTCATTTACAAAATGAAGGATCTAACATTTATTGACTTTTTTTATTTAATGGTTTGGATTTTCACACAGGTATTTGATAAATTCTTTGATTGCAATAACCCAGAAAGACTTTTCTAAGTGATCAAGGGGTCTGTCATTTACAAAATGAAGGATCTAATATTTATTGACTTTTTTTTATTTATTTAATGGTTTGGAGTTTCACACAGGTATTTGATAAATTTTTTGACTGCAATAACCCAGAAAGACTTTTCTAAGTGATTAAGGGGTCTGTCATTTACAAAATAAAGGATCTAATTTTTATTGATTTTTTTTTATTTAACGGTTTGGAGTTTCACACAGGTATTTGATAAATTCTTTGATTGCAATAACCCAGAAAGACTTTTCTAAGTGATCAAGGGGTCTGTCATTTACAAAATGAAGGATCTAATATTTATTGACTTTTTTTATTTAATGGTTTGGAGTTTCACACAGGCATTTGATAAATTCTTTGATTGCAATAACCCCGAAAGACTTTTAACTGATTAAGGGGTCTGTCATTTACAAAATGAAGGATCTAATATTTATTGACTTTTTTTATTTAATGGTTTGGAGTTTCACACAGGTATTTGATAAATTCTTTGATTGCAATAACCCAGAAAGACTTTTCTAAGTGATCAAGGGGTCTGTCATTTACAAAATGAAGGATCTAATATTTATTGACTTTTTTTATTTAATGGTTTGGAGTTTCACACAGGCATTTGATAAATTCTTTGATTGCAATAACCCAGAAAGACTTTTCTAAGTGATCAAGGGGTCTGTCATTTACAAAATAAAGGATCTAATTTTTATTGATTTTTTTTTTATTTAACGGTTTGGAGTTTCACACAGGCATTTGATAAATTCTTTGATTGCAATAACCCAGAAAGACTTTTCTAAATGATCAAGGGGTCTGTCATTTACAAAATGAAGGATCAAATATTTATTGACTTTTTTTATTTAATGGTTTGGATTTTCACACAGGTATTTGATAAATTCTTTGATTGCAATAACCCAGAAAGACTTTTCTAAGTGATCAAGGGGTCTGTCATTTACAAAATAAAGGATCAAATATTTATTGACTTTTTTTATTTAATGGTTTGGATTTTCACACAGGCATTTGATAAATTCTTTGATTGCAATAACCCAGAAAGACTTTTCTAAGTGATCAAGGGGTCTGTCATTTACAAAATGAAGGATCAAATATTTATTGACTTTTTTTTATTTAATGGTTTGGAGTTTCACACAGGCATTTGATAAATTCTTTGATTGCAATAACCCAGAAAGACTTTTCTAAGTGATCAAGGGGTCTGTCATTTACAAAATGAAGGATCTAACATTTATTGACTTTTTTTATTTAATGGTTTGGATTTTCACACAGGTATTTGATAAATTCTTTGATTGCAATAACCCAGAAAGACTTTTCTAAGTGATCAAGGGGTCTGTCATTTACAAAATGAAGGATCTAATATTTATTGACTTTTTTTTATTTATTTAATGGTTTGGAGTTTCACACAGGTATTTGATAAATTTTTTGACTGCAATAACCCAGAAAGACTTTTCTAAGTGATTAAGGGGTCTGTCATTTACAAAATAAAGGATCTAATTTTAATTGATTTTTTTTTATTTAACGGTTTGGAGTTTCACACAGGTATTTGATAAATTCTTTGATTGCAATAACCCAGAAAGACTTTTCTAAGTGATCAAGGGGTCTGTCATTTACAAAATGAAGGATCTAATATTTATTGACTTTTTTTATTTAATGGTTTGGAGTTTCACACAGGCATTTGATAAATTCTTTGATTGCAATAACCCAGAAAGACTTTTAACTGATTAAGGGGTCTGTCATTTACAAAATGAAGGATCTAATATTTATTGACTTTTTTTATTTAATGGTTTGGAGTTTCACACAGGTATTTGATAAATTCTTTGATTGCAATAACCCAGAAAGACTTTTCTAAGTGATCAAGGGGTCTGTCATTTACAAAATGAAGGATCTAATATTTATTGACTTTTTTTATTTAATGGTTTGGAGTTTCACACAGGCATTTGATAAATTCTTTGATTGCAATAACCCAGAAAGACTTTTCTAAGTGATCAAGGGGTCTGTCATTTACAAAATAAAGGATCTAATTTTTATTGATTTTTTTTTATTTAACGGTTTGGAGTTTCACACAGGCATTTGATAAATTCTTTGATTGCAATAACCCAGAAAGACTTTTCTAAGTGATCAAGGGGTCTGTCATTTACAAAATGAAGGATCAAATATTTATTGACTTTTTTTATTTAATGGTTTGGATTTTCACACAGGCATTTGATAAATTCTTTGATTGCAATAACCCAGAAAGACTTTTCTAAGTGATCAAGGGGTCTGTCATTTACAAAATGAAGGATCAAATATTTATTGACTTTTTTTATTTAATGGTTTGGATTTTTCACACAGGCATTTGATAAATTCTTTGATTGCAATAACCCAGAAAGACTTTTAAGTGATAAAGGGGTCTGTCATTTACAAAATGAAGGATCTAATATTTATTGACTTTTTTTATTTAATGGTTTGGATTTTCACACAGGTATTTGATAAATTCTTTGATTGCAATAACCCAGAAAGACTTTTAAGTGATCAAGGGATCTGTCATTTACAAAATAAAGGATCTAATATTTATTGACTTTTTTTATTTAATGGTTTGGAGTTTCACACAGGCATTTGATAAATTCTTTGATTGCAATAACCCAGAAAGACTTTTCTAAGCGATCAAGGGGTCTGTCATTTACAAAATGAAGGATCTAATATTTATTGACTTTTTTTATTTAATGGTTTTGATTTTCACACAGGTATTTGATAAATTCTTTGATTGCAATAACCCAGAAAGACTTTTAAGTGATCAAGGGGTCTGTCATTTACAAAATAAAGGATCTAATATTTATTGACTTTTTTTATTTAATGGTTTGGAGTTTCACACAGGCACTTGATAAATTCTTTGATTGCAATAACCCAGAAAGACTTTTCTAAGCGATCAAGGGGTCTGTCATTTACAAAATGAAGGATCTAATATTTATTGACTTTTTTTATTTAATGGTTTGGATTTTCACTCAGGTATCTGATAAATTCTTTGATTGCAATAACCCAGAAAGACTTTTCTAAGTGATCAAGGGGTCTGTCATTTACAAAATGAAGGATCAAATATTTATTGACTTTTTTTATTTAATGGTTTGGATTTACACACAGGTATTTGATAAATTCTTTGATTGCAATAACCCAGAAAGACTTTTCTAAGTGATCAAGGGGTCTGTCATTTACAAAATAAAGGATCAAATATTTATTGACTTTTTTTATTTAATGGTTTGGATTTTCACACAGGTATCTGATAAATTCTTTGATTGCAATAACCCAGAAAGACTTTTCTAAGTGATCAAGGGGTCTGTCATTTACAAAATGAAGGATCAAATATTTATTGACTTTTTTTATTTAATGGTTTGGATTTTCACACAGGTATTTGATAAATTCTTTGATTGCAATAACCCAGAAAGACTTTTCTAAGTGATCAAGGGGTCTGTCATTTACAAAATGAAGGATCTAATATTTATTGACTTTTTTTATTTATTTAATGGTTTGGAGTTTCACACAGGCATTTGATAAATTCTTTGATTGCAATAACCCAGAAAGACTTTTCTAAGTGATCAAGGGGTCTGTCATTTACAAAATAAAGGATTTGATTTTTATTGATTTTTTTTCTATTTAATGGTTTGGAGTTTCACACAGGCATTTGATAAATTCTTTGATTGCAATAACCCAGAAAGACTTTTAACTGATTAAGGGGTCTGTCATTTACAAAATGAAGGATCTAATATTTATTGACTTTTTTTATTTAATGGTTTGGATTTTCACACAGGTATCTGATAAATTCTTTGATTGCAATAACCCAGAAAGACTTTTCTAAGTGATCAAGGGGTCTGTCATTTACAAATGGATTTACACACAGGTATTTGATAAATTCTTTGATTGCAATAACCCAGAAAGACTTTTCTAAGTGATCAAGGGGTCTGTCATTTACAAAATAAAGGATCAAATATTTATTGACTTTTTTTATTTAATGGTTTGGATTTTCACACAGGTATCTGATAAATTCTTTGATTGCAATAACCCAGAAAGACTTTTCTAAGTGATCAAGGGGTCTGTCATTTACAAAATGAAGGATCAAATATTTATTGACTTTTTTTATTTAATGGTTTGGATTTTCACACAGGTATTTGATAAATTCTTTGATTGCAATAACCCAGAAAGACTTTTCTAAGTGATCAAGGGGTCTGTCATTTACAAAATGAAGGATCTAATATTTATTGACTTTTTTTATTTATTTAATGGTTTGGAGTTTCACACAGGCATTTGATAAATTCTTTGATTGCAATAACCCAGAAAGACTTTTCTAAGTGATCAAGGGGTCTGTCATTTACAAAATAAAGGATTTGATTTTTATTGATTTTTTTTCTATTTAATGGTTTGGAGTTTCACACAGGCATTTGATAAATTCTTTGATTGCAATAACCCAGAAAGACTTTTAACTGATTAAGGGGTCTGTCATTTACAAAATGAAGGATCTAATATTTATTGACTTTTTTTATTTAATGGTTTGGATTTTCACACAGGTATTTGATAAATTCTTTGATTGCAATAACCCAGAAAGACTTTTAACTGATTAAGGGGTCTGTCATTTACAAAATAAAGGATCTAATTTTTATTGATTTTTTTTTTATTTAACGGTTTGGAGTTTCACACAGGCATTTGATAAATTCTTTGATTGCAATAACCCAGAAAGACTTTTCTAAGTGATCAAGGGGTCTGTCATTTACAAAATAAAGGATCTAATTTTTATTGATTTTTTTTTATTTAACGGTTTGGAGTTTCACACAGGCATTTGATAAATTCTTTGATTGCAATAACCCAGAAAGACTTTTCTAAGTGATCAAGGGGTCTGTCATTTACAAAATGAAGGATCAAATATTTATTGACTTTTTTTATTTAATGGTTTGGATTTTCACACAGGTATTTGATAAATTCTTTGATTGCAATAACCCAGAAAGACTTTTCTAAGTGATCAAGGGGTCTGTCATTTACAAAATGAAGGATCTAATATTTATTGACTTTTTTTATTTAATGGTTTGGAGTTTCACACAGGCATTTGATAAATTCTTTGATTGCAATAACCCAGAAAGACTTTTAACTGATTAAGGGGTCTGTCATTTACAAAATGAAGGATCTAATATTTATTGACTTTTTTTATTTAATGGTTTGGAGTTTCACACAGGTATTTGATAAATTCTTTGATTGCAATAACCCAGAAAGACTTTTCTAAGTGATCAAGGGGTCTGTCATTTACAAAATGAAGGATCTAATATTTATTGACTTTTTTTATTTAATGGTTTGGAGTTTCACACAGGCATTTGATAAATTCTTTGATTGCAATAACCCAGAAAGACTTTTCTAAGTGATCAAGGGGTCTGTCATTTACAAAATAAAGGATCTAATTTTTATTGATTTTTTTTTATTTAACGGTTTGGAGTTTCACACAGGCATTTGATAAATTCTTTGATTGCAATAACCCAGAAAGACTTTTCTAAGTGATCAAGGGGTCTGTCATTTACAAAATGAAGGATCAAATATTTATTGACTTTTTTTATTTAATGGTTTGGATTTTCACACAGGTATTTGATAAATTCTTTGATTGCAATAACCCAGAAAGACTTTTCTAAGTGATCAAGGGGTCTGTCATTTACAAAATAAAGGATCAAATATTTATTGACTTTTTTTTATTTATTTAATGGTTTGGATTTTCACACAGGCATTTGATAAATTCTTTGATTGCAATAACCCAGAAAGACTTTTAACTGATTAAGGGGTCTGTCATTTACAAAATGAAGGATCTAATATTTATTGACTTTTTTTATTTAATGGTTTGGAGTTTCACACAGGTATTTGATAAATTCTTTGATTGCAATAACCCAGAAAGACTTTTCTAAGTGATCAAGGGGTCTGTCATTTACAAAATGAAGGATCTAATATTTATTGACTTTTTTTATTTAATGGTTTGGAGTTTCACACAGGCATTTGATAAATTCTTTGATTGCAATAACCCAGAAAGACTTTTCTAAGTGATCAAGGGGTCTGTCATTTACAAAATAAAGGATCTAATTTTTATTGATTTTTTTTTATTTAACGGTTTGGAGTTTCACACAGGCATTTGATAAATTCTTTGATTGCAATAACCCAGAAAGACTTTTCTAAGTGATCAAGGGGTCTGTCATTTACAAAATGAAGGATCTAATATTTATTGACTTTTTTTATTTAATGGTTTGGAGTTTCACACAGGCATTTGATAAATTCTTTGATTGCAATAACCCAGAAAGACTTTTAACTGATTAAGGGGTCTGTCATTTACAAAATGAAGGATCTAATATTTATTGACTTTTTTTATTTAATGGTTTGGAGTTTCACACAGGTATTTGATAAATTCTTTGATTGCAATAACCCAGAAAGACTTTTCTAAGTGATCAAGGGGTCTGTCATTTACAAAATGAAGGATCTAATATTTATTGACTTTTTTTATTTAATGGTTTGGAGTTTCACACAGGCATTTGATAAATTCTTTGATTGCAATAACCCAGAAAGACTTTTCTAAGTGATCAAGGGGTCTGTCATTTACAAAATAAAGGATCTAATTTTTATTGATTTTTTTTTATTTAACGGTTTGGAGTTTCACACAGGCATTTGATAAATTCTTTGATTGCAATAACCCAGAAAGACTTTTCTAAGTGATCAAGGGGTCTGTCATTTACAAAATGAAGGATCAAATATTTATTGACTTTTTTTATTTAATGGTTTGGATTTTCACACAGGCATTTGATAAATTCTTTGATTGCAATAACCCAGAAAGACTTTTCTAAGTGATCAAGGGGTCTGTCATTTACAAAATGAAGGATCAAATATTTATTGACTTTTTTTATTTAATGGTTTGGATTTTTCACACAGGCATTTGATAAATTCTTTGATTGCAATAACCCAGAAAGACTTTTAAGTGATAAAGGGGTCTGTCATTTACAAAATGAAGGATCTAATATTTATTGACTTTTTTTATTTAATGGTTTGCATTTTCACACAGGTATTTGATAAATTCTTTGATTGCAATAACCCAGAAAGACTTTTAAGTGATCAAGGGATCTGTCATTTACAAAATAAAGGATCTAATATTTATTGACTTTTTTTATTTAATGGTTTGGAGTTTCACACAGGCATTTGATAAATTCTTTGATTGCAATAACCCAGAAAGACTTTTCTAAGCGATCAAGGGGTCTGTCATTTACAAAATGAAGGATCTAATATTTATTGACTTTTTTTATTTAATGGTTTTGATTTTCACACAGGTATTTGATAAATTCTTTGATTGCAATAACCCAGAAAGACTTTTAAGTGATCAAGGGGTCTGTCATTTACAAAATAAAGGATCTAATATTTATTGACTTTTTTTATTTAATGGTTTGGAGTTTCACACAGGCACTTGATAAATTCTTTGATTGCAATAACCCAGAAAGACTTTTCTAAGCGATCAAGGGGTCTGTCATTTACAAAATGAAGGATCTAATATTTATTGACTTTTTTTATTTAATGGTTTGGATTTTCACTCAGGTATCTGATAAATTCTTTGATTGCAATAACCCAGAAAGACTTTTCTAAGTGATCAAGGGGTCTGTCATTTACAAAATGAAGGATCAAATATTTATTGACTTTTTTTATTTAATGGTTTGGATTTACACACAGGTATTTGATAAATTCTTTGATTGCAATAACCCAGAAAGACTTTTCTAAGTGATCAAGGGGTCTGTCATTTACAAAATAAAGGATCAAATATTTATTGACTTTTTTTATTTAATGGTTTGGATTTTCACACAGGTATCTGATAAATTCTTTGATTGCAATAACCCAGAAAGACTTTTCTAAGTGATCAAGGGGTCTGTCATTTACAAAATGAAGGATCAAATATTTATTGACTTTTTTTATTTAATGGTTTGGATTTTCACACAGGTATTTGATAAATTCTTTGATTGCAATAACCCAGAAAGACTTTTCTAAGTGATCAAGGGGTCTGTCATTTACAAAATGAAGGATCTAATATTTATTGACTTTTTTTATTTATTTAATGGTTTGGAGTTTCACACAGGCATTTGATAAATTCTTTGATTGCAATAACCCAGAAAGACTTTTCTAAGTGATCAAGGGGTCTGTCATTTACAAAATAAAGGATTTGATTTTTATTGATTTTTTTTCTATTTAATGGTTTGGAGTTTCACACAGGCATTTGATAAATTCTTTGATTGCAATAACCCAGAAAGACTTTTAACTGATTAAGGGGTCTGTCATTTACAAAATGAAGGATCTAATATTTATTGACTTTTTTTATTTAATGGTTTGGATTTTCACACAGGTATCTGATAAATTCTTTGATTGCAATAACCCAGAAAGACTTTTCTAAGTGATCAAGGGGTCTGTCATTTACAAAATGAAGGATCAAATATTTATTGACTTTTTTTATTTAATGGTTTGGATTTACACACAGGTATTTGATAAATTCTTTGATTGCAATAACCCAGAAAGACTTTTCTAAGTGATCAAGGGGTCTGTCATTTACAAAATAAAGGATCAAATATTTATTGACTTTTTTTATTTAATGGTTTGGATTTTCACACAGGTATCTGATAAATTCTTTGATTGCAATAACCCAGAAAGACTTTTCTAAGTGATCAAGGGGTCTGTCATTTACAAAATGAAGGATCAAATATTTATTGACTTTTTTTATTTAATGGTTTGGATTTTCACACAGGTATTTGATAAATTCTTTGATTGCAATAACCCAGAAAGACTTTTCTAAGTGATCAAGGGGTCTGTCATTTACAAAATGAAGGATCTAATATTTATTGACTTTTTTTATTTATTTAATGGTTTGGAGTTTCACACAGGCATTTGATAAATTCTTTGATTGCAATAACCCAGAAAGACTTTTCTAAGTGATCAAGGGGTCTGTCATTTACAAAATAAAGGATTTGATTTTTATTGATTTTTTTTCTATTTAATGGTTTGGAGTTTCACACAGGCATTTGATAAATTCTTTGATTGCAATAACCCAGAAAGACTTTTAACTGATTAAGGGGTCTGTCATTTACAAAATGAAGGATCTAATATTTATTGACTTTTTTTATTTAATGGTTTGGATTTTCACACAGGTATTTGATAAATTCTTTGATTGCAATAACCCAGAAAGACTTTTAACTGATTAAGGGGTCTGTCATTTACAAAATAAAGGATCTAATTTTTATTGATTTTTTTTTTATTTAACGGTTTGGAGTTTCACACAGGCATTTGATAAATTCTTTGATTGCAATAACCCAGAAAGACTTTTCTAAGTGATCAAGGGGTCTGTCATTTACAAAATAAAGGATCTAATTTTTATTGATTTTTTTTTATTTAACGGTTTGGAGTTTCACACAGGCATTTGATAAATTCTTTGATTGCAATAACCCAGAAAGACTTTTCTAAGTGATCAAGGGGTCTGTCATTTACAAAATGAAGGATCAAATATTTATTGACTTTTTTTATTTAATGGTTTGGATTTTCACACAGGTATTTGATAAATTCTTTGATTGCAATAACCCAGAAAGACTTTTCTAAGTGATCAAGGGGTCTGTCATTTACAAAATGAAGGATCTAATATTTATTGACTTTTTTTATTTAATGGTTTGGAGTTTCACACAGGCATTTGATAAATTCTTTGATTGCAATAACCCAGAAAGACTTTTAACTGATTAAGGGGTCTGTCATTTACAAAATGAAGGATCTAATATTTATTGACTTTTTTTATTTAATGGTTTGGAGTTTCACACAGGTATTTGATAAATTCTTTGATTGCAATAACCCAGAAAGACTTTTCTAAGTGATCAAGGGGTCTGTCATTTACAAAATGAAGGATCTAATATTTATTGACTTTTTTTATTTAATGGTTTGGAGTTTCACACAGGCATTTGATAAATTCTTTGATTGCAATAACCCAGAAAGACTTTTCTAAGTGATCAAGGGGTCTGTCATTTACAAAATAAAGGATCTAATTTTTATTGATTTTTTTTTATTTAACGGTTTGGAGTTTCACACAGGCATTTGATAAATTCTTTGATTGCAATAACCCAGAAAGACTTTTCTAAGTGATCAAGGGGTCTGTCATTTACAAAATGAAGGATCAAATATTTATTGACTTTTTTTATTTAATGGTTTGGATTTTCACACAGGTATTTGATAAATTCTTTGATTGCAATAACCCAGAAAGACTTTTCTAAGTGATCAAGGGGTCTGTCATTTACAAAATAAAGGATCAAATATTTATTGACTTTTTTTATTTAATGGTTTGGATTTTCACACAGGCATTTGATAAATTCTTTGATTGCAATAACCCAGAAAGACTTTTCTAAGTGATCAAGGGGTCTGTCATTTACAAAATGAAGGATCAAATATTTATTGACTTTTTTTTTTATGAAGGATTAATGGACTTTGGAGTTCAAGGGGTCACACAGGCATTTGATAAATTCTTTGATTGCAATAACCCAGAAAGACTTTTCTAAGTGATCAAGGGGTCTGTCATTTACAAAATGAAGGATCTAACATTTATTGACTTTTTTTATTTAATGGTTTGGATTTTCACACAGGTATTTGATAAATTCTTTGATTGCAATAACCCAGAAAGACTTTTCTAAGTGATCAAGGGGTCTGTCATTTACAAAATGAAGGATCTAATATTTATTGACTTTTTTTTATTTATTTAATGGTTTGGAGTTTCACACAGGTATTTGATAAATTTTTTGACTGCAATAACCCAGAAAGACTTTTCTAAGTGATCAAGGGGTCTGTCATTTACAAAATGAAGGATCTAATATTTATTGACTTTTTTTATTTAATGGTTTGGAGTTTCACACAGGCATTTGATAAATTCTTTGATTGCAATAACCCAGAAAGACTTTTCTAAGTGATCAAGGGGTCTGTCATTTACAAAATGAAGGATCAAATATTTATTGACTTTTTTTATTTAATGGTTTGGATTTTCACACAGGTATCTGATAAATTCTTTGATTGCAATAACCCAGAAAGACTTTTCTAAGTGATCAAGGGGTCTGTCATTTACAAAATGAAGGATCTAATATTTATTGACTTTTTTTATTTAATGGTTTGGAGTTTCACACAGGCATTTGATAAATTCTTTGATTGCAATAACCCAGAAAGACTTTTAACTGATTAAGGGGTCTGTCATTTACAAAATGAAGGATCTAATATTTATTGACTTTTTTTATTTAATGGTTTGGAGTTTCACACAGGTATTTGATAAATTCTTTGATTGCAATAACCCAGAAAGACTTTTCTAAGTGATCAAGGGGTCTGTCATTTACAAAATGAAGGATCTAATATTTATTGACTTTTTTTATTTAATGGTTTGGAGTTTCACACAGGCATTTGATAAATTCTTTGATTGCAATAACCCAGAAAGACTTTTCTAAGTGATCAAGGGGTCTGTCATTTACAAAATAAAGGATCTAATTATTATTGATTTTTTTTATTTAACGGTTTGGAGTTTCACACAGGCATTTGATAAATTCTTTGATTGCAATAACCCAGAAAGACTTTTCTAAGTGATCAAGGGGTCTGTCATTTACAAAATGAAGGATCAAATATTTATTGACTTTTTTTATTTAATGGTTTGGATTTTCACACAGGCATTTGATAAATTCTTTGATTGCAATAACCCAGAAAGACTTTTCTAAGTGATCAAGGGGTCTGTCATTTACAAAATGAAGGATCAAATATTTATTGACTTTTTTTATTTAATGGTTTGGATTTTTCACACAGGCATTTGATAAATTCTTTGATTGCAATAACCCAGAAAGACTTTTAAGTGATAAAGGGGTCTGTCATTTACAAAATGAAGGATCTAATATTTATTGACTTTTTTTATTTAATGGTTTGCATTTTCACACAGGTATTTGATAAATTCTTTGATTGCAATAACCCAGAAAGACTTTTAAGTGATCAAGGGATCTGTCATTTACAAAATAAAGGATCTAATATTTATTGACTTTTTTTATTTAATGGTTTGGAGTTTCACACAGGCATTTGATAAATTCTTTGATTGCAATAACCCAGAAAGACTTTTCTAAGCGATCAAGGGGTCTGTCATTTACAAAATGAAGGATCTAATATTTATTGACTTTTTTTATTTAATGGTTTTGATTTTCACACAGGTATTTGATAAATTCTTTGATTGCAATAACCCAGAAAGACTTTTCTAAGCGATCAAGGGGTCTGTCATTTACAAAATGAAGGATCTAATATTTATTGACTTTTTTTATTTAATGGTTTGGATTTTCACTCAGGTATCTGATAAATTCTTTGATTGCAATAACCCAGAAAGACTTTTCTAAGTGATCAAGGGGTCTGTCATTTACAAAATGAAGGATCAAATATTTATTGACTTTTTTTATTTAATGGTTTGGATTTACACACAGGTATTTGATAAATTCTTTGATTGCAATAACCCAGAAAGACTTTTCTAAGTGATCAAGGGGTCTGTCATTTACAAAATAAAGGATCAAATATTTATTGACTTTTTTTATTTAATGGTTTGAATTTTCACACAGGTATCTGATAAATTCTTTGATTGCAATAACCCAGAAAGACTTTTCTAAGTGATCAAGGGGTCTGTCATTTACAAAATGAAGGATCAAATATTTATTGACTTTTTTTATTTAATGGTTTGGATTTTCACACAGGTATCTGATAAATTCTTTGATTGCAATAACCCAGAAAGACTTTTCTAAGTGATCAAGGGGTCTGTCATTTACAAAATGAAGGATCAAATATTTATTGACTTTTTTTATTTAATGGTTTGGATTTACACACAGGTATTTGATAAATTCTTTGATTGCAATAACCCAGAAAGACTTTTCTAAGTGATCAAGGGGTCTGTCATTTACAAAATAAAGGATCAAATATTTATTGACTTTTTTTATTTAATGGTTTGAATTTTCACACAGGTATCTGATAAATTCTTTGATTGCAATAACCCAGAAAGACTTTTCTAAGTGATCAAGGGGTCTGTCATTTACAAAATGAAGGATCAAATATTTATTGACTTTTTTTATTTAATGGTTTGGATTTTCACACAGGTATTTGATAAATTCTTTGATTGCAATAACCCAGAAAGACTTTTCTAAGTGATCAAGGGGTCTGTCATTTACAAAATGAAGGATCTAATATTTATTGACTTTTTTTATTTATTTAATGGTTTGGAGTTTCACACAGGCATTTGATAAATTCTTTGATTGCAATAACCCAGAAAGACTTTTCTAAGTGATCAAGGGGTCTGTCATTTACAAAATAAAGGATTTGATTTTTATTGATTTTTTTTCTATTTAATGGTTTGGAGTTTCACACAGGCATTTGATAAATTCTTTGATTGCAATAACCCAGAAAGACTTTTAACTGATTAAGGGGTCTGTCATTTACAAAATGAAGGATCTAATATTTATTGACTTTTTTTATTTAATGGTTTGGATTTTCACACAGGTATTTGATAAATTCTTTGATTGCAATAACCCAGAAAGACTTTTAACTGATTAAGGGGTCTGTCATTTACAAAATAAAGGATCTAATTTTTATTGATTTTTTTTTTATTTAACGGTTTGGAGTTTCACACAGGCATTTGATAAATTCTTTGATTGCAATAACCCAGAAAGACTTTTCTAAGTGATCAAGGGGTCTGTCATTTACAAAATAAAGGATCTAATTTTTATTGATTTTTTTTTATTTAACGGTTTGGAGTTTCACACAGGCATTTGATAAATTCTTTGATTGCAATAACCCAGAAAGACTTTTCTAAGTGATCAAGGGGTCTGTCATTTACAAAATGAAGGATCAAATATTTATTGACTTTTTTTATTTAATGGTTTGGATTTTCACACAGGTATTTGATAAATTCTTTGATTGCAATAACCCAGAAAGACTTTTCTAAGTGATCAAGGGGTCTGTCATTTACAAAATGAAGGATCTAATATTTATTGACTTTTTTTATTTAATGGTTTGGAGTTTCACACAGGCATTTGATAAATTCTTTGATTGCAATAACCCAGAAAGACTTTTCTAAGTGATCAAGGGGTCTGTCATTTACAAAATGAAGGATCAAATATTTATTGACTTTTTTTATTTAATGGTTTGGATTTTCACACAGGTATTTGATAAATTCTTTGATTGCAATAACCCAGAAAGACTTTTCTAAGTGATCAAGGGCTCTGTCATTTACAAAATGAAGGATCTAATATTTATTGACTTTTTTTATTTAATGGTTTGGATTTTCACACAGGTATTTGATAAATTCTTTGATTGCAATAACCCAGAAAGACTTTTCTAAGTGATCAAGGGGTCTGTCATTTATAAAATAAAGATCTAATATTTATTGACTTTTTTTATTTAATGGTTTGGAGTTTCACACAGGTATTTGATAAATTCTTTGATTGCAATAACCCAGAAAGACTTTTCTAAGTCATCAAGGGGTCTGTCATTTACAAAATAAAGGATCTAATATTTATTGACTTTTTTATTTAATGGTTTGGATTTTCACACAGGTATTTGATAAATTCTTTGATTGCAATAACCCAGAAAGACTTTTCTAAGTGATCAAGGGGTCTGTCATTTACAAAATGAAGGATCTAATATTTATTGACTTTTTTTATTTAATGGTTTGGATTTTCACACAGGTATTTGATAAATTCTTTGATTGCAATAACCCAGAAAGACTTTTCTAAGTGATCAAGGGGTCTGTCATTTACAAAATAAAGGATCAAATATTTATTGACTTTTTTTATTTAATGGTTTGGATTTTCACACAGGCATTTGATAAATTCTTTGATTGCAATAACCCAGAAAGACTTTTCTAAGTGATCAAGGGGTCTGTCATTTACAAAATGAAGGATCAAATATTTATTGACTTTTTTTTATTTAATGGTTTGGAGTTTCACACAGGCATTTGATAAATTCTTTGATTGCAATAACCCAGAAAGACTTTTCTAAGTGATCAAGGGGTCTGTCATTTACAAAATGAAGGATCTAACATTTATTGACTTTTTTTATTTAATGGTTTGGATTTTCACATAGGTATTTGATAAATTCTTTGATTGCAATAACCCAGAAAGACTTTTCTAAGCGATCAAGGGGTCTGTCATTTACAAAATGAAGGATCTAATATTTATTGACTTTTTTTATTTAATGGTTTGGAGTTTCACACAGGCATTTGATAAATTTTTTGACTGCAATAACCCAGAAAGACTTTTCTAAGTGATTAAGGGGTCTGTCATTTACAAAATAAAGGACCTAATTTTTATTGATTTTTTTTTTATTTAACGGTTCGGAGTTTCACACAGGTATTTGATAAATTCTTTGATTGCAATAACCCAGAAAGACTTTTCTAAGTGATCAAGGGGTCTGTCATTTACAAAATGAAGGATCTAATATTTATTGACTTTTTTTATTTAATGGTTTGGAGTTTCACACAGGCATTTGATAAATTCTTTGATTGCAATAACCCAGAAAGACTTTTAACTGATTAAGGGGTCTGTCATTTACAAAATGAAGGATCTAATATTTATTGACTTTTTTTATTTAATGGTTTGGAGTTTCACACAGGTATTTGATAAATTCTTTGATTGCAATAACCCAGAAAGACTTTTCTAAGTGATCAAGGGGTCTGTCATTTACAAAATGAAGGATCTAATATTTATTGACTTTTTTTATTTAATGGTTTGGAGTTTCACACAGGCATTTGATAAATTCTTTGATTGCAATAACACAGAAAGACTTTTCTAAGTGATCAAGGGGTCTGTCATTTACAAAATAAAGGATCTAATTTTTATTGATTTTTTTTTATTTAACGGTTTGGAGTTTCACACAGGCATTTGATAAATTCTTTGATTGCAATAACCCAGAAAGACTTTTCTAAGTGATCAAGGGGTCTGTCATTTACAAAATGAAGGGTCAAATATTTATTGACTTTTTTTATTTAATGGTTTGGATTTTCACACAGGTATTTGATAAATTCTTTGATTGCAATAACCCAGAAAGACTTTTCTAAGTGATCAAGGGGTCTGTCATTTACAAAATGAAGGATCTAATATTTATTGACTTTTTTTATTTATTTAATGGTTTGGAGTTTCACACAGGTATTTGATAAATTTTTTGACTGCAATAACCCAGAAAGACTTTTCTAAGTGATCAAGGGGTCTGTCATTTACAAAATAAAGGATTTGATTTTTATTGATTTTTTTCTATTTAATGGTTTGTAGTTTCACACAGGCATTTGATAAATTCTTTGATTGCAATAACCCAGAAAGACTTTTAACTGATTAAGGGGTCTGTCATTTACAAAATAAAGGATCTAATTTTTATTGATTTTTTTTTATTTAACGGTTTGGAGTTTCACACAGGCATTTGATAAATTCTTTGATTGCAATAACCCAGAAAGACTTTTCTAAGTGATCAAGGGGTCTGTCATTTACAAAATAAAGGATTTGATTTTTATTGATTTTTTTCTATTTAATGGTTTGGAGTTTCACACAGGCATTTGATAAATTCTTTGATTGCAATAACCCAGAAAGACTTTTAACTGATTAAGGGGTCTGTCATTTACAAAATGAAGGATCTAATATTTATTGACTTTTTTTATTTAATGGTTTGGATTTTCACACAGGTATTTGATAAATTCTTTGATTGCAATAACCCAGAAAGACTTTTCTAAGTGATCAAGGGGTCTGTCATTTACAAAATGAAGGATCTAATATTTATTGACTTTTTTTATTTAATGGTTTGGAGTTTCACACAGACATTTGATAAATTCTTTGATTGCAATAACCCAGAAAGACTTTTAACTGATTAAGGGGTCTGTCATTTACAAAATGAAGGATCTAATATTTATTGACTTTTTTTATTTAATGGTTTGGAGTTTCACACAGGCATTTGATAAATTCTTTGATTGCAATAACCCAGAAAGACTTTTCTAAGTGATCAAGGGGTCTGTCATTTACAAAATGAAGGATCTAATATTTATTGACTTTTTTTATTTAATGGTTTGGATTTTCACACAGGTATTTGATAAATTCTTTGATTGCAATAACCCAGAAAGACTTTTCTAAGTGATCAAGGGGTCTGTCATTTATAAAATAAAGATCTAATATTTATTGACTTTTTTTATTTAATGGTTTGGAGTTTCACACAGGTATTTGATAAATTCTTTGATTGCAATAACCCAGAAAGACTTTTCTAAGTCATCAAGGGGTCTGTCATTTACAAAATAAAGGATCTAATATTTATTGACTTTTTTATTTAATGGTTTGGATTTTCACACAGGTATTTGATAAATTCTTTGATTGCAATAACCCAGAAAGACTTTTCTAAGTGATCAAGGGGTCTGTCATTTACAAAATGAAGGATCTAATATTTATTGACTTTTTTTATTTAATGGTTTGGATTTTCACACAGGTATTTGATAAATTCTTTGATTGCAATAACCCAGAAAGACTTTTCTAAGTGATCAAGGGGTCTGTCATTTACAAAATAAAGGATCTAATTTTTATTGATTTTTTTTTTATTTAACGGTTCGGAGTTTCACACAGGTATTTGATAAATTCTTTGATTGCAATAACCCAGAAAGACTTTTCTAAGTGATCAAGGGGTCTGTCATTTACAAAATGAAGGATCTAATATTTATTGACTTTTTTTATTTAATGGTTTGGAGTTTCACACAGGCATTTGATAAATTCTTTGATTGCAATAACCCAGAAAGACTTTTAACTGATTAAGGGGTCTGTCATTTACAAAATGAAGGATCTAATATTTATTGACTTTTTTTATTTATTTAATGGTTTGGAGTTTCACACAGGCATTTGATAAATTCTTTGATTGCAATAACCCAGAAAGACTTTTCTAAGTGATCAAGGGGTCTGTCATTTACAAAATAAAGGATTTGATTTTTATTGATTTTTTTTCTATTTAATGGTTTGGAGTTTCACACAGGCATTTGATAAATTCTTTGATTGCAATAACCCAGAAAGACTTTTAACTGATTAAGGGGTCTGTCATTTACAAAATGAAGGATCTAATATTTATTGACTTTTTTTATTTAATGGTTTGGATTTTCACACAGGTATTTGATAAATTCTTTGATTGCAATAACCCAGAAAGACTTTTAACTGATTAAGGGGTCTGTCATTTACAAAATAAAGGATCTAATTTTTATTGATTTTTTTTTTATTTAACGGTTTGGAGTTTCACACAGGCATTTGATAAATTCTTTGATTGCAATAACCCAGAAAGACTTTTCTAAGTGATCAAGGGGTCTGTCATTTACAAAATAAAGGATCTAATTTTTATTGATTTTTTTTATTTAACGGTTTGGAGTTTCACACAGGCATTTGATAAATTCTTTGATTGCAATAACCCAGAAAGACTTTTCTAAGTGATCAAGGGGTCTGTCATTTACAAAATGAAGGATCAAATATTTATTGACTTTTTTTATTTAATGGTTTGGATTTTCACACAGGTATTTGATAAATTCTTTGATTGCAATAACCCAGAAAGACTTTTCTAAGTGATCAAGGGGTCTGTCATTTACAAAATGAAGGATCTAATATTTATTGACTTTTTTTATTTAATGGTTTGGAGTTTCACACAGGCATTTGATAAATTCTTTGATTGCAATAACCCAGAAAGACTTTTAACTGATTAAGGGGTCTGTCATTTACAAAATGAAGGATCTAATATTTATTGACTTTTTTTATTTAATGGTTTGGAGTTTCACACAGGTATTTGATAAATTCTTTGATTGCAATAACCCAGAAAGACTTTTCTAAGTGATCAAGGGGTCTGTCATTTACAAAATGAAGGATCTAATATTTATTGACTTTTTTTATTTAATGGTTTGGAGTTTCACACAGGCATTTGATAAATTCTTTGATTGCAATAACCCAGAAAGACTTTTCTAAGTGATCAAGGGGTCTGTCATTTACAAAATAAAGGATCTAATTTTTATTGATTTTTTTTTATTTAACGGTTTGGAGTTTCACACAGGCATTTGATAAATTCTTTGATTGCAATAACCCAGAAAGACTTTTCTAAGTGATCAAGGGGTCTGTCATTTACAAAATGAAGGATCAAATATTTATTGACTTTTTTTATTTAATGGTTTGGATTTTCACACAGGTATTTGATAAATTCTTTGATTGCAATAACCCAGAAAGACTTTTCTAAGTGATCAAGGGGTCTGTCATTTACAAAATAAAGGATCAAATATTTATTGACTTTTTTTATTTAATGGTTTGGATTTTCACACAGGCATTTGATAAATTCTTTGATTGCAATAACCCAGAAAGACTTTTCTAAGTGATCAAGGGGTCTGTCATTTACAAAATGAAGGATCAAATATTTATTGACTTTTTTTTATTTAATGGTTTGGAGTTTCACACAGGCATTTGATAAATTCTTTGATTGCAATAACCCAGAAAGACTTTTCTAAGTGATCAAGGGGTCTGTCATTTACAAAATGAAGGATCTAACATTTATTGACTTTTTTTATTTAATGGTTTGGATTTTCACACAGGTATTTGATAAATTCTTTGATTGCAATAACCCAGAAAGACTTTTCTAAGTGATCAAGGGGTCTGTCATTTACAAAATGAAGGATCTAATATTTATTGACTTTTTTTTATTTATAGTTTCACACAGGTATTTGATAAATTTTTTGACTGCAATAACCCAGAAAGACTTTTCTAAGTGATTAAGGGGTCTGTCATTTACAAAATAAAGGATCTAATTTTTATTGATTTTTTTTTATTTAACGGTTTGGAGTTTCACACAGGTATTTGATAAATTCTTTGATTGCAATAACCCAGAAAGACTTTTCTAAGTGATCAAGGGGTCTGTCATTTACAAAATGAAGGATCTAATATTTATTGACTTTTTTTATTTAATGGTTTGGAGTTTCACACAGGTATTTGATAAATTCTTTGATTGCAATAACCCAGAAAGACTTTTAACTGATTAAGGGGTCATGGATCAATTTTATTGACAAAAGTGGTATTTGATAAATTCTTTGATTGCAATAACCCAGAAAGACTTTTCTAAGTGATCAAGGGGTCTGTCATTTACAAAATGAAGGATCTAATATTTTTATTTAATGGTTTGGAGTTTCACACAGGTATTTGATAAATTCTTTGATTGCAATAACCCAGAAAGACTTTTCTAAGTGATCAAGGGGTCTGTCATTTACAAAATGAAGGATCTAATATTTATTGACTTTTTTTATTTAATGGTTTGGAGTTTCACACAGGCATTTGATAAATTCTTTGATTGCAATAACCCAGAAAGACTTTTCTAAGTGATCAAGGGGTCTGTCATTTACAAAATAAAGGATATAATTTTTATTGATTTTTTTTTATTTAACGGTTTGGAGTTTCACACAGGCATTTGATAAATTCTTTGATTGCAATAACCCAGAAAGACTTTTCTAAGTGATCAAGGGGTCTGTCATTTACAAAATGAAGGATCAAATATTTATTGACTTTTTTTATTTAATGGTTTGGATTTTCACACAGGCATTTGATAAATTCTTTGATTGCAATAACCCAGAAAGACTTTTCTAAGTGATCAAGGGGTCTGTCATTTACAAAATGAAGGATCAAATATTTATTGACTTTTTTTATTTAATGGTTTGGATTTTTCACACAGGCATTTGATAAATTCTTTGATTGCAATAACCCAGAAAGACTTTTAAGTGATAAAGGGGTCTGTCATTTACAAAATGAAGGATCTAATATTTATTGACTTTTTTTATTTAATGGTTTGCATTTTCACACAGGTATTTGATAAATTCTTTGATTGCAATAACCCAGAAAGACTTTTAAGTGATCAAGGGATCTGTCATTTACAAAATAAAGGATCTAATATTTATTGACTTTTTTTATTTAATGGTTTGGAGTTTCACACAGGCATTTGATAAATTCTTTGATTGCAATAACCCAGAAAGACTTTTCTAAGCGATCAAGGGGTCTGTCATTTACAAAATGAAGGATCTAATATTTATTGACTTTTTTTATTTAATGGTTTTGATTTTCACACAGGTATTTGATAAATTCTTTGATTGCAATAACCCAGAAAGACTTTTAAGTGATCAAGGGGTCTGTCATTTACAAAATAAAGGATCTAATATTTATTGACTTTTTTTATTTAATGGTTTGGAGTTTCACACAGGCACTTGATAAATTCTTTGATTGCAATAACCCAGAAAGACTTTTCTAAGCGATCAAGGGGTCTGTCATTTACAAAATGAAGGATCTAATATTTATTGACTTTTTTTATTTAATGGTTTGGATTTTCACTCAGGTATCTGATAAATTCTTTGATTGCAATAACCCAGAAAGACTTTTCTAAGTGATCAAGGGGTCTGTCATTTACAAAATAAAGGATCAAATATTTATTGACTTTTTTATTTAATGGTTTGGATTTACACACAGGTATTTGATAAATTCTTTGATTGCAATAACCCAGAAAGACTTTTCTAAGTGATCAAGGGGTCTGTCATTTACAAAATAAAGGATCAAATATTTATTGACTTTTTTTATTTAATGGTTTGGATTTTCACACAGGTATCTGATAAATTCTTTGATTGCAATAACCCAGAAAGACTTTTCTAAGTGATCAAGGGGTCTGTCATTTACAAAATGAAGGATCAAATATTTATTGACTTTTTTTATTTAATGGTTTGGATTTTCACACAGGTATTTGATAAATTCTTTGATTGCAATAACCCAGAAAGACTTTTCTAAGTGATCAAGGGGTCTGTCATTTACAAAATGAAGGATCTAATATTTATTGACTTTTTTTATTTATTTAATGGTTTGGAGTTTCACACAGGCATTTGATAAATTCTTTGATTGCAATAACCCAGAAAGACTTTTCTAAGTGATCAAGGGGTCTGTCATTTACAAAATAAAGGATTTGATTTTTATTGATTTTTTTTCTATTTAATGGTTTGGAGTTTCACACAGGCATTTGATAAATTCTTTGATTGCAATAACCCAGAAAGACTTTTAACTGATTAAGGGGTCTGTCATTTACAAAATGAAGGATCTAATATTTATTGACTTTTTTTATTTAATGGTTTGGATTTTCACACAGGTATCTGATAAATTCTTTGATTGCAATAACCCAGAAAGACTTTTCTAAGTGATCAAGGGGTCTGTCATTTACAAAATGAAGGATCAAATATTTATTGACTTTTTTTATTTAATGGTTTGGATTTACACACAGGTATTTGATAAATTCTTTGATTGCAATAACCCAGAAAGACTTTTCTAAGTGATCAAGGGGTCTGTCATTTACAAAATAAAGGATCAAATATTTATTGACTTTTTTTATTTAATGGTTTGGATTTTCACACAGGTATCTGATAAATTCTTTGATTGCAATAACCCAGAAAGACTTTTCTAAGTGATCAAGGGGTCTGTCATTTACAAAATGAAGGATCAAATATTTATTGACTTTTTTTATTTAATGGTTTGGATTTTCACACAGGTATTTGATAAATTCTTTGATTGCAATAACCCAGAAAGACTTTTCTAAGTGATCAAGGGGTCTGTCATTTACAAAATGAAGGATCTAATATTTATTGACTTTTTTTATTTATTTAATGGTTTGGAGTTTCACACAGGCATTTGATAAATTCTTTGATTGCAATAACCCAGAAAGACTTTTCTAAGTGATCAAGGGGTCTGTCATTTACAAAATAAAGGATTTGATTTTTATTGTTTTTTTTTCTATTTAATGGTTTGGAGTTTCACACAGGCATTTGATAAATTCTTTGATTGCAATAACCCAGAAAGACTTTTAACTGATTAAGGGGTCTGTCATTTACAAAATGAAGGATCTAATATTTATTGACTTTTTTTATTTAATGGTTTGGATTTTCACACAGGTATTTGATAAATTCTTTGATTGCAATAACCCAGAAAGACTTTTAACTGATTAAGGGGTCTGTCATTTACAAAATAAAGGATCTAATTTTTATTGATTTTTTTTTTATTTAACGGTTTGGAGTTTCACACAGGCATTTGATAAATTCTTTGATTGCAATAACCCAGAAAGACTTTTCTAAGTGATCAAGGGGTCTGTCATTTACAAAATAAAGGATCTAATTTTTATTGATTTTTTTTTATTTAACGGTTTGGAGTTTCACACAGGCATTTGATAAATTCTTTGATTGCAATAACCCAGAAAGACTTTTCTAAGTGATCAAGGGGTCTGTCATTTACAAAATGAAGGATCAAATATTTATTGACTTTTTTTATTTAATGGTTTGGATTTTCACACAGGTATTTGATAAATTCTTTGATTGCAATAACCCAGAAAGACTTTTCTAAGTGATCAAGGGGTCTGTCATTTACAAAATGAAGGATCTAATATTTATTGACTTTTTTTATTTAATGGTTTGGAGTTTCACACAGGCATTTGATAAATTCTTTGATTGCAATAACCCAGAAAGACTTTTCTAAGTGATCAAGGGGTCTGTCATTTACAAAATGAAGGATCAAATATTTATTGACTTTTTTTATTTAATGGTTTGGATTTTCACACAGGTATTTGATAAATTCTTTGATTGCAATAACCCAGAAAGACTTTTCTAAGTGATCAAGGGCTCTGTCATTTACAAAATGAAGGATCTAATATTTATTGACTTTTTTTATTTAATGGTTTGGATTTTCACACAGGTATTTGATAAATTCTTTGATTGCAATAACCCAGAAAGACTTTTCTAAGTGATCAAGGGGTCTGTCATTTATAAAAAAGATCTAATATTTATTGATCACACAGGTATTTGATAAATTTATTGAATAACTTTTTTCATAAGGGGTTTATTTATGGATTAATGACTTTTTTATTTAATGATTTTCACACAGGTTTTGATAAATTCTTTGATTGCAATAACCCAGAAAGACTTTTCTAAGTGATCAAGGGGTCTGTCATTTACAAAATGAAGGATCTAATATTTATTGACTTTTTTTATTTAATGGTTTGGATTTTTTGATAAATTCAATAATAAATTCCAATAACAGAAAGACTTTTCTAAGTGATCAAGGGGTCAAGGGGGTTTGGATTTTCTGTCATTTACAAAATAAAGGATCTAATATTTATTGACTTTTTTATTTAATGGTTTGGATTTTCACACAGGTATTTGATAAATTCTTTGATTGCAATAACCCAGAAAGACTTTTCTAAGTGATCAAGGGGTCTGTCATTTACAAAATGAAGGATCTAATATTTATTGACTTTTTTTATTTAATGGTTTGGATTTTCACACAGGTATTTGATAAATTCTTTGATTGCAATAACCCAGAAAGACTTTTCTAAGTGATCAAGGGGTCTGTCATTTACAAAATAAAGGATCAAATATTTATTGACTTTTTTTATTTAATGGTTTGGATTTTCACACAGGCATTTGATAAATTCTTTGATTGCAATAACCCAGAAAGACTTTTCTAAGTGATCAAGGGGTCTGT
Organism: Phlebotomus papatasi; assembly: GCF_024763615.1. Lineage (NCBI taxonomy): Eukaryota > Metazoa > Arthropoda > Insecta > Diptera > Psychodidae > Phlebotomus > Phlebotomus papatasi. Next base: position 187,546 of record NW_026604358.1, on the reverse strand, counting down.
CATTTACAAAATGAAGGATCAAATATTTATTGACTTTTTTTTATTTAATGGTTTGGAGTTTCACACAGGCATTTGATAAATTCTTTGATTGCAATAACCCAGAAAGACTTTTCTAAGTGATCAAGGGGTCTGTCATTTACAAAATGAAGGATCTAACATTTATTGACTTTTTTTATTTAATGGTTTGGATTTTCACATAGGTATTTGATAAATTCTTTGATTGCAATAACCCAGAAAGACTTTTCTAAGCGATCAAGGGGTCTGTCATTTACAAAATGAAGGATCTAATATTTATTGACTTTTTTTATTTATTTAATGGTTTGGAGTTTCACACAGGCATTTGATAAATTTTTTGACTGCAATAACCCAGAAAGACTTTTCTAAGTGATCAAGGGGTCTGTCATTTACAAAATGAAGGACCTAATGGATCAAGGGGTTACAAAATAAAGGACCTAATTTTTATTGATTTTTTTTTTATTTAACGGTTCGGAGTTTCACACAGGTATTTGATAAATTCTTTGATTGCAATAACCCAGAAAGACTTTTCTAAGTGATCAAGGGGTCTGTCATTTACAAAATGAAGGATCTAATATTTATTGACTTTTTTTATTTAATGGTTTGGAGTTTCACACAGGCATTTGATAAATTCTTTGATTGCAATAACCCAGAAAGACTTTTCTAAGTGATCAAGGGGTCTGTCATTTACAAAATGAAGGATCTAATATTTATTGACTTTTTTTATTTATTTAATGGTTTGGAGTTTCACACAGGTATTTGATAAATTTTTTGACTGCAATAACCCAGAAAGACTTTTCTAAGTGATCAAGGGGTCTGTCATTTACAAAATAAAGGATTTGATTTTTATTGATTTTTTTCTATTTAATGACTTTGATTGCAATAACCCAGAAAGACTTTTCTAAGTGATTGGGGTCTGTCATTTACAAAATTCTAATTGATTTTTTTATTTATTTAATGGTTTGGAGTTTCACACAGGTATAACCCAGAAAGACTTTTCTAAGTGATCAAGGGGTCTGTCATTTACAAAATAAAGGATTTGATTTTTATTGATTTTTTTCTATTTAATGGTTTGGAGTTTCACACAGGTATTTGATAAATTCTTTGATTGCAATAACCCAGAAAGACTTTTCTAAGTGATCAAGGGGTCTGTCATTTACAAAATGAAGGATCTAATATTTATTGACTTTTTTTATTTATTTAATGGTTTGGAGTTTCACACAGGTATTTGATAAATTTTTTGACTGCAATAACCCAGAAAGACTTTTCTAAGTGATCAAGGGGTCTGTCATTTACAAAATAAAGGATTTGATTTTTATTGATTTTTTTCTATTTAATGGTTTGTAGTTTCACACAGGCATTTGATAAATTCTTTGATTGCAATAACCCAGAAAGACTTTTAACTGATTAAGGGGTCTGTCATTTACAAAATAAAGGATCTAATTTTTATTGATTTTTTTTTATTTAACGGTTTAACGGTTTGGAGTTTCACACAGGCATTTGATAAATTCTTTGATTGCAATAACCCAGAAAGACTTTTCTAAGTGATCAAGGGGTCTGTCATTTACAAAATAAAGGATTTGATTTTTATTGATTTTTTTCTATTTAATGGTTTGGAGTTTCACACAGGCATTTGATAAATTCTTTGATTGCAATAACCCAGAAAGACTTTTAACTGATTAAGGGGTTTTACAAGGGGTCTGTCATTTACAAAATGAAGGATCTAATATTTATTGACTTTTTTTATTTAATGGTTTGGATTTTCACACAGGTATTTGATAAATTCTTTGATTGCAATAACCCAGAAAGACTTTTCTAAGTGATCAAGGGGTCTGTCATTTACAAAATGAAGGATCTAATATTTATTGACTTTTTTTATTTAATGGTTTGGAGTTTCACACAGGCATTTGATAAATTCTTTGATTGCAATAACCCAGAAAGACTTTTCTAAGTGATCAAGGGGTCTGTCATTTACAAAATGAAGGATCTAATATTTATTGACTTTTTTTATTTAATGGTTTGGAGTTTCACACAGGCATTTGATAAATTCTTTGATTGCAATAACCCAGAAAGACTTTTCTAAGTGATCAAGGGGTCTGTCATTTACAAAATGAAGGATCTAATATTTATTGACTTTTTTTATTTAATGGTTTGGATTTTCACACAGGTATTTGATAAATTCTTTGATTGCAATAACCCAGAAAGACTTTTCTAAGTGATCAAGGGGTCTGTCATTTATAAAATAAAGATCTAATATTTATTGACTTTTTTTATTTAATGGTTTGGAGTTTCACACAGGTATTTGATAAATTCTTTGATTGCAATAACCCAGAAAGACTTTTCTAAGTCATCAAGGGGTCTGTCATTTACAAAATAAAGGATCTAATATTTATTGACTTTTTTATTTAATGGTTTGGATTTTCACACAGGTATTTGATAAATTCTTTGATTGCAATAACCCAGAAAGACTTTTCTAAGTGATCAAGGGGTCTGTCATTTACAAAATGAAGGATCTAATATTTATTGACTTTTTTTATTTAATGGTTTGGATTTTCACACAGGTATTTGATAAATTCTTTGATTGCAATAACCCAGAAAGACTTTTCTAAGTGATCAAGGGGTCTGTCATTTACAAAATAAAGGATCAAATATTTATTGACTTTTTTTATTTAATGGTTTGGATTTTCACACAGGCATTTGATAAATTCTTTGATTGCAATAACCCAGAAAGACTTTTCTAAGTGATCAAGGGGTCTGTCATTTAGAAAATGAAGGATCAAATATTTATTGACTTTTTTTTATTTAATGGTTTGGAGTTTCACACAGGCATTTGATAAATTCTTTGATTGCAATAACCCAGAAAGACTTTTCTAAGTGATCAAGGGGTCTGTCATTTACAAAATGAAGGATCTAACATTTATTGACTTTTTTTATTTAATGGTTTGGATTTTCACATAGGTATTTGATAAATTCTTTGATTGCAATAACCCAGAAAGACTTTTCTAAGCGATCAAGGGGTCTGTCATTTACAAAATGAAGGATCTAATATTTATTGACTTTTTTTATTTATTTAATGGTTTGGAGTTTCACACAGGCATTTGATAAATTTTTTGATTGCAATAACCCAGAAAGACTTTTCTAAGTGATTAAGGGGTCTGTCATTTACAAAATAAAGGATCTAATTTTTATTGATTTTTTTTTATTTAACGGTTCGGAGTTTCACACAGGTATTTGATAAATTCTTTGATTGCAATAACCCAGAAAGACTTTTCTAAGTGATCAAGGGGTCTGTCATTTACAAAATGAAGGATCTAATATTTATTGACTTTTTTTATTTAATGGTTTGGAGTTTCACACAGGCATTTGATAAATTCTTTGATTGCAATAACCCAGAAAGACTTTTAACTGATTAAGGGGTCTGTCATTTACAAAATGAAGGATCTAATATTTATTGACTTTTTTTATTTAATGGTTTGGAGTTTCACACAGGTATTTGATAAATTCTTTGATTGCAATAACCCAGAAAGACTTTTCTAAGTGATCAAGGGGTCTGTCATTTACAAAATGAAGGATCTAATATTTATTGACTTTTTTTATTTAATGGTTTGGAGTTTCACACAGGCATTTGATAAATTCTTTGATTGCAATAACACAGAAAGACTTTTCTAAGTGATCAAGGGGTCTGTCATTTACAAAATAAAGGATCTAATTTTTATTGATTTTTTTTTTATTTAACGGTTTGGAGTTTCACACAGGCATTTGATAAATTCTTTGATTGCAATAACCCAGAAAGACTTTTCTAAGTGATCAAGGGGTCTGTCATTTACAAAATGAAGGATCAAATATTTATTGACTTTTTTTATTTAATGGTTTGGATTTTCACACAGGTATTTGATAAATTCTTTGATTGCAATAACCCAGAAAGACTTTTCTAAGTGATCAAGGGGTCTGTCATTTACAAAATGAAGGATCTAATATTTATTGACTTTTTTTATTTATTTAATGGTTTGGAGTTTCACACAGGCATTTGATAAATTTTTTGACTGCAATAACCCAGAAAGACTTTTCTAAGTGATCAAGGGGTCTGTCATTTACAAAATAAAGGATTTGATTTTTATTGATTTTTTTCTATTTAATGGTTTGGAGTTTCACACAGGCATTTGATAAATTCTTTGATTGCAATAACCCAGAAAGACTTTTAACTGATTAAGGGGTCTGTCATTTACAAAATAAAGGATCTAATTTTTATTGATTTTTTTTTTATTTAACGGTTTGGAGTTTCACACAGGCATTTGATAAATTCTTTGATTGCAATAACCCAGAAAGACTTTTCTAAGTGATCAAGGGGTCTGTCATTTACAAAATAAAGGATTTGATTTTTATTGATTTTTTTCTATTTAATGGTTTGGAGTTTCACACAGGCATTTGATAAATTCTTTGATTGCAATAACCCAGAAAGACTTTTAACTGATTAAGGGGTCTGTCATTTACAAAATGAAGGATCTAATATTTATTGACTTTTTTTATTTAATGGTTTGGAGTTTCACACAGGTATTTGATAAATTCTTTGATTGCAATAACCCAGAAAGACTTTTCTAAGTGATCAAGGGGTCTGTCATTTACAAAATGAAGGATCTAATATTTATTGACTTTTTTTATTTAATGGTTTGGAGTTTCACACAGGCATTTGATAAATTCTTTGATTGCAATAACCCAGAAAGACTTTTAACTGATTAAGGGGTCTGTCATTTACAAAATGAAGGATCTAATATTTATTGACTTTTTTTATTTAATGGTTTGGAGTTTCACACAGGCATTTGATAAATTCTTTGATTGCAATAACCCAGAAAGACTTTTCTAAGTGATCAAGGGGTCTGTCATTTACAAAATGAAGGATCTAATATTTATTGACTTTTTTTATTTAATGGTTTGGATTTTCACACAGGTATTTGATAAATTCTTTGATTGCAATAACCCAGAAAGACTTTTCTAAGTGATCAAGGGGTCTGTCATTTATAAAATAAAGATCTAATATTTATTGACTTTTTTTATTTAATGGTTTGGAGTTTCACACAGGTATTTGATAAATTCTTTGATTGCAATAACCCAGAAAGACTTTTCTAAGTCATCAAGGGGTCTGTCATTTACAAAATAAAGGATCTAATATTTATTGACTTTTTTATTTAATGGTTTGGATTTTCACACAGGTATTTGATAAATTCTTTGATTGCAATAACCCAGAAAGACTTTTCTAAGTGATCAAGGGGTCTGTCATTTACAAAATGAAGGATTTAATATTTATTGACTTTTTTTATTTAATGGTTTGGATTTTCACACAGGTATTTGATAAATTCTTTGATTGCAATAACCCAGAAAGACTTTTCTAAGTGATCAAGGGGTCTGTCATTTACAAAATAAAGGATCAAATATTTATTGACTTTTTTTATTTAATGGTTTGGATTTTCACACAGGCATTTGATAAATTCTTTGATTGCAATAACCCAGAAAGACTTTTCTAAGTGATCAAGGGGTCTGTCATTTACAAAATGAAGGATCAAATATTTATTGACTTTTTTTTATTTAATGGTTTGGAGTTTCACACAGGCATTTGATAAATTCTTTGATTGCAATAACCCAGAAAGACTTTTCTAAGTGATCAAGGGGTCTGTCATTTACAAAATGAAGGATCTAACATTTATTGACTTTTTTTATTTAATGGTTTGGATTTTCACACAGGTATTTGATAAATTCTTTGATTGCAATAACCCAGAAAGACTTTTCTAAGTGATCAAGGGGTCTGTCATTTACAAAATGAAGGATCTAATATTTATTGACTTTTTTTATTTATTTAATGGTTTGGAGTTTCACACAGGCATTTGATAAATTTTTTGACTGCAATAACCCAGAAAGACTTTTCTAAGTGATCAAGGGGTCTGTCATTTACAAAATAAAGGATCAAATATTTATTGACTTTTTTTTATTTAATGGTTTGGAGTTTCACACAGGCATTTGATAAATTCTTTGATTGCAATAACCCAGAAAGACTTTTCTAAGTGATTAAGGGGTCTGTCATTTACAAAATAAAGGATCTAATTTTTATTGATTTTTTTTTATTTAACGGTTTGGAGTTTCACACAGGCATTTGATAAATTCTTTGATTGCAATAACCCAGAAAGACTTTTCTAAGTGATCAAGGGGTCTGTCATTTACAAAATAAAGGATTTGATTTTTATTGATTTTTTTCTATTTAATGGTTTGGAGTTTCACACAGGCATTTGATAAATTCTTTGATTGCAATAACCCAGAAAGACTTTTAACTGATTAAGGGGTCTGTCATTTACAAAATGAAGGATCTAATATTTATTGACTTTTTTTATTTAATGGTTTGGAGTTTCACACAGGTATTTGATAAATTCTTTGATTGCAATAACCCAGAAAGACTTTTCTAAGTGATCAAGGGGTCTGTCATTTACAAAATGAAGGATCTAATATTTATTGACTTTTTTTATTTAACGGTTTGGATTTTCACACAGGTATTTGATAAATTCTTTGATTGCAATAACCCAGAAAGACTTTTAAGTGATCAAGGGGTCTGTCATTTACAAAATGAAGGATCTAATATTTATTGACTTTTTTTATTTAATGGTTTGGAGTTTCACACAGGCATTTGATAAATTCTTTGATTGCAATAACCCAGAAAGACTTTTCTAAGCGATCAAGGGGTCTGTCATTTACAAAATGAAGGATCAAATATTTATTGACTTTTTTTATTTAATGGTTTGGATTTTCACACAGGTATTTGATAAATTCTTTGATTGCAATAACCCAGAAAGACTTTTCTAAGTGATCAAGGGGTCTGTCATTTACAAAATGAAGGATCAAATATTTATTGACTTTTTTTATTTAATGGTTTGGATTTACACACAGGTATTTGATAAATTCTTTGATTGCAATAACCCAGAAAGACTTTTAAGTGATCAAGGGGTCTGTCATTTACAAAATGAAGGATCTAATATTTATTGACTTTTTTTATTTAATGGTTTGGAGTTTCACACAGGCATTTGATAAATTCTTTGATTGCAATAACCCAGAAAGACTTTTCTAAGCGATCAAGGGGTCTGTCATTTACAAAATGAAGGATCTAATATTTATTGACTTTTTTTATTTAATGGTTTGGATTTTCACACAGGTATTTGATAAATTCTTTGATTGCAATAACCCAGAAAGACTTTTAAGTGATCAAGGGGTCTGTCATTTACAAAATAAAGGATCTAATATTTATTGACTTTTTTTATTTAATGGTTTGGAGTTTCACACAGGTATTTGATAAATTCTTTGATTGCAATAACCCAGAAAGACTTTTCTAAGCGATCAAGGGGTCTGTCATTTACAAAATGAAGGATCTAATATTTATTGACGTTTTTTATTTAATGGTTTGGATTTTCACACAGGTATCTGATAAATTCTTTGATTGCAATAACCCAGAAAGACTTTTCTAAGTGATCAAGGGGTCTGTCATTTACAAAATGAAGGATCAAATATTTATTGACTTTTTTTATTTAATGGTTTGGATTTACACACAGGTATTTGATAAATTCTTTGATTGCAATAACCCAGAAAGACTTTTCTAAGTGATCAAGGGGTCTGTCATTTACAAAATAAAGGATCAAATATTTATTGACTTTTTTTATTTAATGGTTTGGATTTTCACACAGGTATCTGATAAATTCTTTGATTGCAATAACCCAGAAAGACTTTTCTAAGTGATCAAGGCGTCTGTCATTTACAAAATGAAGGATCAAATATTTATTGACTTTTTTTATTTAATGGTTTGGATTTACACACAGGTATTTGATAAATTCTTTGATTGCAATAACCCAGAAAGACTTTTCTAAGTGATCAAGGGGTCTTTCATTTACAAAATAAAGGATCAAATATTTATTGACTTTTTTTATTTAATGGTTTGGATTTTCACACAGGTATCTGATAAATTCTTTGATTGCAATAACCCAGAAAGACTTTTCTAAGTGATCAAGGGGTCTGTCATTTACAAAATGAAGGATCAAATATTTATTGACTTTTTTTATTTAATGGTTTGGATTTACACACAGGTATTTGATAAATTCTTTGATTGCAATAACCCAGAAAGACTTTTCTAAGCGATCAAGGGGTCTGTCATTTACAAAATGAAGGATCTAATATTTATTGACTTTTTTTATTTAATGGTTTGGATTTTCACACAGGTATCTGATAAATTCTTTGATTGCAATAACCCAGAGAGACTTTTCTAAGTGATCAAGGGGTCTGTCATTTACAAAATGAAGGATCAAATATTTATTGACTTTTTTTTATTTAATGGTTTGGAGTTTCACACAGGCATTTGATAAATTCTTTGATTGCAATAACCCAGAAAGACTTTTCTAAGTGATCAAGGGGTCTGTCATTTACAAAATGAAAGATCTAACATTTATTGACTTTTTTTATTTAATGGTTTGGATTTTCACACAGGTATTTGATAAATTCTTTGATTGCAATAACCCAGAAAGACTTTTCTAAGTGATCAAGGGGTCTGTCATTTACAAAATGAAGGATCTAATATTTATTGACTTTTTTTATTTATTTAATGGTTTGGATTTTCACACAGGCATTTGATAAATTTTTTGACTGCAATAACCCAGAAAGACTTTTCTAAGTGATTAAGGGGTCTGTCATTTACAAAATAAAGGATCTAATTTTTATTGATTTTTTTTTATTTAACGGTTTGGAGTTTCACACAGGCATTTGATAAATTCTTTGATTGCAATAACCCAGAAAGACTTTTCTAAGTGATCAAGGGGTCTGTCATTTACAAAATAAAGGATTTGATTTTTATTGATTTTTTTCTATTTAATGGTTTGGAGTTTCACACAGGCATTTGATAAATTCTTTGATTGCAATAACCCAGAAAGACTTTTAACTGATTAAGGAGTCTGTCATTTACAAAATGAAGGATCTAATATTTATTGACTTTTTTATTTAATGGTTTGGAGTTTCACACAGGTATTTGATAAATTCTTTGATTGCAATAACCCAGAAAGACTTTTATAAGTGATCAAGGGGTCTGTCATTTACAAAATGAAGGATCTAATATTTATTGACTTTCTTTATTTAATGGTTTGGATTTTCACACAGGTATTTGATAAATTCTTTGATTGCAATAACCCAGAAAGACTTTTCTAAGTGATCAAGGGGTCTGTCATTTACAAAATAAAGGATCAAATATTTATTGACTTTTTTTATTTAATGGTTTGGATTTTCACACAGGCATTTGATAAATTCTTTGATTGCAATAACCCAGAAAGACTTTTCTAAGTGATCAAGGGGTCTGTCATTTACAAAATGAAGGATCTAATATTTATTGCCTTTTTTTATTTAATGGTTTGGAGTTTCACACAGGTATTTGATAAATTCTTTGATTGCAATAACCCAGAAAGACTTTTCTAAGTGATCAAGGGGTCTGTCATTTACAAAATGAAGGATCAAATATTTATTGACTTTTTTTTATTTAATGGTTTGGATTTTCACACAGGCATTTGATAAATTCTTTGATTGCAATAACCCAGAAAGACTTTTCTAAGTGATCAAGGGGTCTGTCATTTACAAAATGAAGGATCAAATATTTATTGACTTTTTTTATTTAATGGTTTGGAGTTTCACACAGGCATTTGATAAATTCTTTGATTGCAATAACCCAGAAAGACTTTTCTAAGTGATCAAGGGGTCTGTCATTTACAAAATGAAGGATCTAATATTTATTGACTTTTTTTATTTAATGGTTTGGATTTTCACACAGGTATTTGATAAATTCTTTGATTGCAATAACCCAGAAAGACTTTTCTAAGTGATCAAGGGGTCTCTCATTTACAAAATAAAGGATCAAATATTTATTGACTTTTTTTATTTAATGGTTTGGATTTTCACACAGGCATTTGATAAATTCTTTGATTGCAATAACCCAGAAAGACTTTTCTAAGTGATCAAGGGGTCTGTCATTTACAAAATGAAGGATCAAATATTTATTGACTTTTTTTATTTAATGGTTTGGATTTTTCACACAGGCATTTGATAAATTCTTTGATTGCAATAACCCAGAAAGACTTTTCTAAGTGATCAAGGGGTCTCTCATTTACAAAATAAAGGATCAAATATTTATTGACTTTTTTTATTTAATGGTTTGGATTTTCACACAGGCATTTGATAAATTCTTTGATTGCAATAACCCAGGAAGACTTTTCTAAGTGATCAAGGGGTCTCTCATTTACAAAATAAAGGATCAAATATTTATTGACTTTTTTCATTTAATGGTTTGGATTTTCACACAGGCATTTGATAAATTCTTTGATTGCAATAACCCAGAAAGACTTTTCTAAGTGATCAAGGGGTCTCTCATTTACAAAATAAAGGATCAAATATTTATTGACTTTTTTTATTTAATGGTTTGGATTTTCACACAGGCATTTGATAAATTCTTTGATTGCAATAACCCAGAAAGACTTTTCTAAGTGATCAAGGGGTCTGTCATTTACAAAATGAAGGATCTAACATTTATTGACTTTTTTTATTTAATGGTTTGGATTTTCACACAGGTATTTGATAAATTCTTTGATTGCAATAACCCAGAAAGACTTTTCTAAGTGATCAAGGGGTCTGTCATTTACAAAATGAAGGATCTAATATTTATTGACTTTTTTTTATTTATTTAATGGTTTGGAGTTTCACACAGGCATTTGATAAATTTTTTGACTGCAATAACCCAGAAAGACTTTTCTAAGTGATCAAGGGGTCTGTCATTTACAAAATAAAGGATCTAATTTTTATTGATTTTTTTTTATTTAACGGTTTGGAGTTTCACACAGGCATTTGATAAATTCTTTGATTGCACCCAGAAAGACTTTTCTAAGTGATCAATCTGTCATTTACAAAATGAAGGATCAAATATTTATTGACATTTAATGATTTTCACACAGGCATTTGATAAATTCTTTGATCTAAGTGATCAAGGGGTCTGTCATTTACAAAATAAAGGATCTAATTTTTATTGATTTTTTTTTATTTAACGGTTTGGAGTTTCACACAGGCATTTGATAAATTCTTTGATTGCAATAACCCAGAAAGACTTTTCTAAGTGATCAAGGGGTCTGTCATTTACAAAATGAAGGATCAAATATTTATTGACTTTTTTTATTTAATGGTTTGGATTTTCACACAGGCATTTGATAAATTCTTTGATTGCAATAACCCAGAAAGACTTTTCTAAGTGATCAAGGGGTCTGTCATTTACAAAATGAAGGATCAAATATTTATTGACTTTTTTTATTTAATGGTTTGGATTTTTCACACAGGCATTTGATAAATTCTTTGATTGCAATAACCCAGAAAGACTTTTCTAAGTGATCAAGGGGTCTGTCATTTACAAAATGAAGGATCAAATATTTATTGACTTTTTTTATTTAATGGTTTGGATTTACACACAGGTATTTGATAAATTCTTTGATTGCAATAACCCAGAAAGACTTTTCTAAGTGATCAAGGGGTCTGTCATTTACAAAATGAAGGATCTAATATTTATTGACTTTTTTTATTTAATGGTTTGCATTTTCACACAGGTATTTGATAAATTCTTTGATTGCAATAACCCAGAAAGACTTTTAAGTGATCAAGGGATCTGTCATTTACAAAATAAAGGATCTAATATTTATTGACTTTTTTTATTTAATGGTTTGGAGTTTCACACAGGCATTTGATAAATTCTTTGATTGCAATAACCCAGAAAGACTTTTAAGTGATCAAGGGGTCTGTCATTTACAAAATAAAGGATCTAATATTTATTGACTTTTTTTATTTAATGGTGTTTCACACAGGCACTTGATAAATTCTTTGATTGCAATAACCCAGAAAGACTTTTCTAAGCGATCAAGGGGTCTGTCATTTACAAAATGAAGGATCTAATATTTATTGACTTTTTTTATTTAATGGTTTGGATTTTCACACAGGTATCTGATAAATTCTTTGATTGCAATAACCCAGAAAGACTTTTCTAAGTGATCAAGGGGTCTGTCATTTACAAAATGAAGGATCAAATATTTATTGACTTTTTTTATTTAATGGTTTGGATTTACACACAGGTATTTGATAAATTCTTTGATTGCAATAACCCAGAAAGACTTTTCTAAGTGATCAAGGGGTCTGTCATTTACAAAATAAAGGATCAAATATTTATTGACTTTTTTTATTTAATGGTTTGGAGTTTCACACAGGCATTTGATAAATTCTTTGATTGCAATAACCCAGAAAGACTTTTCTAAGTGATCAAGGGGTCTGTCATTTACAAAATAAAGGATCTAATTTTTATTGATTTTTTTTTATTTAACGGTTTGGAGTTTCACACAGGCATTTGATAAATTCTTTGATTGCAATAACCCAGAAAGACTTTTCTAAGTGATCAAGGGGTCTGTCATTTACAAAATGAAGGATCAAATATTTATTGACTTTTTTTTATTTAATGGTTTGGAGTTTCACACAGGCATTTGATAAATTCTTTGATTGCAATAACCCAGAAAGACTTTTCTAAGTGATCAAGGGGTCTGTCATTTACAAAATGAAGGATCTAACATTTATTGACTTTTTTTATTTAATGGTTTGGATTTTCACACAGGTATTTGATAAATTCTTTGATTGCAATAACCCAGAAAGACTTTTCTAAGTGATCAAGGGGTCTGTCATTTACAAAATGAAGGATCTAATATTTATTGACTTTTTTTTATTTATTTAATGGTTTGGAGTTTCACACAGGTATTTGATAAATTTTTTGACTGCAATAACCCAGAAAGACTTTTCTAAGTGATTAAGGGGTCTGTCATTTACAAAATAAAGGATCTAATTTTTATTGATTTTTTTTTATTTAACGGTTTGGAGTTTCACACAGGTATTTGATAAATTCTTTGATTGCAATAACCCAGAAAGACTTTTCTAAGTGATCAAGGGGTCTGTCATTTACAAAATGAAGGATCTAATATTTATTGACTTTTTTTATTTAATGGTTTGGAGTTTCACACAGGCATTTGATAAATTCTTTGATTGCAATAACCCAGAAAGACTTTTAACTGATTAAGGGGTCTGTCATTTACAAAATGAAGGATCTAATATTTATTGACTTTTTTTATTTAATGGTTTGGAGTTTCACACAGGTATTTGATAAATTCTTTGATTGCAATAACCCAGAAAGACTTTTCTAAGTGATCAAGGGGTCTGTCATTTACAAAATGAAGGATCTAATATTTATTGACTTTTTTTATTTAATGGTTTGGAGTTTCACACAGGCATTTGATAAATTCTTTGATTGCAATAACCCAGAAAGACTTTTCTAAGTGATCAAGGGGTCTGTCATTTACAAAATAAAGGATCTAATTTTTATTGATTTTTTTTTATTTAACGGTTTGGAGTTTCACACAGGCATTTGATAAATTCTTTGATTGCAATAACCCAGAAAGACTTTTCTAAGTGATCAAGGGGTCTGTCATTTACAAAATGAAGGATCAAATATTTATTGACTTTTTTTATTTAATGGTTTGGATTTTCACACAGGCATTTGATAAATTCTTTGATTGCAATAACCCAGAAAGACTTTTCTAAGTGATCAAGGGGTCTGTCATTTACAAAATGAAGGATCAAATATTTATTGACTTTTTTTATTTAATGGTTTGGATTTTTCACACAGGCATTTGATAAATTCTTTGATTGCAATAACCCAGAAAGACTTTTAAGTGATAAAGGGGTCTGTCATTTACAAAATGAAGGATCTAATATTTATTGACTTTTTTTATTTAATGGTTTGCATTTTCACACAGGTATTTGATAAATTCTTTGATTGCAATAACCCAGAAAGACTTTTAAGTGATCAAGGGATCTGTCATTTACAAAATAAAGGATCTAATATTTATTGACTTTTTTTATTTAATGGTTTGGAGTTTCACACAGGCATTTGATAAATTCTTTGATTGCAATAACCCAGAAAGACTTTTCTAAGCGATCAAGGGGTCTGTCATTTACAAAATGAAGGATCTAATATTTATTGACTTTTTTTATTTAATGGTTTTGATTTTCACACAGGTATTTGATAAATTCTTTGATTGCAATAACCCAGAAAGACTTTTAAGTGATCAAGGGGTCTGTCATTTACAAAATAAAGGATCTAATATTTATTGACTTTTTTTATTTAATGGTTTGGAGTTTCACACAGGCACTTGATAAATTCTTTGATTGCAATAACCCAGAAAGACTTTTCTAAGCGATCAAGGGGTCTGTCATTTACAAAATGAAGGATCTAATATTTATTGACTTTTTTTATTTAATGGTTTGGATTTTCACACAGGTATCTGATAAATTCTTTGATTGCAATAACCCAGAAAGACTTTTCTAAGTGATCAAGGGGTCTGTCATTTACAAAATGAAGGATCAAATATTTATTGACTTTTTTTATTTAATGGTTTGGATTTACACACAGGTATTTGATAAATTCTTTGATTGCAATAACCCAGAAAGACTTTTCTAAGTGATCAAGGGGTCTGTCATTTACAAAATAAAGGATCAAATATTTATTGACTTTTTTTATTTAATGGTTTGGATTTTCACACAGGTATCTGATAAATTCTTTGATTGCAATAACCCAGAAAGACTTTTCTAAGTGATCAAGGGGTCTGTCATTTACAAAATGAAGGATCAAATATTTATTGACTTTTTTTATTTAATGGTTTGGATTTTCACACAGGTATTTGATAAATTCTTTGATTGCAATAACCCAGAAAGACTTTTCTAAGTGATCAAGGGGTCTGTCATTTACAAAATGAAGGATCTAATATTTATTGACTTTTTTTATTTATTTAATGGTTTGGAGTTTCACACAGGCATTTGATAAATTCTTTGATTGCAATAACCCAGAAAGACTTTTCTAAGTGATCAAGGGGTCTGTCATTTACAAAATAAAGGATTTGATTTTTATTGATTTTTTTTCTATTTAATGGTTTGGAGTTTCACACAGGCATTTGATAAATTCTTTGATTGCAATAACCCAGAAAGACTTTTAACTGATTAAGGGGTCTGTCATTTTCAAAATGATGGATCTAATATTTATTGACTTTTTTTATTTAATGGTTTGGATTTTCACACAGGTATCTGATAAATTCTTTGATTGCAATAACCCAGAAAGACTTTTCTAAGTGATCAAGGGGTCTGTCATTTACAAAATAAAGGATCTAATATTTATTGACTTTTTTTATTTAATGGTTTGGAGTTTCACACAGGCACTTGATAAATTCTTTGATTGCAATAACCCAGAAAGACTTTTCTAAGCGATCAAGGGGTCTGTCATTTACAAAATGAAGGATCTAATATTTATTGACTTTTTTTATTTAATGGTTTGGATTTTCACACAGGTATCTGATAAATTCTTTGATTGCAATAACCCAGAAAGACTTTTCTAAGTGATCAAGGGGTCTGTCATTTACAAAATGAAGGATCAAATATTTATTGACTTTTTTTATTTAATGGTTTGGATTTACACACAGGTATTTGATAAATTCTTTGATTGCAATAACCCAGAAAGACTTTTCTAAGTGATCAAGGGGTCTGTCATTTACAAAATAAAGGATCAAATATTTATTGACTTTTTTTATTTAATGGTTTGGAGTTTCACACAGGCATTTGATAAATTCTTTGATTGCAATAACCCAGAAAGACTTTTCTAAGTGATCAAGGGGTCTGTCATTTACAAAATAAAGGATCTAATTTTTATTGATTTTTTTTTATTTAACGGTTTGGAGTTTCACACAGGCATTTGATAAATTCTTTGATTGCAATAACCCAGAAAGACTTTTCTAAGTGATCAAGGGGTCTGTCATTTACAAAATGAAGGATCAAATATTTATTGACTTTTTTTTATTTAATGGTTTGGAGTTTCACACAGGCATTTGATAAATTCTTTGATTGCAATAACCCAGAAAGACTTTTCTAAGTGATCAAGGGGTCTGTCATTTACAAAATGAAGGATCTAACATTTATTGACTTTTTTTATTTAATGGTTTGGATTTTCACACAGGTATTTGATAAATTCTTTGATTGCAATAACCCAGAAAGACTTTTCTAAGTGATCAAGGGGTCTGTCATTTACAAAATGAAGGATCTAATATTTATTGACTTTTTTTTATTTATTTAATGGTTTGGAGTTTCACACAGGTATTTGATAAATTTTTTGACTGCAATAACCCAGAAAGACTTTTCTAAGTGATTAAGGGGTCTGTCATTTACAAAATAAAGGATCTAATTTTTATTGATTTTTTTTTATTTAACGGTTTGGAGTTTCACACAGGTATTTGATAAATTCTTTGATTGCAATAACCCAGAAAGACTTTTCTAAGTGATCAAGGGGTCTGTCATTTACAAAATGAAGGATCTAATATTTATTGACTTTTTTTATTTAATGGTTTGGAGTTTCACACAGGCATTTGATAAATTCTTTGATTGCAATAACCCAGAAAGACTTTTAACTGATTAAGGGGTCTGTCATTTACAAAATGAAGGATCTAATATTTATTGACTTTTTTTATTTAATGGTTTGGAGTTTCACACAGGTATTTGATAAATTCTTTGATTGCAATAACCCAGAAAGACTTTTCTAAGTGATCAAGGGGTCTGTCATTTACAAAATGAAGGATCTAATATTTATTGACTTTTTTTATTTAATGGTTTGGAGTTTCACACAGGCATTCGATAAATTCTTTGATTGCAATAACCCAGAAAGACTTTTCTAAGTGATCAAGGGGTCTGTCATTTACAAAATAAAGGATCTAATTTTTATTGATTTTTTTTTATTTAACGGTTTGGAGTTTCACACAGGCATTTGATAAATTCTTTGATTGCAATAACCCAGAAAGACTTTTCTAAGTGATCAAGGGGTCTGTCATTTACAAAATGAAGGATCAAATATTTATTGACTTTTTTTATTTAATGGTTTGGATTTTCACACAGGCATTTGATAAATTCTTTGATTGCAATAACCCAGAAAGACTTTTCTAAGTGATCAAGGGGTCTGTCATTTACAAAATGAAGGATCAAATATTTATTGACTTTTTTTATTTAATGGTTTGGATTTTTCACACAGGCATTTGATAAATTCTTTGATTGCAATAACCCAGAAAGACTTTTAAGTGATAAAGGGGTCTGTCATTTACAAAATGAAGGATCTAATATTTATTGACTTTTTTTATTTAATGGTTTGCATTTTCACACAGGTATTTGATAAATTCTTTGATTGCAATAACCCAGAAAGACTTTTAAGTGATCAAGGGATCTGTCATTTACAAAATAAAGGATCTAATATTTATTGACTTTTTTTATTTAATGGTTTGGAGTTTCACACAGGCATTTGATAAATTCTTTGATTGCAATAACCCAGAAAGACTTTTCTAAGCGATCAAGGGGTCTGTCATTTACAAAATGAAGGATCTAATATTTATTGACTTTTTTTATTTAATGGTTTTGATTTTCACACAGGTATTTGATAAATTCTTTGATTGCAATAACCCAGAAAGACTTTTAAGTGATCAAGGGGTCTGTCATTTACAAAATAAAGGATCTAATATTTATTGACTTTTTTTATTTAATGGTTTGGAGTTTCACACAGGCACTTGATAAATTCTTTGATTGCAATAACCCAGAAAGACTTTTCTAAGCGATCAAGGGGTCTGTCATTTACAAAATGAAGGATCTAATATTTATTGACTTTTTTTATTTAATGGTTTGGATTTTCACACAGGTATCTGATAAATTCTTTGATTGCAATAACCCAGAAAGACTTTTCTAAGTGATCAAGGGGTCTGTCATTTACAAAATGAAGGATCAAATATTTATTGACTTTTTTTATTTAATGGTTTGGATTTACACACAGGTATTTGATAAATTCTTTGATTGCAATAACCCAGAAAGACTTTTCTAAGTGATCAAGGGGTCTGTCATTTACAAAATAAAGGATCAAATATTTATTGACTTTTTTTATTTAATGGTTTGGATTTTCACACAGGTATCTGATAAATTCTTTGATTGCAATAACCCAGAAAGACTTTTCTAAGTGATCAAGGGGTCTGTCATTTACAAAATGAAGGATCAAATATTTATTGACTTTTTTTATTTAATGGTTTGGATTTTCACACAGGTATTTGATAAATTCTTTGATTGCAATAACCCAGAAAGACTTTTCTAAGTGATCAAGGGGTCTGTCATTTACAAAATGAAGGATCTAATATTTATTGACTTTTTTTATTTATTTAATGGTTTGGAGTTTCACACAGGCATTTGTCATTTACAAAATAAAGGATCATATAAATTCTTTGATTGCAATAACCCAGAAAGACTTTTCTAAGTGATCAAGGGGTCTGTCATTTACAAAATAAAGGATTTGATTTTTATTGATTTTTTTTCTATTTAATGGTTTGGAGTTTATTGATAAATTCTTTTTTAACCCAGAAAGACTTTTATTTAATGTCATTTTCAAAATGATTCTAATATTTATTGACTTTTTTTATTTAATGATTTTCACACAGGTATTTGATAAATTCTTTGATTGCAATAACCCAGAAAGACTTTTCTAAGTGATCAAGGGGTCTGTCATTTACAAAATGAAGGATCAAATATTTATTGACTTTTTTTATTTAATGGTTTGGATTTTCACACAGGTATTTGATAAATTCTTTGATTGCAATAACCCAGAAAGACTTTTCTAAGTGATCAAGGGGTCTGTCATTTACAAAATGAAGGATCTAATATTTATTGACTTTTTTTATTTAATGGTTTGGATTTACACACAGGTATTTGATAAATTCTTTGATTGCAATAACCCAGAAAGACTTTTCTAAGTGATCAAGGGGTCTGTCATTTACAAAATGAAGGATCTAATATTTATTGACTTTTTTTATTTAATGGTTTGGATTTTCACACAGGTATCTGATAAATTCTTTGATTGCAATAACCCAGAAAGACTTTTCTAAGTGATCAAGGGGTCTGTCATTTACAAAATAAAGGATCAAATATTTATTGACTTTTTTTATTTAATGGTTTGGATTTTCACACAGGTATCTGATAAATTCTTTGATTGCAATAACCCAGAAAGACTTTTCTAAGTGATCAAGGGGTCTGTCATTTACAAAATGAAGGATCAAATATTTATTGACTTTTTTTATTTAATGGTTTGGATTTACACACAGGTATTTGATAAATTCTTTGATTGCAATAACCCAGAAAGACTTTTCTAAGTGATCAAGGGGTCTGTCATTTACAAAATGAAGGATCTAATATTTATTGACTTTTTTTATTTAATGGTTTGGATTTTCTAAGCATCAAGGGGTCTGTCATTTACAAAATGAAGGATCACACAGGACTATCAAGGGGTGATAAATTCTTTGATTGCAATAACCCAGAAAGACTTTTCTAAGTGATCAAGGGGTCTGTCATTTACAAAATGAAGGATCAAATATTTATTGACTTTTTTTATTTAATGGTTTGGATTTACACACAGGTATTTGATAAATTCTTTGATTGCAATAACCCAGAAAGACTTTTCTAAGTGATCAAGGGGTCTGTCATTTACAAAATGAAGGATCTAATATTTATTGACTTTTTTTATTTAATGGTTTGGATTTACACACAGGTATTTGATAAATTCTTTGATTGCAATAACCCAGAAAGACTTTTCTAAGCGATCAAGGGGTCTGTCATTTACAAAATGAAGGATCTAATATTTATTGACTTTTTTTATTTAATGGTTTGGATTTTCACACAGGTATCTGATAAATTCTTTGATTGCAATAACCCAGAAAGACTTTTCTAAGTGATCAAGGGGTCTGTCATTTACAAAATGAAGGATCAAATATTTATTGACTTTTTTTATTTAATGGTTTGGATTTACACACAGGTATTTGATAAATTCTTTGATTGCAATAACCCAGAAAGACTTTTCTAAGTGATCAAGGGGTCTGTCATTTACAAAATAAAGGATCAAATATTTATTGACTTTTTTTATTTAATGGTTTGGAGTTTCACACAGGTATTTGATAAATTCTTTGATTGCAATAACCCAGAAAGACTTTTCTAAGTCATCAAGGGGTCTGTCATTTACAAAATAAAGGATCTAATATTTATTGACTTTTTTATTTAATGGTTTGGATTTTCACACAGGTATTTGATAAATTCTTTGATTGCAATAACCCAGAAAGACTTTTCTAAGTGATCAAGGGGTCTGTCATTTACAAAATAAAGGATCAAATATTTATTGACTTTTTTTATTTAATGGTTTGGATTTTCACACAGGCATTTGATAAATTCTTTGATTGCAATAACCCAGAAAGACTTTTCTAAGTGATCAAGGGGTCTGTCATTTACAAAATGAAGGATCAAATATTTATTGACTTTTTTTTATTTAATGGTTTGGAGTTTCACACAGGCATTTGATAAATTCTTTGATTGCAATAACCCAGAAAGACTTTTCTAAGTGATCAAGGGGTCTGTCATTTACAAAATGAAGGATCAAATATTTATTGACTTTTTTTTTATTTAATGGTTTGGAGTTTCACACAGGCATTTGATAAATTCTTTGATTGCAATAACCCAGAAAGACTTTTCTAAGTGATCAAGGGGTCTGTCATTTACAAAATGAAGGATCTAATATTTATTGACTTTTTTTATTTAATGGTTTGGATTTTCACACAGGTATCTGATAAATTCTTTGATTGCAATAACCCAGAAAGACTTTTCTAAGTGATCAAGGGGTCTGTCATTTACAAAATGAAGGATCAAATATTTATTGACTTTTTTTATTTAATGGTTTGGATTTACACACAGGTATTTGATAAATTCTTTGATTGCAATAACCCAGAAAGACTTTTCTAAGTGATCAAGGGGTCTGTCATTTACAAAATAAAGGATCAAATATTTATTGACTTTTTTTATTTAATGGTTTGGAGTTTCACACAGGTATTTGATAAATTCTTTGATTGCAATAACCCAGAAAGACTTTTCTAAGTCATCAAGGGGTCTGTCATTTACAAAATAAAGGATCTAATATTTATTGACTTTTTTATTTAATGGTTTGGATTTTCACACAGGTATTTGATAAATTCTTTGATTGCAATAACCCAGAAAGACTTTTCTAAGTGATCAAGGGGTCTGTCATTTACAAAATGAAGGATCTAATATTTATTGACTTTTTTTATTTAATGGTTTGGATTTTCACACAGGTATTTGATAAATTCTTTGATTGCAATAACCCAGAAAGACTTTTCTAAGTGATCAAGGGGTCTGTCATTTACAAAATAAAGGATCAAATATTTATTGACTTTTTTTATTTAATGGTTTGGATTTTCACACAGGCATTTGATAAATTCTTTGATTGCAATAACCCAGAAAGACTTTTCTAAGTGATCAAGGGGTCTGTCATTTACAAAATGAAGGATCAAATATTTATTGACTTTTTTTTATTTAATGGTTTGGAGTTTCACACAGGCATTTGATAAATTCTTTGATTGCAATAACCCAGAAAGACTTTTCTAAGTGATCAAGGGGTCTGTCATTTACAAAATGAAGGATCTAACATTTATTGACTTTTTTTATTTAATGGTTTGGATTTTCACACAGGTATTTGATAAATTCTTTGATTGCAATAACCCAGAAAGACTTTTCTAAGTGATCAAGGGGTCTGTCATTTACAAAATGAAGGATCTAATATTTATTGACTTTTTTTTATTTATTTAATGGTTTGGAGTTTCACACAGGTATTTGATAAATTTTTTGACTGCAATAACCCAGAAAGACTTTTCTAAGTGATTAAGGGGTCTGTCATTTACAAAATAAAGGATCTAATTTTTATTGATTTTTTTTTATTTAACGGTTTGGAGTTTCACACAGGTATTTGATAAATTCTTTGATTGCAATAACCCAGAATGACTTTTCTAAGTGATCAAGGGGTCTGTCATTTACAAAATGAAGGATCTAATATTTATTGACTTTTTTTATTTAATGACACACAGGCATTTGATAAATTCTTTGATTGCAATAACCCAGAAAGACTTTTCTAAGTGATCAAGGGGTCTGTCATTTACAAAATGAAGAGTTTCACACAGGCATTTGATAAATTCTTTGATTGCAATAACCCAGAAAGACTTTTAACTGATTAAGGGGTCTGTCATTTACAAAATGAAGGATCTAATATTTATTGACTTTTTTTATTTAATGGTTTGGATTTTCACACAGGCATTTGATAAATTCTTTGATTGCAATAACCCAGAAAGACTTTTCTAAGTGATCAAGGGGTCTGTCATTTACAAAATGAAGGATCAAATATTTATTGACTTTTTTTTATTTAATGGTTTGGAGTTTCACACAGGCATTTGATAAATTCTTTGATTGCAATAACCCAGAAAGACTTTTCTAAGTGATCAAGGGGTCTGTCATTTACAAAATGAAGGATCTAACATTTATTGACTTTTTTTATTTAATGGTTTGGATTTTCACACAGGTATTTGATAAATTCTTTGATTGCAATAACCCAGAAAGACTTTTCTAAGTGATCAAGGGGTCTGTCATTTACAAAATGAAGGATCTAATATTTATTGACTTTTTTTATTTAATGGTTTGGATTTTCACACAGGTATTTGATAAATTCTTTGATTGCAATAACCCAGAAAGACTTTTCTAAGTGATCAAGGGGTCTGTCATTTACAAAATAAAGGATCAAATATTTATTGACTTTTTTTATTTAATGGTTTGGAGTTTCACACAGGCATTTGATAAATTCTTTGATTGCAATAACCCAGAAAGACTTTTCTAAGTGATCAAGGGGTCTGTCATTTACAAAATGAAGGATCTAACATTTATTGACTTTTTTTATTTAATGGTTTGGATTTTCACACAGGTATTTGATAAATTCTTTGATTGCAATAACCCAGAAAGACTTTTCTAAGTGATCAAGGGGTCTGTCATTTACAAAATGAAGGATCTAATATTTATTGACTTTTTTTATTTAATGGTTTGGATTTTCACACAGGTATTTGATAAATTCTTTGATTGCAATAACCCAGAAAGACTTTTCTAAGTGATCAAGGGGTCTGTCATTTACAAAATAAAGGATCAAATATTTATTGACTTTTTTTATTTAATGGTTTGGATTTTCACACAGGCATTTGATAAATTCTTTGATTGCAATAACCCAGAAAGACTTTTCTAAGTGATCAAGGGGTCTGTCATTTACAAAATGAAGGATCAAATATTTATTGACTTTTTTTATTTAATGGTTTGGAGTTTCACACAGGCATTTGATAAATTCTTTGATTGCAATAACCCAGAAAGACTTTTCTAAGTGATCAAGGGGTCTGTCATTTACAAAATAAAGGATCTAATATTTATTGACTTTTTTATTTAATGGTTTGGATTTTCACACAGGTATTTGATAAATTCTTTGATTGCAATAACCCAGAAAGACTTTTCTAAGTGATCAAGGGGTCTGTCATTTACAAAATGAAGGATCTAATATTTATTGACTTTTTTTATTTAATGGTTTGGAGTTTCACACAGGTATTTGATAAATTCTTTGATTGCAATAACCCAGAAAGACTTTTCTAAGTCATCAAGGGGTCTGTCATTTACAAAATAAAGGATCTAATATTTATTGACTTTTTTATTTAATGGTTTGGATTTTCACACAGGTATTTGATAAATTCTTTGATTGCAATAACCCAGAAAGACTTTTCTAAGTGATCAAGGGGTCTGTCATTTACAAAATGAAGGATCTAATATTTATTGACTTTTTTTATTTAATGGTTTGGATTTTCACACAGGTATTTGATAAATTCTTTGATTGCAATAACCCAGAAAGACTTTTCTAAGTGATCAAGGGGTCTGTCATTTACAAAATAAAGGATCAAATATTTATTGACTTTTTTTATTTAATGGTTTGGATTTTCACACAGGCATTTGATAAATTCTTTGATTGCAATAACCCAGAAAGACTTTTCTAAGTGATCAAGGGGTCTGTCATTTACAAAATGAAGGATCTAATATTTATTGACTTTTTTTATTTAATGGTTTGGATTTTCACACAGGTATTTGATAAATTCTTTGATTGCAATAACCCAGAAAGACTTTTCTAAGTGATCAAGGGGTCTGTCATTTACAAAATGAAGGATCTAACATTTATTGACTTTTTTTATTTAATGGTTTGGATTTTCACACAGGTATTTGATAAATTCTTTGATTGCAATAACCCAGAAAGACTTTTCTAAGTGATCAAGGGGTCTGTCATTTACAAAATGAAGGATCTAATATTTATTGACTTTTTTTATTTAATGGTTTGGATTTTCACACAGGTATTTGATAAATTCTTTGATTGCAATAACCCAGAAAGACTTTTCTAAGTGATCAAGGGGTCTGTCATTTACAAAATAAAGGATCAAATATTTATTGACTTTTTTTATTTAATGGTTTGGATTTTCACACAGGCATTTGATAAATTCTTTGATTGCAATAACCCAGAAAGACTTTTCTAAGTGATCAAGGGGTCTGTCATTTACAAAATGAAGGATCTAATATTTATTGACTTTTTTTATTTAATGGTTTGGAGTTTCACACAGGTATTTGATAAATTCTTTGATTGCAATAACCCAGAAAGACTTTTCTAAGTCATCAAGGGGTCTGTCATTTACAAAATAAAGGATCTAATATTTATTGACTTTTTTATTTAATGGTTTGGATTTTCACACAGGTATTTGATAAATTCTTTGATTGCAATAACCCAGAAAGACTTTTCTAAGTGAAAGGTGTCTGTCTTTTCTAAGTGATCAAGGTGTCTGTCATTTACAAAATGAAGGATCAAATATTTATTGACTTTTTTTATTTAATGGTTTGGATTTACACACAGGTATTTGATAAATTCTTTGATTGCAATAACCCAGAAAGACTTTTCTAAGTGATCAAGGGGTCTGTCATTTACAAAATAAAGGATCAAATATTTATTGACTTTTTTTATTTAATGGTTTGGAGTTTCACACAGGTATTTGATAAATTCTTTGATTGCAATAACCCAGAAAGACTTTTCTAAGTCATCAAGGGGTCTGTCATTTACAAAATAAAGGATCTAATATTTATTGACTTTTTTATTTAATGGTTTGGATTTTCACACAGGTATTTGATAAATTCTTTGATTGCAATAACCCAGAAAGACTTTTCTAAGTGATCAAGGGGTCTGTCATTTACAAAATGAAGGATCTAATATTTATTGACTTTTTTTATTTAATGGTTTGGATTTTCACACAGGTATTTGATAAATTCTTTGATTGCAATAACCCAGAAAGACTTTTCTAAGTGATCAAGGGGTCTGTCATTTACAAAATAAAGGATCAAATATTTATTGACTTTTTTTATTTAATGGTTTGGATTTTCACACAGGCATTTGATAAATTCTTTGATTGCAATAACCCAGAAAGACTTTTCTAAGTGATCAAGGGGTCTGTCATTTACAAAATGAAGGATCAAATATTTATTGACTTTTTTTTATTTAATGGTTTGGAGTTTCACACAGGCATTTGATAAATTCTTTGATTGCAATAACCCAGAAAGACTTTTCTAAGTGATCAAGGGGTCTGTCATTTACAAAATGAAGGATCTAATATTTATTGACTTTTTTTATTTAATGGTTTGGATTTTCACACAGGTATCTGATAAATTCTTTGATTGCAATAACCCAGAAAGACTTTTCTAAGTGATCAAGGGGTCTGTCATTTACAAAATGAAGGATCTAATATTTATTGACTTTTTTTATTTAATGGTTTGGATTTTCACACAGGTATTTAAATTCTTTGATTGCAATAACCCAGAAAGACTTTTCTAAGTGATCAAGGGGTCTGTCATTTACAAAATGAAGGATCAAATATTTATTGACTTTTTTTATTTAATGGTTTGGATTTACACACAGGTATTTGATAAATTCTTTGATTGCAATAACCCAGAAAGACTTTTCTAAGTGATCAAGGGGTCTGTCATTTACAAAATAAAGGATCAAATATTTATTGACTTTTTTTATTTAATGGTTTGGAGTTTCACACAGGTATTTGATAAATTCTTTGATTGCAATAACCCAGAAAGACTTTTCTAAGTCATCAAGGGGTCTGTCATTTACAAAATAAAGGATCTAATATTTATTGACTTTTTTATTTAATGGTTTGGATTTTCACACAGGTATTTGATAAATTCTTTGATTGCAATAACCCAGAAAGACTTTTCTAAGTGATCAAGGGGTCTGTCATTTACAAAATGAAGGATCTAATATTTATTGACTTTTTTTATTTAATGGTTTGGATTTTCACACAGGTATTTGATAAATTCTTTGATTGCAATAACCCAGAAAGACTTTTCTAAGTGATCAAGGGGTCTGTCATTTACAAAATAAAGGATCAAATATTTATTGACTTTTTTTATTTAATGGTTTGGATTTTCACACAGGCATTTGATAAATTCTTTGATTGCAATAACCCAGAAAGACTTTTCTAAGTGATCAAGGGGTCTGTCATTTACAAAATGAAGGATCAAATATTTATTGACTTTTTTTTATTTAATGGTTTGGAGTTTCACACAGGCATTTGATAAATTCTTTGATTGCAATAACCCAGAAAGACTTTTCTAAGTGATCAAGGGGTCTGTCATTTACAAAATGAAGGATCTAACATTTATTGACTTTTTTTATTTAATGGTTTGGATTTTCACACAGGTATTTGATAAATTCTTTGATTGCAATAACCCAGAAAGACTTTTCTAAGTGATCAAGGGGTCTGTCATTTACAAAATGAAGGATCTAATATTTATTGACTTTTTTTTATTTATTTAATGGTTTGGAGTTTCACACAGGTATTTGATAAATTTTTTGACTGCAATAACCCAGAAAGACTTTTCTAAGTGATTAAGGGGTCTGTCATTTACAAAATAAAGGATCTAATTTTTATTGATTTTTTTTTATTTAACGGTTTGGAGTTTCACACAGGCATTTGATAAATTCTTTGATTGCAATAACCCAGAATGACTTTTCTAAGTGATCAAGGGGTCTGTCATTTACAAAATGAAGGATCTAATATTTATTGACTTTTTTTATTTAATGGTTTGGATTTTCACACAGGCATTTGATAAATTCTTTGATTGCAATAACCCAGAAAGACTTTTAACTGATTAAGGGGTCTGTCATTTACAAAATGAAGGATCTAATATTTATTGACTTTTTTTATTTAATGGTTTGGATTTTCACACAGGCATTTGATAAATTCTTTGATTGCAATAACCCAGAAAGACTTTTCTAAGTGATCAAGGGGTCTGTCATTTACAAAATGAAGGATCAAATATTTATTGACTTTTTTTTATTTAATGGTTTGGAGTTTCACACAGGCATTTGATAAATTCTTTGATTGCAATAACCCAGAAAGACTTTTCTAAGTGATCAAGGGGTCTGTCATTTACAAAATGAAGGATCTAACATTTATTGACTTTTTTTATTTAATGGTTTGGATTTTCACACAGGTATTTAATAAATTCTTTGATTGCAATAACCCAGAAAGACTTTTCTAAGTGATCAAGGGGTCTGTCATTTACAAAATGAAGGATCTAATATTTATTGACTTTTTTTATTTAATGGTTTGGATTTTCACACAGGTATTTGATAAATTCTTTGATTGCAATAACCCAGAAAGACTTTTCTAAGTGATCAAGGGGTCTGTCATTTACAAAATAAAGGATCAAATATTTATTGACTTTTTTTATTTAATGGTTTGGAGTTTCACACAGGCATTTGATAAATTCTTTGATTGCAATAACCCAGAAAGACTTTTCTAAGTGATCAAGGGGTCTGTCATTTACAAAATGAAGGATCTAACATTTATTGACTTTTTTTATTTAATGGTTTGGATTTTCACACAGGTATTTGATAAATTCTTTGATTGCAATAACCCAGAAAGACTTTTCTAAGTGATCAAGGGGTCTGTCATTTACAAAATGAAGGATCTAATATTTATTGACTTTTTTTATTTAATGGTTTGGATTTTCACACAGGTATTTGATAAATTCTTTGATTGCAATAACCCAGAAAGACTTTTCTAAGTGATCAAGGGGTCTGTCATTTACAAAATAAAGGATCAAATATTTATTGACTTTTTTTATTTAATGGTTTGGATTTTCACACAGGCATTTGATAAATTCTTTGATTGCAATAACCCAGAAAGACTTTTCTAAGTGATCAAGGGGTCTGTCATTTACAAAATGAAGGATCAAATATTTATTGACTTTTTTTATTTAATGGTTTGGAGTTTCACACAGGCATTTGATAAATTCTTTGATTGCAATAACCCAGAAAGACTTTTCTAAGTGATCAAGGGGTCTGTCATTTACAAAATGAAGGATCTAACATTTATTGACTTTTTTTATTTAATGGTTTGGATTTTCACACAGGTATTTGATAAATTCTTTGATTGCAATAACCCAGAAAGACTTTTCTAAGTGATCAAGGGGTCTGTCATTTACAAAATGAAGGATCTAACATTTATTGACTTTTTTTATTTAATGGTTTGGATTTTCACACAGGTATTTGATAAATTCTTTGATTGCAATAACCCAGAAAGACTTTTCTAAGTGATCAAGGGGTCTGTCATTTACAAAATGAAGGATCTAATATTTATTGACTTTTTTTTATTTATTTAATGGTTTGGAGTTTCACACAGGTATTTGATAAATTTTTTGACTGCAATAACCCAGAAAGACTTTTCTAAGTGATTAAGGGGTCTGTCATTTACAAAATAAAGGATCTAATTTTTATTGATTTTTTTTTATTTAACGGTTTGGAGTTTCACACAGGTATTTGATAAATTCTTTGATTGCAATAACCCAGAAAGACTTTTCTAAGTGATCAAGGGGTCTGTCATTTACAAAATGAAGGATCTAATATTTATTGACTTTTTTTATTTAATGGTTTGGAGTTTCACACAGGCATTTGATAAATTCTTTGATTGCAATAACCCAGAAAGACTTTTAACTGATTAAGGGGTCTGTCATTTACAAAATGAAGGATCTAATATTTATTGACTTTTTTTATTTAATGGTTTGGAGTTTCACACAGGTATTTGATAAATTCTTTGATTGCAATAACCCAGAAAGACTTTTCTAAGTGATCAAGGGGTCTGTCATTTACAAAATGAAGGATCTAATATTTATTGACTTTTTTTATTTAATGGTTTGGAGTTTCACACAGGCATTTGATAAATTCTTTGATTGCAATAACCCAGAAAGACTTTTCTAAGTGATCAAGGGGTCTGTCATTTACAAAATAAAGGATCTAATTTTTATTGATTTTTTTTTATTTAACGGTTTGGAGTTTCACACAGGCATTTGATAAATTCTTTGATTGCAATAACCCAGAAAGACTTTTCTAAGTGATCAAGGGGTCTGTCATTTACAAAATGAAGGATCAAATATTTATTGACTTTTTTTATTTAATGGTTTGGATTTTCACACAGGTATTTGATAAATTCTTTGATTGCAATAACCCAGAAAGACTTTTCTAAGTGATCAAGGGGTCTGTCATTTACAAAATAAAGGATCAAATATTTATTGACTTTTTTTATTTAATGGTTTGGATTTTCACACAGGCATTTGATAAATTCTTTGATTGCAATAACCCAGAAAGACTTTTCTAAGTGATCAAGGGGTCTGTCATTTACAAAATGAAGGATCAAATATTTATTGACTTTTTTTTATTTAATGGTTTGGAGTTTCACACAGGCATTTGATAAATTCTTTGATTGCAATAACCCAGAAAGACTTTTCTAAGTGATCAAGGGGTCTGTCATTTACAAAATGAAGGATCTAACATTTATTGACTTTTTTTATTTAATGGTTTGGATTTTCACACAGGTATTTGATAAATTCTTTGATTGCAATAACCCAGAAAGACTTTTCTAAGTGATCAAGGGGTCTGTCATTTACAAAATGAAGGATCTAATATTTATTGACTTTTTTTTATTTATTTAATGGTTTGGAGTTTCACACAGGTATTTGATAAATTTTTTGACTGCAATAACCCAGAAAGACTTTTCTAAGTGATTAAGGGGTCTGTCATTTACAAAATAAAGGATCTAATTTTTATTGATTTTTTTTTATTTAACGGTTTGGAGTTTCACACAGGTATTTGATAAATTCTTTGATTGCAATAACCCAGAAAGACTTTTCTAAGTGATCAAGGGGTCTGTCATTTACAAAATGAAGGATATAATATTTATTGACTTTTTTTATTTAATGGTTTGGAGTTTCACACAGGCATTTGATAAATTCTTTGATTGCAATAACCCAGAAAGACTTTTAACTGATTAAGGGGTCTGTCATTTACAAAATGAAGGATCTAATATTTATTGACTTTTTTTATTTAATGGTTTGGAGTTTCACACAGGTATTTGATAAATTCTTTGATTGCAATAACCCAGAAAGACTTTTCTAAGTGATCAAGGGGTCTGTCATTTACAAAATGAAGGATCTAATATTTATTGACTTTTTTTATTTAATGGTTTGGAGTTTCACACAGGCATTTGATAAATTCTTTGATTGCAATAACCCAGAAAGACTTTTCTAAGTGATCAAGGGGTCTGTCATTTACAAAATAAAGGATCTAATTTTTATTGATTTTTTTTTATTTAACGGTTTGGAGTTTCACACAGGCATTTGATAAATTCTTTGATTGCAATAACCCAGAAAGACTTTTCTAAGTGATCAAGGGGTCTGTCATTTACAAAATGAAGGATCAAATATTTATTGACTTTTTTATTTAATGGTTTGGATTTTCACACAGGCATTTGATAAATTCTTTGATTGCAATAACCCAGAAAGACTTTTCTAAGTGATCAAGGGGTCTGTCATTTACAAAATGAAGGATCAAATATTTATTGACTTTTTTATTTAATGGTTTGGATTTTCACACAGGCATGATAAATTCTTTGATTGCAATAACCCAGAAAGACTTTTCTAAGTGATCAAGGGGTCTGTCATTTACAAAATGAAGGATCTAATATTTATTGACTTTTTTTTTAATGGTTTGCATTTTCACACAGGTATTTGATAAATTCTTTGATTGCAATAACCCAGAAAGACTTTTAAGTGATCAAGGGATCTGTCATTTACAAAATAAAGGATCTAATATTTATTGACTTTTTTTATTTAATGGTTTGGAGTTTCACACAGGCATTTGATAAATTCTTTGATTGCAATAACCCAGAAAGACTTTTCTAAGCGATCAAGGGGTCTGTCATTTACAAAATGAAGGATCTAATATTTATTGACTTTTTTTATTTAATGGTTTTGATTTTCACACAGGTATTTGATAAATTCTTTGATTGCAATAACCCAGAAAGACTTTTAAGTGATCAAGGGGTCTGTCATTTACAAAATAAAGGATCTAATATTTATTGACTTTTTTTATTTAATGGTTTGGAGTTTCACACAGGCACTTGATAAATTCTTTGATTGCAATAACCCAGAAAGACTTTTCTAAGCGATCAAGGGGTCTGTCATTTACAAAATGAAGGATCTAATATTTATTGACTTTTTTTATTTAATGGTTTGGATTTTCACTCAGGTATCTGATAAATTCTTTGATTGCAATAACCCAGAAAGACTTTTCTAAGTGATCAAGGGGTCTGTCATTTACAAAATGAAGGATCAAATATTTATTGACTTTTTTTATTTAATGGTTTGGATTTACACACAGGTATTTGATAAATTCTTTGATTGCAATAACCCAGAAAGACTTTTCTAAGTGATCAAGGGGTCTGTCATTTACAAAATAAAGGATCAAATATTTATTGACTTTTTTTATTTAATGGTTTGGATTTTCACACAGGTATCTGATAAATTCTTTGATTGCAATAACCCAGAAAGACTTTTCTAAGTGATCAAGGGGTCTGTCATTTACAAAATGAAGGATCAAATATTTATTGACTTTTTTTATTTAATGGTTTGGATTTTCACACAGGTATTTGATAAATTCTTTGATTGCAATAACCCAGAAAGACTTTTCTAAGTGATCAAGGGGTCTGTCATTTACAAAATGAAGGATCTAATATTTATTGACTTTTTTTATTTATTTAATGGTTTGGAGTTTCACACAGGCATTTGATAAATTCTTTGATTGCAATAACCCAGAAAGACTTTTCTAAGTGATCAAGGGGTCTGTCATTTACAAAATAAAGGATTTGATTTTTATTGATTTTTTTTCTATTTAATGGTTTGGAGTTTCACACAGGCATTTGATAAATTCTTTGATTGCAATAACCCAGAAAGACTTTTAACTGATTAAGGGGTCTGTCATTTACAAAATGAAGGATCAAATATTTATTGACTTTTTTTATTTAATGGTTTGGATTTTCACACAGGCATTTGATAAATTCTTTGATTGCAATAACCCAGAAAGACTTTTCTAAGTGATCAAGGGGTCTGTCATTTACAAAATGAAGGATCAAATATTTATTGACTTTTTTTTATTTAATGGTTTGGAGTTTCACACAGGCATTTGATAAATTCTTTGATTGCAATAACCCAGAAAGACTTTTCTAAGTGATCAAGGGGTCTGTCATTTACAAAATGAAGGATCTAACATTTATTGACTTTTTTTATTTAATGGTTTGGATTTTCACACAGGTATTTGATAAATTCTTTGATTGCAATAACCCAGAAAGACTTTTCTAAGTGATCAAGGGGTCTGTCATTTACAAAATGAAGGATCTAATATTTATTGACTTTTTTTTATTTATTTAATGGTTTGGAGTTTCACACAGGTATTTGATAAATTTTTTGACTGCAATAACCCAGAAAGACTTTTCTAAGTGATTAAGGGGTCTGTCATTTACAAAATAAAGGATCTAATTTTTATTGATTTTTTTTTATTTAACGGTTTGGAGTTTCACACAGGTATTTGATAAATTCTTTGATTGCAATAACCCAGAAAGACTTTTCTAAGTGATCAAGGGGTCTGTCATTTACAAAATGAAGGATCTAATATTTATTGACTTTTTTTATTTAATGGTTTGGAGTTTCACACAGGCATTTGATAAATTCTTTGATTGCAATAACCCAGAAAGACTTTTAACTGATTAAGGGGTCTGTCATTTACAAAATGAAGGATCTAATATTTATTGACTTTTTTTATTTAATGGTTTGGATTTTCACACAGGTATCTGATAAATTCTTTGATTGCAATAACCCAGAAAGACTTTTCTAAGTGATCAAGGGGTCTGTCATTTACAAAATGAAGGATCTAATATTTATTGACTTTTTTTATTTATTTAATGGTTTGGAGTTTCACACAGGCATTTGATAAATTCTTTGATTGCAATAACCCAGAAAGACTTTTCTAAGTGATCAAGGGGTCTGTCATTTACAAAATAAAGGATTTGATTTTTATTGATTTTTTTTCTATTTAATGGTTTGGAGTTTCACACAGGCATTTGATAAATTCTTTGATTGCAATAACCCAGAAAGACTTTTCTAAGTGATCAAGGGGTCTGTCATTTACAAAATAAAGGATCAAATTTTATTTATTGGGTTTGGAGTTTCACACAGGCATTTGATAAATTCTTTGATTGCAATAACCCAGAAAGACTTTTCTAAGTGATCAAGGGGTCTGTCATTTACAAAATAAAGGATCAAATATTTATTGACTTTTTTTATTTAATGGTTTGGATTTTCACACAGGCATTTGATAAATTCTTTGATTGCAATAACCCAGAAAGACTTTTCTAAGTGATCAAGGGGTCTGTCATTTACAAAATGAAGGATCAAATATTTATTGACTTTTTTTTATTTAATGGTTTGGAGTTTCACACAGGCATTTGATAAATTCTTTGATTGCAATAACCCAGAAAGACTTTTCTAAGTGATCAAGGGGTCTGTCATTTACAAAATGAAGGATCTAACATTTATTGACTTTTTTTATTTAATGGTTTGGATTTTCACACAGGTATTTGATAAATTCTTTGATTGCAATAACCCAGAAAGACTTTTCTAAGTGATCAAGGGGTCTGTCATTTACAAAATGAAGGATCTAATATTTATTGACTTTTTTTTATTTATTTAATGGTTTGGAGTTTCACACAGGTATTTGATAAATTTTTTGACTGCAATAACCCAGAAAGACTTTTCTAAGTGATTAAGGGGTCTGTCATTTACAAAATAAAGGATCTAATTTTTATTGATTTTTTTTTATTTAACGGTTTGGAGTTTCACACAGGTATTTGATAAATTCTTTGATTGCAATAACCCAGAAAGACTTTTCTAAGTGATCAAGGGGTCTGTCATTTACAAAATGAAGGATCTAATATTTATTGACTTTTTTTATTTAATGGTTTGGAGTTTCACACAGGCATTTGATAAATTCTTTGATTGCAATAACCCAGAAAGACTTTTAACTGATTAAGGGGTCTGTCATTTACAAAATGAAGGATCTAATATTTATTGACTTTTTTTATTTAATGGTTTGGAGTTTCACACAGGTATTTGATAAATTCTTTGATTGCAATAACCCAGAAAGACTTTTCTAAGTGATCAAGGGGTCTGTCATTTACAAAATGAAGGATCTAATATTTATTGACTTTTTTTATTTAATGGTTTGGAGTTTCACACAGGCATTTGATAAATTCTTTGATTGCAATAACCCAGAAAGACTTTTCTAAGTGATCAAGGGGTCTGTCATTTACAAAATAAAGGATCTAATTTTTATTGATTTTTTTTTATTTAACGGTTTGGAGTTTCACACAGGCATTTGATAAATTCTTTGATTGCAATAACCCAGAAAGACTTTTCTAAGTGATCAAGGGGTCTGTCATTTACAAAATGAAGGATCAAATATTTATTGACTTTTTTTATTTAATGGTTTGGATTTTCACACAGGCATTTGATAAATTCTTTGATTGCAATAACCCAGAAAGACTTTTCTAAGTGATCAAGGGGTCTGTCATTTACAAAATGAAGGATCAAATATTTATTGACTTTTTTTATTTAATGGTTTGGATTTTTCACACAGGCATTTGATAAATTCTTTGATTGCAATAACCCAGAAAGACTTTTAAGTGATAAAGGGGTCTGTCATTTACAAAATGAAGGATCTAATATTTATTGACTTTTTTTATTTAATGGTTTGCATTTTCACACAGGTATTTGATAAATTCTTTGATTGCAATAACCCAGAAAGACTTTTAAGTGATCAAGGGATCTGTCATTTACAAAATAAAGGATCTAATATTTATTGACTTTTTTTATTTAATGGTTTGGAGTTTCACACAGGCATTTGATAAATTCTTTGATTGCAATAACCCAGAAAGACTTTTCTAAGCGATCAAGGGGTCTGTCATTTACAAAATGAAGGATCTAATATTTATTGACTTTTTTTATTTAATGGTTTTGATTTTCACACAGGTATTTGATAAATTCTTTGATTGCAATAACCCAGAAAGACTTTTAAGTGATCAAGGGGTCTGTCATTTACAAAATAAAGGATCTAATATTTATTGACTTTTTTTATTTAATGGTTTGGAGTTTCACACAGGCACTTGATAAATTCTTTGATTGCAATAACCCAGAAAGACTTTTCTAAGCGATCAAGGGGTCTGTCATTTACAAAATGAAGGATCTAATATTTATTGACTTTTTTTATTTAATGGTTTGGATTTTCACTCAGGTATCTGATAAATTCTTTGATTGCAATAACCCAGAAAGACTTTTCTAAGTGATCAAGGGGTCTGTCATTTACAAAATGAAGGATCAAATATTTATTGACTTTTTTTATTTAATGGTTTGGATTTACACACAGGTATTTGATAAATTCTTTGATTGCAATAACCCAGAAAGACTTTTCTAAGTGATCAAGGGGTCTGTCATTTACAAAATAAAGGATCAAATATTTATTGACTTTTTTTATTTAATGGTTTGGATTTTCACACAGGTATCTGATAAATTCTTTGATTGCAATAACCCAGAAAGACTTTTCTAAGTGATCAAGGGGTCTGTCATTTACAAAATGAAGGATCAAATATTTATTGACTTTTTTTATTTAATGGTTTGGTTTTTCACACAGGTATTTGATAAATTCTTTGATTGCAATAACCCAGAAAGACTTTTCTAAGTGATCAAAGGGTCTGTCATTTACAAAATGAAGGATCTAATATTTATTGACTTTTTTTATTTATTTAATGGTTTGGAGTTTCACACAGGCATTTGATAAATTCTTTGATTGCAATAACCCAGAAAGACTTTTCTAAGTGATCAAGGGGTCTGTCATTTACAAAATAAAGGATTTGATTTTTATTGATTTTTTTTCTATTTAATGGTTTGGAGTTTCACACAGGCATTTGATAAATTCTTTGATTGCAATAACCCAGAAAGACTTTTAACTGATTAAGGGGTCTGTCATTTACAAAATGAAGGATCTAATATTTATTGACTTTTTTTATTTAATGGTTTGGATTTTCACACAGGTATCTGATAAATTCTTTGATTGCAATAACCCAGAAAGACTTTTCTAAGTGATCAAGGGGTCTGTCATTTACAAAATGAAGGATCAAATATTTATTGACTTTTTTTATTTAATGGTTTGGATTTACACACAGGTATTTGATCAATTCTTTGATTGCAATAACCCAGAAAGACTTTTCTAAGTGATCAAGGGGTCTGTCATTTACAAAATAAAGGATCAAATATTTATTGACTTTTTTTATTTAATGGTTTGGATTTTCACACAGGTATCTGATAAATTCTTTGATTGCAATAACCCAGAAAGACTTTTCTAAGTGATCAAGGGGTCTGTCATTTACAAAATGAAGGATCTAATATTTATTGACTTTTTTTTATTTATTTAATGGTTTGGAGTTTCACACAGGTATTTGATAAATTTTTTGACTGCAATAACCCAGAAAGACTTTTCTAAGTGATTAAGGGGTCTGTCATTTACAAAATAAAGGATCTAATTTTTATTGATTTTTTTTTATTTAACGGTTTGGAGTTTCACACAGGTATTTGATAAATTCTTTGATTGCAATAACCCAGAAAGACTTTTCTAAGTGATCAAGGGGTCTGTCATTTACAAAATGAAGGATCTAATATTTATTGACTTTTTTTATTTAATGGTTTGGAGTTTCACACAGGCATTTGATAAATTCTTTGATTGCAATAACCCAGAAAGACTTTTAACTGATTAAGGGGTCTGTCATTTACAAAATGAAGGATCTAATATTTATTGACTTTTTTTATTTAATGGTTTGGAGTTTCACACAGGTATTTGATAAATTCTTTGATTGCAATAACCCAGAAAGACTTTTCTAAGTGATCAAGGGGTCTGTCATTTACAAAATGAAGGATCTAATATTTATTGACTTTTTTTATTTAATGGTTTGGAGTTTCACACAGGCATTTGATAAATTCTTTGATTGCAATAACCCAGAAAGACTTTTCTAAGTGATCAAGGGGTCTGTCATTTACAAAATAAAGGATCTAATTTTTATTGATTTTTTTTTATTTAACGGTTTGGAGTTTCACACAGGCATTTGATAAATTCTTTGATTGCAATAACCCAGAAAGACTTTTCTAAGTGATCAAGGGGTCTGTCATTTACAAAATGAAGGATCAAATATTTATTGACTTTTTTTATTTAATGGTTTGGATTTTCACACAGGCATTTGATAAATTCTTTGATTGCAATAACCCAGAAAGACTTTTCTAAGTGATCAAGGGGTCTGTCATTTACAAAATGAAGGATCAAATATTTATTGACTTTTTTTATTTAATGGTTTGGATTTTTCACACAGGCATTTGATAAATTCTTTGATTGCAATAACCCAGAAAGACTTTTAAGTGATAAAGGGGTCTGTCATTTACAAAATGAAGGATCTAATATTTATTGACTTTTTTTATTTAATGGTTTGCATTTTCACACAGGTATTTGATAAATTCTTTGATTGCAATAACCCAGAAAGACTTTTAAGTGATCAAGGGATCTGTCATTTACAAAATAAAGGATCTAATATTTATTGACTTTTTTTATTTAATGGTTTGGAGTTTCACACAGGCATTTGATAAATTCTTTGATTGCAATAACCCAGAAAGACTTTTCTAAGCGATCAAGGGGTCTGTCATTTACAAAATGAAGGATCTAATATTTATTGACTTTTTTTATTTAATGGTTTTGATTTTCACACAGGTATTTGATAAATTCTTTGATTGCAATAACCCAGAAAGACTTTTAAGTGATCAAGGGGTCTGTCATTTACAAAATAAAGGATCTAATATTTATTGACTTTTTTTATTTAATGGTTTGGAGTTTCACACAGGCACTTGATAAATTCTTTGATTGCAATAACCCAGAAAGACTTTTCTAAGCGATCAAGGGGTCTGTCATTTACAAAATGAAGGATCTAATATTTATTGACTTTTTTTATTTAATGGTTTGGATTTTCACTCAGGTATCTGATAAATTCTTTGATTGCAATAACCCAGAAAGACTTTTCTAAGTGATCAAGGGGTCTGTCATTTACAAAATGAAGGATCAAATATTTATTGACTTTTTTTATTTAATGGTTTGGATTTACACACAGGTATTTGATAAATTCTTTGATTGCAATAACCCAGAAAGACTTTTCTAAGTGATCAAGGGGTCTGTCATTTACAAATAAAGGATCAAATATTTATTGACTTTTTTTATTTAATGGTTTGGATTTTCACACAGGTATCTGATAAATTCTTTGATTGCAATAACCCAGAAAGACTTTTCTAAGTGATCAAGGGGTCTGTCATTTACAAAATGAAGGATCAAATATTTATTGACTTTTTTTATTTAATGGTTTGGTTTTTCACACAGGTATTTGATAAATTCTTTGATTGCAATAACCCAGAAAGACTTTTCTAAGTGATCAAGGGGTCTGTCATTTACAAAATGAAGGATCTAATATTTATTGACTTTTTTTATTTATTTAATGGTTTGGAGTTTCACACAGGCATTTGATAAATTCTTTGATTGCAATAACCCAGAAAGACTTTTCTAAGTGATCAAGGGGTCTGTCATTTACAAAATAAAGGATTTGATTTTTATTGATTTTTTTTCTATTTAATGGTTTGGAGTTTCACACAGGCATTTGATAAATTCTTTGATTGCAATAACCCAGAAAGACTTTTAACTGATTAAGGGGTCTGTCATTTACAAAATGAAGGATCTAATATTTATTGACTTTTTTTATTTAATGGTTTGGATTTTCACACAGGTATCTGATAAATTCTTTGATTGCAATAACCCAGAAAGACTTTTCTAAGTGATCAAGGGGTCTGTCATTTACAAAATGAAGGATCAAATATTTATTGACTTTTTTTATTTAATGGTTTGGATTTACACACAGGTATTTGATAAATTCTTTGATTGCAATAACCCAGAAAGACTTTTCTAAGTGATCAAGGGGTCTGTCATTTACAAAATAAAGACTTTTATTGACTTTTTTTATTTAATGTGATCAAGGGGTCTGTCATTTACAAAATGAAGGATCAAATATTTATTGACTTTTTTTATTTAATGGTTTGGATTTTCACACAGGTATCTGATAAATTCTTTGATTGCAATAACCCAGAAAGACTTTTCTAAGTGATCAAGGGGTCTGTCATTTACAAAATGAAGGATCAAATATTTATTGACTTTTTTTATTTAATGGTTTGGATTTACACACAGGTATTTGATAAATTCTTTGATTGCAATAACCCAGAAAGACTTTTCTAAGTGATCAAGGGGTCTGTCATTTACAAAATAAAGGATCAAATATTTATTGACTTTTTTTATTTAATGGTTTGGATTTTCACACAGGTATCTGATAAATTCTTTGATTGCAATAACCCAGAAAGACTTTTCTAAGTGATCAAGGGGTCTGTCATTTACAAAATGAAGGATCAAATATTTATTGACTTTTTTTATTTAATGGTTTGGATTTACACACAGGTATTTGATAAATTCTTTGATTGCAATAACCCAGAAAGACTTTTCTAAGTGATCAAGGGGTCTGTCATTTACAAAATAAAGGATCAAATATTT
Source organism: Phlebotomus papatasi (assembly GCF_024763615.1). Taxonomy (NCBI): domain Eukaryota; kingdom Metazoa; phylum Arthropoda; class Insecta; order Diptera; family Psychodidae; genus Phlebotomus; species Phlebotomus papatasi. Next base: position 147,324 of record NW_026604358.1, on the reverse strand, counting down.
ATTGACTTTTTTTATTTAATGGTTTGGATTTTCACACAGGTATCTGATAAATTCTTTGATTGCAATAACCCAGAAAGACTTTTCTAAGTGATCAAGGGGTCTGTCATTTACAAAATGAAGGATCAAATATTTATTGACTTTTTTTATTTAATGGTTTGGATTTACACACAGATATTTGATAAATTCTTTGATTGCAATAACCCAGAAAGACTTTTCTAAGCGATCAAGGGGTCTGTCATTTACAAAATGAAGGATCTAATATTTATTGACTTTTTTTATTTAATGGTTTGGATTTTCACACAGGTATCTGATAAATTCTTTGATTGCAATAACCCAGAAAGACTTTTCTAAGTGATCAAGTGGTCTGTCATTTACAAAATGAAGGATCAAATATTTATTGACTTTTTTTATTTAATGGTTTGGATTTACACACAGGTATTTGATAAATTCTTTGATTGCAATAACCCAGAAAGACTTTTCTAAGTGATCAAGGGGTCTGTCATTTACAAAATGAAGGATCAAATATTTATTGACTTTTTTTATTTAATGGTTTGGATTTACACACAGGTATTTGATAAATTCTTTGATTGCAATAACCCAGAAAGACTTTTCTAAGCGATCAAGGGGTCTGTCATTTACAAAATGAAGGATCTAATATTTATTGACTTTTTTTATTTAATGGTTTGGATTTTCACACAGGTATCTGATAAATTCTTTGATTGCAATAACCCAGAAAGACTTTTCTAAGTGATCAAGGGGTCTGTCATTTACAAAATGAAGGATCAAATATTTATTGACTTTTTTTATTTAATGGTTTGGATTTACACACAGGTATTTGATAAATTCTTTGATTGCAATAACCCAGAAAGACTTTTCTAAGTGATCAAGGGGTCTGTCATTTACAAAATAAAGGATCAAATATTTATTGACTTTTTTATTTAATGGTTTGGATTTTCACACAGGTATTTGATAAATTCTTTGATTGCAATAACCCAGAAAGACTTTTCTAAGTCATCAAGGGGTCTGTCATTTACAAAATAAAGGATCTAATATTTATTGACTTTTTTATTTAATGGTTTGGATTTTCACACAGGTATTTGATAAATTCTTTGATTGCAATAACCCAGAAAGACTTTTCTAAGTGATCAAGGGGTCTGTCATTTACAAAATGAAGGATCTAACATTTATTGACTTTTTTTATTTAATGGTTTGGATTTACACACAGGTATTTGATAAATTCTTTGATTGCAATAACCCAGAAAGACTTTTCTAAGTGATCAAGGGGTCTGTCATTTACAAAATAAAGGATCAAATATTTATTGACTTTTTTTATTTAATGGTTTGGATTTTCACACAGGTATCTGATAAATTCTTTGATTGCAATAACCCAGAAAGACTTTTCTAAGTGATCAAGGGGTCTGTCATTTACAAAATGAAGGATCAAATATTTATTGACTTTTTTTATTTAATGGTTTGGATTTTCACACAGGTATTTGATAAATTCTTTGATTGCAATAACCCAGAAAGACTTTTCTAAGTGATCAAGGGGTCTGTCATTTACAAAATGAAGGATCTAATATTTATTGACTTTTTTTATTTATTTAATGGTTTGGAGTTTCACACAGGCATTTGATAAATTCTTTGATTGCAATAACCCAGAAAGACTTTTCTAAGTGATCAAGGGGTCTGTCATTTACAAAATAAAGGATTTGATTTTTATTGATTTTTTTTCTATTTAATGGTTTGGAGTTTCACACAGGCATTTGATAAATTCTTTGATTGCAATAACCCAGAAAGACTTTTAACTGATTAAGGGGTCTGTCATTTACAAAATGAAGGATCTAATATTTATTGACTTTTTTTATTTAATGGTTTGGATTTTCACACAGGTATCTGATAAATTCTTTGATTGCAATAACCCAGAAAGACTTTTCTAAGTGATCAAGGGGTCTGTCATTTACAAAATGAAGGATCAAATATTTATTGACTTTTTTTATTTAATGGTTTGGATTTACACACAGGTATTTGATAAATTCTTTGATTGCAATAACCCAGAAAGACTTTTCTAAGTGATCAAGGGGTCTGTCATTTACAAAATAAAGGATCAAATATTTATTGACTTTTTTTATTTAATGGTTTGGATTTTCACACAGGTATCTGATAAATTCTTTGATTGCAATAACCCAGAAAGACTTTTCTAAGTGATCAAGGGGTCTGTCATTTACAAAATGAAGGATCAAATATTTATTGACTTTTTTTATTTAATGGTTTGGATTTACACACAGGTATTTGATAAATTCTTTGATTGCAATAACCCAGAAAGACTTTTCTAAGTGATCAAGGGGTCTGTCATTTACAAAATAAAGGATCAAATATTTATTGACTTTTTTTATTTAATGGTTTGGATTTTCACACAGGTATCTGATAAATTCTTTGATTGCAATAACCCAGAAAGACTTTTCTAAGTGATCAAGGGGTCTGTCATTTACAAAATGAAGGATCAAATATTTATTGACTTTTTTTATTTAATGGTTTGGATTTACACACAGGTATTTGATAAATTCTTTGATTGCAATAACCCAGAAAGACTTTTATAAGTGATCAAGGGGTCTGTCATTTACAAAATAAAGGATCAAATATTTATTGACTTTTTTTATTTAATGGTTTGGATTTTCACACAGGTATCTGATAAATTCTTTGATTGCAATAACCCAGAAAGACTTTTCTAAGTGATCAAGGGGTCTGTCATTTACAAAATGAAGGATCAAATATTTATTGACTTTTTTTATTTAATGGTTTGGATTTACACACAGATATTTGATAAATTCTTTGATTGCAATAACCCAGAAAGACTTTTCTAAGCGATCAAGGGGTCTGTCATTTACAAAATGAAGGATCTAATATTTATTGACTTTTTTTATTTAATGGTTTGGATTTTCACACAGGTATCTGATAAATTCTTTGATTGCAATAACCCAGAAAGACTTTTCTAAGTGATCAAGGGGTCTGTCATTTACAAAATGAAGGATCAAATATTTATTGACTTTTTTTATTTAATGGTTTGGATTTACACACAGGTATTTGATAAATTCTTTGATTGCAATAACCCAGAAAGACTTTTCTAAGTGATCAAGGGGTCTGTCATTTACAAAATGAAGGATCAAATATTTATTGACTTTTTTTATTTAATGGTTTGGATTTACACACAGGTATTTGATAAATTCTTTGATTGCAATAACCCAGAAAGACTTTTCTAAGCGATCAAGGGGTCTGTCATTTACAAAATGAAGGATCTAATATTTATTGACTTTTTTTATTTAATGGTTTGGATTTTCACACAGGTATCTGATAAATTCTTTGATTGCAATAACCCAGAAAGACTTTTCTAAGTGATCAAGGGGTCTGTCATTTACAAAATGAAGGATCAAATATTTATTGACTTTTTTTATTTAATGGTTTGGATTTACACACAGGTATTTGATAAATTCTTTGATTGCAATAACCCAGAAAGACTTTTCTAAGTGATCAAGGGGTCTGTCATTTACAAAATAAAGGATCAAATATTTATTGACTTTTTTTATTTAATGGTTTGGAGTTTCACACAGGTATTTGATAAATTCTTTGATTGCAATAACCCAGAAAGACTTTTCTAAGTCATCAAGGGGTCTGTCATTTACAAAATAAAGGATCTAATATTTATTGACTTTTTTATTTAATGGTTTGGATTTTCACACAGGTATTTGATAAATTCTTTGATTGCAATAACCCAGAAAGACTTTTCTAAGTGATCAAGGGGTCTGTCATTTACAAAATGAAGGATCTAACATTTATTGACTTTTTTTATTTAATGGTTTGGATTTTCACACAGGTATTTGATAAATTCTTTGATTGCAATAACCCAGAAAGACTTTTATAAGTGATCAAGGGGTCTGTCATTTACAAAATTAAGGATCTAATATTTATTGACTTTTTTTTATTTATTTAATGGTTTGGAGTTTCACACAGGTATTTGATAAATTTTTTGACTGCAATAACCCAGAAAGACTTTTCTAAGTGATTAAGGGGTCTGTCATTTACAAAATAAAGGATCTAATTTTTATTGATTTTTTTTTTTATTTAACGGTTTTGATAAATTTTTTGAGTTTCACACAGGTATTTGATAAATTTTTTGACTGCAAAACCCAGAAAGACTTTTCTAAGTGATCAAGGGGTCTGTCATTTACAAAATGAAGGATCTAATATTTATTGACTTTTTTTATTTTATTGTTTGGATTTTCACACAGGCATTTGATAAATTCTTTGATTGCAATAACCCAGAAAGACTTTTAACTGATTAAGGGGTCTGTCATTTACAAAATGAAGGATCTAATATTTATTGACTTTTTTTATTTAATGGTTTGGAGTTTCACACAGGTATTTGATAAATTCTTTGATTGCAATAACCCAGAAAGACTTTTCTAAGTGATCAAGGGGTCTGTCATTTACAAAATGAAGGATCTAATATTTATTGACTTTTTTTATTTAATGGTTTGGAGTTTCACACAGGCATTTGATAAATTCTTTGATTGCAATAACCCAGAAAGACTTTTCTAAGTGATCAAGGGGTCTGTCATTTACAAAATAAAGGATCTAATTTTTATTGATTTTTTTTTATTTAACGGTTTGGAGTTTCACACAGGCATTTGATAAATTCTTTGATTGCAATAACCCAGAAAGACTTTTCTAAGTGATCAAGGGGTCTGTCATTTACAAAATGAAGGATCAAATATTTATTGACTTTTTTTATTTAATGGTTTGGATTTTCACACAGGTATTTGATAAATTCTTTGATTGCAATAACCCAGAAAGACTTTTCTAAGTGATCAAGGGGTCTGTCATTTACAAAATGAAGGATCTAATATTTATTGACTTTTTTTATTTATTTAATGGTTTGGAGTTTCACACAGGCATTTGATAAATTTTTTGACTGCAATAACCCAGAAAGACTTTTCTAAGTGATCAAGGGGTCTGTCATTTACAAAATAAAGGATTTGATTTTTATTGATTTTTTTCTATTTAATGGTTTGGAGTTTCACACAGGCATTTGATAAATTCTTTGATTGCAATAACCCAGAAAGACTTTTAACTGATTAAGGGGTCTGTCATTTACAAAATAAAGGATCTAATTTTTATTGATTTTTTTTTTATTTAACGGTTTGGAGTTTCACACAGGCATTTGATAAATTCTTTGATTGCAATAACCCAGAAAGACTTTTCTAAGTGATCAAGGGGTCTGTCATTTACAAAATAAAGGATTTGATTTTTATTGATTTTTTTCTATTTAATGGTTTGGAGTTTCACACAGGCATTTGATAAATTCTTTGATTGCAATAACCCAGAAAGACTTTTAACTGATTAAGGGGTCTGTCATTTACAAAATGAAGGATCTAATATTTATTGACTTTTTTTATTTAATGGTTTGGAGTTTCACACAGGTATTTGATAAATTCTTTGATTGCAATAACCCAGAAAGACTTTTCTAAGTGATCAAGGGGTCTGTCATTTACAAAATGAAGGATCTAATATTTATTGACTTTTTTTATTTAATGGTTTGGAGTTTCACACAGGCATTTGATAAATTCTTTGATTGCAATAACCCAGAAAGACTTTTCTAAGTGATCAAGGGGTCTGTCATTTACAAAATGAAGGATCAAATATTTATTGACTTTTTTTATTTAATGGTTTGGATTTACACACAGGTATTTGATAAATTCTTTGATTGCAATAACCCAGAAAGACTTTTCTAAGTGATCAAGGGGTCTGTCATTTACAAAATGAAGGATCTAATATTTATTGACTTTTTTTATTTAATGGTTTGGATTTTCACACAGGTATTTGATAAATTCTTTGATTGCAATAACCCAGAAAGACTTTTCTAAGTGATCAAGGGGTCTGTCATTTACAAAATGAAGGATCTAATATTTATTGACTTTTTTTATTTAATGGTTTGGATTTTCACACAGGTATTTGATAAATTCTTTGATTGCAATAACCCAGAAAGACTTTTCTAAGTGATCAAGGGGTCTGTCATTTACAAAATAAAGGATCAAATATTTATTGACTTTTTTTATTTAATGGTTTGGATTTTCACACAGGCATTTGATAAATTCTTTGATTGCAATAACCCAGAAAGACTTTTCTAAGTGATCAAGGGGTCTGTCATTTACAAAATGAAGGATCAAATATTTATTGACTTTTTTTTATTTAATGGTTTGGAGTTTCACACAGGCATTTGATAAATTCTTTGATTGCAATAACCCAGAAAGACTTTTCTAAGTGATCAAGGGGTCTGTCATTTACAAAATGAAGGATCTAACATTTATTGACTTTTTTTATTTAATGGTTTGGATTTTCACACAGGTATTTGATAAATTCTTTGATTGCAATAACCCAGAAAGACTTTTCTAAGTGATCAAGGGGTCTGTCATTTACAAAATGAAGGATCTAATATTTATTGACTTTTTTTATTTATTTAATGGTTTGGAGTTTCACACAGGCATTTGATAAATTTTTTGACTGCAATAACCCAGAAAGACTTTTCTAAGTGATCAAGGGGTCTGTCATTTACAAAATAAAGGATTTGATTTTTATTGATTTTTTTCTATTTAATGGTTTGGAGTTTCACACAGGCATTTGATAAATTCTTTGATTGCAATAACCCAGAAAGACTTTTAACTGATTAATGGGTCTGTCATTTACAAAATGAAGGATCTAATATTTATTGACTTTTTTTATTTAATGGTTTGGAGTTTCACACAGGTATTTGATAAATTCTTTGATTGCAATAACCCAGAAAGACTTTTCTAAGTGATCAAGGGGTCTGTCATTTACAAAATGAAGGATCTAATATTTATTGACTTTTTTTATTTAATGGTTTGGATTTTCACACAGGTATTTGATAAATTCTTTGATTGCAATAACCCAGAAAGACTTTTCTAAGTGATCAAGGGGTCTCTCATTTACAAAATAAAGGATCAAATATTTATTGACTTTTTTTATTTAATGGTTTGGATTTTCACACAGGCATTTGATAAATTCTTTGATTGCAATAACCCAGAAAGACTTTTCTAAGTGATCAAGGGGTCTGTCATTTACAAAATGAAGGATCAAATATTTATTGACTTTTTTTATTTAATGGTTTGGATTTTTCATACAGGCATTTGATAAATTCTTTGATTGCAATAACCCAGAAAGACTTTTCTAAGTGATCAAGGGGTCTGTCATTTACAAAATGAAGGATCTAATATTTATTGACTTTTTTATTTAATGGTTTGGATTTTCACACAGGCATTTGATAAATTCTTTGATTGCAATAACCCAGAAAGACTTTTCTAAGTGATCAAGGGGTCTGTCATTTACAAAACGAAGGATCTAATATTTATTGACTTTTTTTATTTAATGGTTTGGATTTTCACACAGGTATCTGATAAATTCTTTGATTGCAATAACCCAGAAAGACTTTTCTAAGTGATCAAGGGGTCTGTCATTTACAAAATGAAGGATCAAATATTTATTGACTTTTTTTATTTAATGGTTTGGATTTACACACAGGTATTTGATAAATTCTTTGATTGCAATAACCCAGAAAGACTTTTCTAAGTGATCAAGGGGTCTGTCATTTACAAAATGAAGGATCAAATATTTATTGACTTTTTTTATTTAATGGTTTGGATTTACACACAGGTATTTGATAAATTCTTTGATTGCAATAACCCAGAAAGACTTTTCTAAGCGATCAAGGGGTCTGTCATTTACAAAATGAAGGATCTAATATTTATTGACTTTTTTTATTTAATGGTTTGGATTTTCACACAGGTATCTGATAAATTCTTTGATTGCAATAACCCAGAAAGACTTTTCTAAGTGATCAAAGGGTCTGTCATTTACAAAATGAAGGATCAAATATTTATTGACTTTTTTTATTTAATGGTTTGGATTTACACACAGGTATTTGATAAATTCTTTGATTGCAATAACCCAGAAAGACTTTTCTAAGTGATCAAGGGGTCTGTCATTTACAAAATAAAGGATCAAATATTTATTGACTTTTTTTATTTAATGGTTTGGATTTTCACACAGGTATTTGATAAATTCTTTGATTGCAATAACCCAGAAAGACTTTTCTAAGTCATCAAGGGGTCTGTCATTTACAAAATAAAGGATCTAATATTTATTGACTTTTTTATTTAATGGTTTGGATTTTCACACAGGTATTTGATAAATTCTTTGATTGCAATAACCCAGAAAGACTTTTCTAAGTGATCAAGGGGTCTGTCATTTACAAAATGAAGGATCTAATATTTATTGACTTTTTTTACTTAATGGTTTGGATTTTCACACAGGTATTTGATAAATTCTTTGATTGCAATAACCCAGAAAGACTTTTCTAAGTGATCAAGGGGTCTGTCATTTACAAAATAAAGGATCAAATATTTATTGACTTTTTTTATTTAATGGTTTGGATTTTCACACAGGCATTTGATAAATTCTTTGATTGCAATAACCCAGAAAGACTTTTCTAAGTGATCAAGGGGTCTGTCATTTACAAAATGAAGGATCAAATATTTATTGACTTTTTTTTATTTAATGGTTTGGAGTTTCACACAGGCATTTGATAAATTCTTTGATTGCAATAACCCAGAAAGACTTTTCTAAGTGATCAAGGGGTCTGTCATTTACAAAATGAAGGATCTAACATTTATTGACTTTTTTTATTTAATGGTTTGGATTTTCACACAGGTATTTGATAAATTCTTTGATTGCAATAACCCAGAAAGACTTTTCTAAGTGATCAAGGGGTCTGTCATTTACAAAATGAAGGATCTAATATTTATTGACTTTTTTTTATTTATTTAATGGTTTGGAGTTTCACACAGGCATTTGATAAATTTTTTGACTGCAATAACCCAGAAAGACTTTTCTAAGTGATTAAGGGGTCTGTCATTTACAAAATAAAGGATCTAATTTTTATTGATTTTTTTTTATTTAACGGTTTGGAGTTTCACACAGGTATTTGATAAATTCTTTGATTGCAATAACCCAGAAAGACTTTTCTAAGTGATCAAGGGGTCTGTCATTTACAAAATGAAGGATCTAATATTTATTGACTTTTTTTATTTAATGGTTTGGAGTTTCACACAGGCATTTGATAAATTCTTTGATTGCAATAACCCAGAAAGACTTTTAACTGATTAAGGGGTCTGTCATTTACAAAATAAAGGATCTAATTTTTATTGATTTTTTTTTATTTAACGGTTTGGAGTTTCACACAGGTATTTGATAAATTCTTTGATTGCAATAACCCAGAAAGACTTTTCTAAGTGATCAAGGGGTCTGTCATTTACAAAATGAAGGATCTAATATTTATTGACTTTTTTTATTTAATGGTTTGGAGTTTCACACAGGCATTTGATAAATTTTTTTAAGACTGCAATAACCCAGAAAGACTTTTCTAAGTGATTAAGGGGTCTGTCATTTACAAAATAAAGGATCTAATTTTTATTGATTTTTTTTTATTTAACGGTTTGGAGTTTCACACAGGTATTTGATAAATTCTTTGATTGCAATAACCCAGAAAGACTTTTCTAAGTGATCAAGGGGTCTGTCATTTACAAAATGAAGGATCTAATATTTATTGACTTTTTTTATTTAATGGTTTGGAGTTTCACACAGGTATTTGATAAATTCTTTGATTGCAATAACCCAGAAAGACTTTTCTAAGTGATCAAGGGGTCTGTCATTTACAAAATGAAGGATCTAATATTTATTGACTTTTTTTATTTAATGGTTTGGAGTTTCACACAGGCATTTGATAAATTCTTTGATTGCAATAACCCAGAAAGACTTTTCTAAGTGATCAAGGGGTCTGTCATTTACAAAATAAAGGATCTAATTTTTATTGATTTTTTTTTATTTAACGGTTTGGAGTTTCACACAGGCATTTGATAAATTCTTTGATTGCAATAACCCAGAAAGACTTTTCTAAGTGATCAAGGGGTCTGTCATTTACAAAATGAAGGATCAAATATTTATTGACTTTTTTTTATTTAATGGTTTGGAGTTTCACACAGGCATTTGATAAATTCTTTGATTGCAATAACCCAGAAAGACTTTTCTAAGTGATCAAGGGGTCTGTCATTTACAAAATGAAGGATCTAATATTTATTGACTTTTTTTATTTATTTAATGGTTTGGAGTTTCACACAGGCATTTGATAAATTTTTTGACTGCAATAACCCAGAAAGACTTTTCTAAGTGATCAAGGGGTCTGTCATTTACAAAATAAAGGATTTGATTTTTATTGATTTTTTTCTATTTAATGGTTTGGAGTTTCACACAGGCATTTGATAAATTCTTTGATTGCAATAACCCAGAAAGACTTTTAACTGATTAAGGGGTCTGTCATTTACAAAATAAAGGATCTAATTTTTATTGATTTTTTTTTATTTAACGGTTTGGAGTTTCACACAGGCATTTGATAAATTCTTTGATTGCAATAACCCAGAAAGACTTTTCTAAGTGATCAAGGGGTCTGTCATTTACAAAATGAAGGATCTAATATTTATTGACTTTTTTTCTATTTAATGGTTTGGAGTTTCACACAGGCATTTGATAAATTCTTTGATTGCAATAACCCAGAAAGACTTTTAACTGATTAAGGGGTCTGTCATTTACAAAATGAAGGATCTAATATTTATTGACTTTTTTTATTTAATGGTTTGGAGTTTCACACAGGTATTTGATAAATTCTTTGATTGCAATAACCCAGAAAGACTTTTCTAAGTGATCAAGGGGTCTGTCATTTACAAAATGAAGGATCTAATATTTATTGACTTTTTTTATTTAATGGTTTGGAGTTTCACACAGGCATTTGATAAATTCTTTGATTGCAATAACCCAGAAAGACTTTTCTAAGTGATCAAGGGGTCTGTCATTTACAAAATGAAGGATCAAATATTTATTGACTTTTTTTATTTAATGGTTTGGAGTTTCACACAGGCATTTGATAAATTCTTTGATTGCAATAACCCAGAAAGACTTTTCTAAGTGATCAAGGGGTCTGTCATTTACAAAATGAAGGATCTAATATTTATTGACTTTTTTTATTTAATGGTTTGGATTTTCACACAGGTATTTGATAAATTCTTTGATTGCAATAACCCAGAAAGACTTTTCTAAGTGATCAAGGGGTCTGTCATTTACAAAATGAAGGATCTAATATTTATTGACTTTTTTTATTTAATGGTTTGGATTTTCACACAGGTATTTGATAAATTCTTTGATTGCAATAACCCAGAAAGACTTTTCTAAGTGATCAAGGGGTCTGTCATTTACAAAATAAAGGATCAAATATTTATTGACTTTTTTTATTTAATGGTTTGGATTTTCACACAGGCATTTGATAAATTCTTTGATTGCAATAACCCAGAAAGACTTTTCTAAGTGATCAAGGGGTCTGTCATTTACAAAATGAAGGATCAAATATTTATTGACTTTTTTTTATTTAATGGTTTGGAGTTTCACACAGGCATTTGATAAATTCTTTGATTGCAATAACCCAGAAAGACTTTTCTAAGTGATCAAGGGGTCTGTCATTTACAAAATGAAGGATCTAACATTTATTGACTTTTTTTATTTAATGGTCAAGTTGGATTTTCACACAGGTATTTGATAAATTCTTTGATTGCAATAACCCAGAAAGACTTTTCTAAGTGATCAAGGGGTCTGTCATTTACAAAATGAAGGATCTAATATTTATTGACATTTTTATTTAACGGTTTGGAGTCTCACACAGGCATTTGATAAATTCTTTGATTGCAATAACCCAGAAAGACTTTTCTAAGTGATCAAGGGGTCTGTCATTTACAAAATGAAGGATCTAATATTTATTGACTTTTTTTATTTAATGGTTTGGATTTTCACACAGGCATTTGATAAATTCTTTGATTGCAATAACCCAGAAAGACTTTTCTAAGTGATCAAGGGGTCTGTCATTTACAAAATGAAGGATCTAATATTTATTGACTTTTTTTATTTAATGGTTTGGATTTTCACACAGGTATTTGATAAATTCTTTGATTGCAATAACCCAGAAAGACTTTTCTAAGTGATCAAGGGGTCTGTCATTTACAAAATGAAGGATCTAATATTTATTGACTTTTTTATTTAATGGTTTGGATTTTCACTCAGGCATTTGATAAATTCTTTGATTGCAATAACCCAGAAAGACTTTTCTAAGTGATCAAGGGGTCTCTCATTTACAAAATAAAGGATCAAATATTTATTGACTTTTTTTATTTAATGGTTTGGATTTTCACACAGGCATTTGATAAATTCTTTGATTGCAATAACCCAGAAAGACTTTTCTAAGTGATCAAGGGGTCTCTCATTTACAAAATAAAGGATCAAATATTTATTGACTTTTTTCATTTAATGGTTTGGATTTTCACACAGGCATTTGATAAATTCTTTGATTGCAATAACCCAGAAAGACTTTTCTAAGTGATCAAGGGGTCTGTCATTTACAAAATAATGGATTTGATTTTTATTGATTTTTTTCTATTTAATGGTTTGGAGTTTCACACAGGCATTTGATAAATTCTTTGATTGCAATAACCCAGAAAGACTTTTCTAAGTGATCAAGGGGTCTGTCATTTACAAAATGAAGGATCTAATATTTATTGACTTTTTTTATTTAATGGTTTGGAGTTTCACACAGGCATTTGATAAATTCTTTGATTGCAATAACCCAGAAAGACTTTTCTAAGTGATCAAGGGGTCTGTCATTTACAAAATGAAGGATCTAATATTTATTGACTTTTTTTATTTAATGGTTTGGATTTTCACACAGGTATTTGATAAATTCTTTGATTGCAATAAACCAGAAAGACTTTTCTAAGTGATCAAGGGGTCTGTCATTTACAAAATGAAGGATCTAATATTTATTGACTTTTTTTATTTAATGGTTTGGATTTTCACACAGGTATTTGATAAATTCTTTGATTGCAATAACCCAGAAAGACTTTTCTAAGTGATCAAGGGGTCTGTCATTTACAAAATAAAGGATCAAATATTTATTGACTTTTTTTATTTAATGGTTTGGAGTTTCACACAGGCATTTGATAAATTTTTTGACTGCAATAACCCAGAAAGACTTTTCTAAGTGATTAAGGGGTCTGTCATTTACAAAATAAAGGATCTAATTTTTATTGATTTTTTTTTATTTAACGGTTTGGAGTTTCACACAGGCATTTGATAAATTCTTTGATTGCAATAACCCAGAAAGACTTTTCTAAGTGATCAAGGGGTCTGTCATTTACAAAATAAAGGATTTTATTTTTATTGATTTTTTTCTATTTAATGGTTTGGAGTTTCACACAGGCATTTGATAAATTCTTTGATTGCAATAACCCAGAAAGACTTTTAACTGATTAAGGGGTCTGTCATTTACAAAATGAAGGATCTAATATTTATTGACTTTTTTTATTTAATGGTTTGGAGTTTCACACAGGTATTTGATAAATTCTTTGATTGCAATAACCCAGAAAGACTTTTCTAAGTGATCAAGGGGTCTGTCATTTACAAAATGAAGGATCTAATATTTATTGACTTTTTTTATTTAATGGTTTGGATTTTCACACAGGTATTTGATAAATTCTTTGATTGCAATAACCCAGAAAGACTTTTCTAAGTGATCAAGGGGTCTCTCATTTACAAAATAAAGGATCAAATATTTATTGACTTTTTTTATTTAATGGTTTGGATTTTCACACAGGCATTTGATAAATTCTTTGATTGCAATAACCCAGAAAGACTTTTCTAAGTGATCAAGGGGTCTGTCATTTACAAAATGAAGGATCAAATATTTATTGACTTTTTTTATTTAATGGTTTGGATTTTTCACACAGGCATTTGATAAATTCTTTGATTGCAATAACCCAGAAAGACTTTTCTAAGTGATCAAGGGGTCTGTCATTTACAAAATGAAGGATCTAATATTTATTGGCTTTTTTATTTAATGGTTTGGATTTTCACACAGGCATTTGATAAATTATTTGATTGCAATAACCCAGAAAGACTTTTCTAAGTGATCAAGGGGTCTCTCATTTACAAAATAAAGGATCAAATATTTATTGACTTTTTTTATTTAATGGTTTGGATTTTCACACAGGCATTTGATAAATTCTTTGATTGCAATAACCCAGAAAGACTTTTCTAAGTGATCAAGGGGTCTCTCATTTACAAAATAAAGGATCAAATATTTATTGACTTTTTTCATTTAATGGTTTGGATTTTCACACAGGCATTTGATAAATTCTTTGATTGCAATAACCCAGAAAGACTTTTCTAAGTGATCAAGGGGTCTCTCATTTACAAAATAAAGGATCAAATATTTATTGACTTTTTTTATTTAATGGTTTGGATTTTCACACAGGCATTTGATAAATTCTTTGATTGCAATAACCCAGAAAGACTTTTCTAAGTGATCAAGGGGTCTGTCATTTACAAAATGAAGGATCAAATATTTATTGACTTTTTTTATTTAATGGTTTGGATTTTTCACACAGGCATTTGATAAATTCTTTGATTGCAATAACCCAGAAAGACTTTTAAGTGATCAAGGGGTCTGTCATTTACAAAATGAAGGATCTAATATTTATTGACTTTTTTTATTTAATGGTTTGGAGTTTCACACAGGCATTTGATAAATTCTTTGATTGCAATAACCCAGAAAGACTTTTCTAAGCGATCAAGGGGTCTGTCATTTACAAAATGAAGGATCTAATATTTATTGACTTTTTTTATTTAATGGTTTGGATTTTCACACAGGTATTTGATAAATTCTTTGATTGCAATAACCCAGAAAGACTTTTAAGTGATCAAGGGGTCTGTCATTTACAAAATGGAGGATCTAATATTTATTGACTTTTTTTATTTAATGGTTTGGATTTTCACACAGGCATTTGATAAATTCTTTGATTGCAATAACCCAGAAAGACTTTTCTAAGTGATCAAGGGGTCTCTCATTTACAAAATAAAGGATCAAATATTTATTGACTTTTTTTATTTAATGGTTTGGATTTTCACACAGGCATTTGATAAATTCTTTGATTGCAATAACCCAGAAAGACTTTTCTAAGTGATCAAGGGGTCTGTCATTTACAAAATGAAGGATCAAATATTTATTGACTTTTTTTATTTAATGGTTTGGATTTTCACACAGGTATTTGATAAATTCTTTGATTGCAATAACCCAGAAAGACTTTTAAGTGATCAAGGGGTCTGTCATTTACAAAATGAAGGATCTAATATTTATTGACTTTTTTTATTTAATGGTTTGGAGTTTCACACAGGCATTTGATAAATTCTTTGATTGCAATAACCCAGAAAGACTTTTCTAAGCGATCAAGGGGTCTGTCATTTACAAAATGAAGGATCTAATATTTATTGACTTTTTTTATTTAATGGTTTGGATTTTCACACAGGTATTTGATAAATTCTTTGATTGCAATAACCCAGAAAGACTTTTAAGTGATCAAGGGGTCTGTCATTTACAAAATGGAGGATCTAATATTTATTGACTTTTTTTATTTAATGGTTTGGATTTTCACACAGGCATTTGATAAATTCTTTGATTGCAATAACCCAGAAAGACTTTTCTAAGTGATCAAGGGGTCTGTCATTTACAAAATGAAGGATCAAATATTTATTGACTTTTTTTATTTAATGGTTTGGATTTTTCACACAGGCATTTGATAAATTCTTTGATTGCAATAACCCAGAAAGACTTTTCTAAGTGATCAAGGGGTCTGTCATTTACAAAATGAAGGATCTAATATTTATTGACTTTTTTATTTAATGGTTTGGATTTTCACACAGGCATTTGATAAATTCTTTGATTGCAATAACCCAGAAAGACTTTTCTAAGTGATCAAGGGGTCTCTCATTTACAAAATAAAGGATCAAATATTTATTGACTTTTTTTATTTAATGGTTTGGATTTTCACACAGGCATTTGATAAATTCTTTGATTGCAATAACCCAGAAAGACTTTTCTAAGTGATCAAGGGGTCTCTCATTTACAAAATAAAGGATCAAATATTTATTGACTTTTTTCATTTAATGGTTTGGATTTTCACACAGGCATTTGATAAATTCTTTGATTGCAATAACCCAGAAAGACTTTTCTAAGTGATCAAGGGGTCTCTCATTTACAAAATAAAGGATCAAATATTTATTGACTTTTTTTATTTAATGGTTTGGATTTTCACACAGGCATTTGATAAATTCTTTGATTGCAATAACCCAGAAAGACTTTTCTAAGTGATCAAGGGGTCTGTCATTTACAAAATGAAGGATCAAATATTTATTGACTTTTTTTATTTAATGGTTTGGATTTTTCACACAGGCATTTGATAAATTCTTTGATTGCAATAACCCAGAAAGACTTTTAAGTGATCAAGGGGTCTGTCATTTACAAAATGAAGGATCTAATATTTATTGACTTTTTTTATTTAATGGTTTGGAGTTTCACACAGGCATTTGATAAATTCTTTGATTGCAATAACCCAGAAAGACTTTTCTAAGCGATCAAGGGGTCTGTCATTTACAAAATGAAGGATCTAATATTTATTGACTTTTTTTATTTAATGGTTTGGATTTTCACACAGGTATCTGATAAATTCTTTGATTGCAATAACCCAGAAAGACTTTTCTAAGTGATCAAGGGGTCTGTCATTTACAAAATGAAGGATCAAATATTTATTGACTTTTTTTATTTAATGGTTTGGATTTACACACAGGTATTTGATAAATTCTTTGATTGCAATAACCCAGAAAGACTTTTCTAAGTGATCAAGGGGTCTGTCATTTACAAAATAAAGGATCAAATATTTATTGACTTTTTTTATTTAATGGTTTGGATTTTCACACAGGTATCTGATAAATTCTTTGATTGCAATAACCCAGAAAGACTTTTCTAAGTGATCAAGGGGTCTGTCATTTACAAAATGAAGGATCAAATATTTATTGACTTTTTTATTTAATGGTTTGGATTTACACACAGGTATTTGATAAATTCTTTGATTGCAATAACAGAAAGACTTTTCTAAGTGATCAAGGGGTCTGTCATTTACAAAATAAAGATCTAGGATCAAATATTTATTGACTTTTTTATTTAATGGTTTGGATTTACACACAGGTATTTGATAAATTCTTTGATTGCAATAACCCAGAAAGACTTTTCTAAGTGATCAAGGGGTCTGTCATTTACACAAATATTTATTGACTTTTTTTATTTAATGGTTTGGATTTACACACAGGTATTTGATAAATTCTTTGATTGCAATAACCCAGAAAGACTTTTCTAAGCGATCAAGGGGTCTGTCATTTACAAAATGAAGGATCTAATATTTATTGACTTTTTTTATTTAATGGTTTGGATTTTCACACAGGTATCTGATAAATTCTTTGATTGCAATAACCCAGAAAGACTTTTCTAAGTGATCAAGGGGTCTGTCATTTACAAAATGAAGGATCAAATATTTATTGACTTTTTTTTATTTAATGGTTTGGAGTTTCACACAGGCATTTGATAAATTCTTTGATTGCAATAACCCAGAAAGACTTTTCTAAGTGATCAAGGGGTCTGTCATTTACAAAATGAAGGATCTAACATTTATTGACTTTTTTTATTTAATGGTTTGGATTTTCACACAGGTATTTGATAAATTCTTTGATTGCAATAACCCAGAAAGACTTTTCTAAGTGATCAAGGGGTCTGTCATTTACAAAATGAAGGATCTAATATTTATTGACTTTTTTTATTTATTTAATGGTTTGGAGTTTCACACAGGCATTTGATAAATTTTTTGACTGCAATAACCCAGAAAGACTTTTCTAAGTGATTAAGGGGTCTGTCATTTACAAAATAAAGGATCTAATTTTTATTGATTTTTTTTTATTTAACGGTTTGGAGTTTCACACAGGCATTTGATAAATCCTTTGATTGCAATAACCCAGAAAGACTTTTCTAAGTGACCAAGGGGTCTGTCATTTACAAAATAAAGGATTTGATTTTTATTGATTTTTTTCTATTTAATGGTTTGGAGTTTCACACAGGCATTTGATAAATTCTTTGATTGCAATAACCCAGAAAGACTTTTCTAAGTGATCAAGGGGTCTGTCATTTACAAAATGAAGGATCTAATATTTATTGACTTTTTTTATTTAATTGTTTGGATTTTCACACAGGTATTTGATAAATTCTTTGATTGCAATAACCCAGAAAGACTTTCCTAAGTGATCAAGGGGTCTGTCATTTACAAAATAAAGGATCAAATATTTATTGACTTTTTTTATTTAATGGTTTGGATTTTCACACAGGCATTTGATAAATTCTTTGATTGCAATAACCCAGAAAGACTTTTCTAAGCGATCAAGGGGTCTGTCATTTACAAAATGAAGGATCTAATATTTATTGACTTTTTTTATTTAATGGTTTGGATTTTCACACTGGTATCTGATAAATTCTTTGATTGCAATAACCCAGAAAGACTTTTCTAAGTGATCAAGGGGTCTGTCATTTACAAAATGAAGGATCAAATATTTATTGACTTTTTTTATTTAATGGTTTGGATTTACACACAGGTATTTGATAAATTCTTTGATTGCAATAACCCAGAAAGACTTTTCTAAGTGATCAAGGGGTCTGTCATTTACAAAATAAAGGATCAAATATTTATTGACTTTTTTTATTTAATGGTTTGGATTTTCACACAGGTATCTGATAAATTCTTTGATTGCAATAACCCAGAAAGACTTTTCTAAGTGATCAAGGGGTCTGTCATTTACAAAATGAAGGATCAAATATTTATTGACTTTTTTTATTTAATGGTTTGGATTTACACAAAGGTATTTGATAAATTCTTTGATTGCAATAACCCAGAAAGACTTTTCTAAGTGATCAAGGGGTCTGTCATTTACAAAATAAAGGATCAAATATTTATTGACTTTTTTTATTTAATGGTTTGGATTTTCACACAGGTATCTGATAAATTCTTTGATTGCAATAACCCAGAAAGACTTTTCTAAGTGATCAAGGGGTCTGTCATTTACAAAATGAAGGATCAAATATTTATTGACTTTTTTTATTTAATGGTTTGGATTTACACACAGGTATTTGATAAATTCTTTGATTGCAATAACCCAGAAAGACTTTTCTAAGCGATCAAGGGGTCTGTCATTTACAAAATGAAGGATCTAATATTTATTGACTTTTTTTATTTAATGGTTTGGATTTTCACACAGGTATCTGATAAATTCTTTGATTGCAATAACCCAGAAAGACTTTTCTAAGTGATCAAGGGGTCTGTCATTTACAAAATGAAGGATCAAATATTTATTGACTTTTTTTATTTAATGGTTTGGATTTACACACAGGTATTTGATAAATTCTTTGATTGCAATAACCCAGAAAGACTTTTCTAAGTGATCAAGGGGTCTGTCATTTACAAAATGAAGGATCAAATATTTATTGACTTTTTTTATTTAATGGTTTGGATTTACACACAGGTATTTGATAAATTCTTTGATTGCAATAACCCAGAAAGACTTTTCTAAGTGATCAAGGGGTCTGTCATTTACAAAATGAAGGATCTAATATTTATTGACTTTTTTTATTTAATGGTTTGGATTTTCACACAGGTATTTGATAAATTCTTTGATTGCAATAACCCAGAAAGACTTTTCTAAGTGATCAAGGGGTCTGTCATTTACAAAATGAAGGATCAAATATTTATTGACTTTTTTTATTTAATGGTTTGGATTTACACACAGGTATTTGATAAATTCTTTGATTGCAATAACCCAGAAAGACTTTTCTAAGTGATCAAGGGGTCTGTCATTTACAAAATAAAGGATCTAAATATTTATTGATTTTTTTTTATTTAACGGTTTGGAGTTTCACACAGGCATTTGATAAATTCTTTGATTGCAATAACCCAGAAAGACTTTTCTAAGTGATCAAGGGGTCTGTCATTTACAAAATGAAGGATCTAATATTTATTGACTTTTTTTATTTAATGGTTTGGATTTCACACAGGCATTTGATAAATTCTTTGATTGCAATAACCCAGAAAGACTTTTAAGTGATCAAGGGGTCTGTCATTTACAAAATGAAGGATCTAATATTTATTGACTTTTTTTATTTAATGGTTTGGAGTTTCACACAGGTATTTGATAAATTCTTTGATTGCAATAACCCAGAAAGACTTTTCTAAGTGATCAAGGGGTCTGTCATTTACAAAATGAAGGATCTAATATTTATTGACTTTTTTTATTTAATGGTTTGGAGTTTCACACAGGCATTTGATAAATTCTTTGATTGCAATAACCCAGAAAGACTTTTCTAAGTGATCAAGGGGTCTGTCATTTACAAAATGAAGGATCAAATATTTATTGACTTTTTTTATTTAATGGTTTGGAGTTTCACACAGGCATTTGATAAATTCTTTGATTGCAATAACCCAGAAAGACTTTTCTAAGTGATCAAGGGGTCTGTCATTTACAAAATGAAGGATCTAATATTTATTGACTTTTTTTATTTAATGGTTTGGATTTTCACACAGGTATTTGATAAATTCTTTGATTGCAATAACCCAGAAAGACTTTTCTAAGTGATCAAGGGGTCTGTCATTTACAAAATGAAGGATCTAATATTTATTGACTTTTTTTATTTAATGGTTTGGATTTTCACACAGGTATTTGATAAATTCTTTGATTGCAATAACCCAGAAAGACTTTTCTAAGTGATCAAGGGGTCTGTCATTTACAAAATAAAGGATCAAATATTTATTGACTTTTTTTATTTAATGGTTTGGATTTTCACACAGGCATTTGATAAATTCTTTGATTGCAATAACCCAGAAAGACTTTTCTAAGTGATCAAGGGGTCTGTCATTTACAAAATGAAGGATCAAATATTTATTGACTTTTTTTTATTTAATGGTTTGGAGTTTCACACAGGCATTTGATAAATTCTTTGATTGCAATAACCCAGAAAGACTTTTCTAAGTGATCAAGGGGTCTGTCATTTACAAAATGAAGGATCTAACATTTATTGACTTTTTTTATTTAATGGTTTGGATTTTCACACAGGTATTTGATAAATTCTTTGATTGCAATAACCCAGAAAGACTTTTCTAAGTGATCAAGGGGTCTGTCATTTACAAAATGAAGGATCTAATATTTATTGACATTTTTATTTAACGGTTTGGAGTCTCACACAGGCATTTGATAAATTCTTTGATTGCAATAACCCAGAAAGACTTTTCTAAGTGATCAAGGGGTCTGTCATTTACAAAATGAAGGATCTAATATTTATTGACTTTTTTTATTTAATGGTTTGGATTTTCACACAGGCATTTGATAAATTCTTTGATTGCAATAACCCAGAAAGACTTTTCTAAGTGATCAAGGGGTCTGTCATTTACAAAATGAAGGATCTAATATTTATTGACTTTTTTTATTTAATGGTTTGGATTTTCACACAGGTATTTGATAAATTCTTTGATTGCAATAACCCAGAAAGACTTTTCTAAGTGATCAAGGGGTCTGTCATTTACAAAATGAAGGATCTAATATTTATTGACTTTTTTATTTAATGGTTTGGATTTTCACTCAGGCATTTGATAAATTCTTTGATTGCAATAACCCAGAAAGACTTTTCTAAGTGATCAAGGGGTCTCTCATTTACAAAATAAAGGATCAAATATTTATTGACTTTTTTTATTTAATGGTTTGGATTTTCACACAGGCATTTGATAAATTCTTTGATTGCAATAACCCAGAAAGACTTTTCTAAGTGATCAAGGGGTCTCTCATTTACAAAATAAAGGATCAAATATTTATTGACTTTTTTCATTTAATGGTTTGGATTTTCACACAGGCATTTGATAAATTCTTTGATTGCAATAACCCAGAAAGACTTTTCTAAGTGATCAAGGGGTCTGTCATTTACAAAATAATGGATTTGATTTTTATTGATTTTTTTCTATTTAATGGTTTGGAGTTTCACACAGGCATTTGATAAATTCTTTGATTGCAATAACCCAGAAAGACTTTTCTAAGTGATCAAGGGGTCTGTCATTTACAAAATGAAGGATCTAATATTTATTGACTTTTTTTATTTAATGGTTTGGAGTTTCACACAGGCATTTGATAAATTCTTTGATTGCAATAACCCAGAAAGACTTTTCTAAGTGATCAAGGGGTCTGTCATTTACAAAATGAAGGATCTAATATTTATTGACTTTTTTTATTTAATGGTTTGGATTTTCACACAGGTATTTGATAAATTCTTTGATTGCAATAAACCAGAAAGACTTTTCTAAGTGATCAAGGGGTCTGTCATTTACAAAATGAAGGATCTAATATTTATTGACTTTTTTTATTTAATGGTTTGGATTTTCACACAGGTATTTGATAAATTCTTTGATTGCAATAACCCAGAAAGACTTTTCTAAGTGATCAAGGGGTCTGTCATTTACAAAATAAAGGATCAAATATTTATTGACTTTTTTTATTTAATGGTTTGGAGTTTCACACAGGCATTTGATAAATTTTTTGACTGCAATAACCCAGAAAGACTTTTCTAAGTGATTAAGGGGTCTGTCATTTACAAAATAAAGGATCTAATTTTTATTGATTTTTTTTTATTTAACGGTTTGGAGTTTCACACAGGCATTTGATAAATTCTTTGATTGCAATAACCCAGAAAGACTTTTCTAAGTGATCAAGGGGTCTGTCATTTACAAAATAAAGGATTTTATTTTTATTGATTTTTTTCTATTTAATGGTTTGGAGTTTCACACAGGCATTTGATAAATTCTTTGATTGCAATAACCCAGAAAGACTTTTAACTGATTAAGGGGTCTGTCATTTACAAAATGAAGGATCTAATATTTATTGACTTTTTTTATTTAATGGTTTGGAGTTTCACACAGGTATTTGATAAATTCTTTGATTGCAATAACCCAGAAAGACTTTTCTAAGTGATCAAGGGGTCTGTCATTTACAAAATGAAGGATCTAATATTTATTGACTTTTTTTATTTAATGGTTTGGATTTTCACACAGGTATTTGATAAATTCTTTGATTGCAATAACCCAGAAAGACTTTTCTAAGTGATCAAGGGGTCTCTCATTTACAAAATAAAGGATCAAATATTTATTGACTTTTTTTATTTAATGGTTTGGATTTTCACACAGGCATTTGATAAATTCTTTGATTGCAATAACCCAGAAAGACTTTTCTAAGTGATCAAGGGGTCTGTCATTTACAAAATGAAGGATCAAATATTTATTGACTTTTTTTATTTAATGGTTTGGATTTTTCACACAGGCATTTGATAAATTCTTTGATTGCAATAACCCAGAAAGACTTTTCTAAGTGATCAAGGGGTCTGTCATTTACAAAATGAAGGATCTAATATTTATTGGCTTTTTTATTTAATGGTTTGGATTTTCACACAGGCATTTGATAAATTATTTGATTGCAATAACCCAGAAAGACTTTTCTAAGTGATCAAGGGGTCTCTCATTTACAAAATAAAGGATCAAATATTTATTGACTTTTTTTATTTAATGGTTTGGATTTTCACACAGGCATTTGATAAATTCTTTGATTGCAATAACCCAGAAAGACTTTTCTAAGTGATCAAGGGGTCTCTCATTTACAAAATAAAGGATCAAATATTTATTGACTTTTTTCATTTAATGGTTTGGATTTTCACACAGGCATTTGATAAATTCTTTGATTGCAATAACCCAGAAAGACTTTTCTAAGTGATCAAGGGGTCTCTCATTTACAAAATAAAGGATCAAATATTTATTGACTTTTTTTATTTAATGGTTTGGATTTTCACACAGGCATTTGATAAATTCTTTGATTGCAATAACCCAGAAAGACTTTTCTAAGTGATCAAGGGGTCTGTCATTTACAAAATGAAGGATCAAATATTTATTGACTTTTTTTATTTAATGGTTTGGATTTTTCACACAGGCATTTGATAAATTCTTTGATTGCAATAACCCAGAAAGACTTTTAAGTGATCAAGGGGTCTGTCATTTACAAAATGAAGGATCTAATATTTATTGACTTTTTTTATTTAATGGTTTGGAGTTTCACACAGGCATTTGATAAATTCTTTGATTGCAATAACCCAGAAAGACTTTTCTAAGCGATCAAGGGGTCTGTCATTTACAAAATGAAGGATCTAATATTTATTGACTTTTTTTATTTAATGGTTTGGATTTTCACACAGGTATTTGATAAATTCTTTGATTGCAATAACCCAGAAAGACTTTTAAGTGATCAAGGGGTCTGTCATTTACAAAATGGAGGATCTAATATTTATTGACTTTTTTTATTTAATGGTTTGGATTTTCACACAGGCATTTGATAAATTCTTTGATTGCAATAACCCAGAAAGACTTTTCTAAGTGATCAAGGGGTCTCTCATTTACAAAATAAAGGATCAAATATTTATTGACTTTTTTTATTTAATGGTTTGGATTTTCACACAGGCATTTGATAAATTCTTTGATTGCAATAACCCAGAAAGACTTTTCTAAGTGATCAAGGGGTCTGTCATTTACAAAATGAAGGATCAAATATTTATTGACTTTTTTTATTTAATGGTTTGGATTTTCACACAGGTATTTGATAAATTCTTTGATTGCAATAACCCAGAAAGACTTTTAAGTGATCAAGGGGTCTGTCATTTACAAAATGAAGGATCTAATATTTATTGACTTTTTTTATTTAATGGTTTGGAGTTTCACACAGGCATTTGATAAATTCTTTGATTGCAATAACCCAGAAAGACTTTTCTAAGCGATCAAGGGGTCTGTCATTTACAAAATGAAGGATCTAATATTTATTGACTTTTTTTATTTAATGGTTTGGATTTTCACACAGGTATTTGATAAATTCTTTGATTGCAATAACCCAGAAAGACTTTTAAGTGATCAAGGGGTCTGTCATTTACAAAATGGAGGATCTAATATTTATTGACTTTTTTTATTTAATGGTTTGGATTTTCACACAGGCATTTGATAAATTCTTTGATTGCAATAACCCAGAAAGACTTTTCTAAGTGATCAAGGGGTCTGTCATTTACAAAATGAAGGATCAAATATTTATTGACTTTTTTTATTTAATGGTTTGGATTTTTCACACAGGCATTTGATAAATTCTTTGATTGCAATAACCCAGAAAGACTTTTCTAAGTGATCAAGGGGTCTGTCATTTACAAAATGAAGGATCTAATATTTATTGACTTTTTTATTTAATGGTTTGGATTTTCACACAGGCATTTGATAAATTCTTTGATTGCAATAACCCAGAAAGACTTTTCTAAGTGATCAAGGGGTCTCTCATTTACAAAATAAAGGATCAAATATTTATTGACTTTTTTTATTTAATGGTTTGGATTTTCACACAGGCATTTGATAAATTCTTTGATTGCAATAACCCAGAAAGACTTTTCTAAGTGATCAAGGGGTCTCTCATTTACAAAATAAAGGATCAAATATTTATTGACTTTTTTCATTTAATGGTTTGGATTTTCACACAGGCATTTGATAAATTCTTTGATTGCAATAACCCAGAAAGACTTTTCTAAGTGATCAAGGGGTCTCTCATTTACAAAATAAAGGATCAAATATTTATTGACTTTTTTTATTTAATGGTTTGGATTTTCACACAGGCATTTGATAAATTCTTTGATTGCAATAACCCAGAAAGACTTTTCTAAGTGATCAAGGGGTCTGTCATTTACAAAATGAAGGATCAAATATTTATTGACTTTTTTTATTTAATGGTTTGGATTTTTCACACAGGCATTTGATAAATTCTTTGATTGCAATAACCCAGAAAGACTTTTAAGTGATCAAGGGGTCTGTCATTTACAAAATGAAGGATCTAATATTTATTGACTTTTTTTATTTAATGGTTTGGAGTTTCACACAGGCATTTGATAAATTCTTTGATTGCAATAACCCAGAAAGACTTTTCTAAGCGATCAAGGGGTCTGTCATTTACAAAATGAAGGATCTAATATTTATTGACTTTTTTTATTTAATGGTTTGGATTTTCACACAGGTATCTGATAAATTCTTTGATTGCAATAACCCAGAAAGACTTTTCTAAGTGATCAAGGGGTCTGTCATTTACAAAATGAAGGATCAAATATTTATTGACTTTTTTTATTTAATGGTTTGGATTTACACACAGGTATTTGATAAATTCTTTGATTGCAATAACCCAGAAAGACTTTTCTAAGTGATCAAGGGGTCTGTCATTTACAAAATAAAGGATCAAATATTTATTGACTTTTTTTATTTAATGGTTTGGATTTTCACACAGGTATCTGATAAATTCTTTGATTGCAATAACCCAGAAAGACTTTTCTAAGTGATCAAGGGGTCTGTCATTTACAAAATGAAGGATCAAATATTTATTGACTTTTTTATTTAATGGTTTGGATTTACACACAGGTATTTGATAAATTCTTTGATTGCAATAACCCAGAAAGACTTTTCTAAGTGATCAAGGGGTCTGTCATTTACAAAATAAAGGATCAAATATTTATTGACTTTTTTTATTTAATGGTTTGGATTTACACACAGGTATTTGATAAATTCTTTGATTGCAATAACCCAGAAAGACTTTTCTAAGCGATCAAGGGGTCTGTCATTTACAAAATGAAGGATCTAATATTTATTGACTTTTTTTATTTAATGGTTTGGATTTTCACACAGGTATCTGATAAATTCTTTGATTGCAATAACCCAGAAAGACTTTTCTAAGTGATCAAGGGGTCTGTCATTTACAAAATGAAGGATCAAATATTTATTGACTTTTTTTTATTTAATGGTTTGGAGTTTCACACAGGCATTTGATAAATTCTTTGATTGCAATAACCCAGAAAGACTTTTCTAAGTGATCAAGGGGTCTGTCATTTACAAAATGAAGGATCTAACATTTATTGACTTTTTTTATTTAATGGTTTGGATTTTCACACAGGTATTTGATAAATTCTTTGATTGCAATAACCCAGAAAGACTTTTCTAAGTGATCAAGGGGTCTGTCATTTACAAAATGAAGGATCTAATATTTATTGACTTTTTTTATTTATTTAATGGTTTGGAGTTTCACACAGGCATTTGATAAATTTTTTGACTGCAATAACCCAGAAAGACTTTTCTAAGTGATTAAGGGGTCTGTCATTTACAAAATAAAGGATCTAATTTTTATTGATTTTTTTTTATTTAACGGTTTGGAGTTTCACACAGGCATTTGATAAATCCTTTGATTGCAATAACCCAGAAAGACTTTTCTAAGTGACCAAGGGGTCTGTCATTTACAAAATAAAGGATTTGATTTTTATTGATTTTTTTCTATTTAATGGTTTGGAGTTTCACACAGGCATTTGATAAATTCTTTGATTGCAATAACCCAGAAAGACTTTTCTAAGTGATCAAGGGGTCTGTCATTTACAAAATGAAGGATCTAATATTTATTGACTTTTTTTATTTAATTGTTTGGATTTTCACACAGGTATTTGATAAATTCTTTGATTGCAATAACCCAGAAAGACTTTCCTAAGTGATCAAGGGGTCTGTCATTTACAAAATAAAGGATCAAATATTTATTGACTTTTTTTATTTAATGGTTTGGATTTTCACACAGGCATTTGATAAATTCTTTGATTGCAATAACCCAGAAAGACTTTTCTAAGCGATCAAGGGGTCTGTCATTTACAAAATGAAGGATCTAATATTTATTGACTTTTTTTATTTAATGGTTTGGATTTTCACACTGGTATCTGATAAATTCTTTGATTGCAATAACCCAGAAAGACTTTTCTAAGTGATCAAGGGGTCTGTCATTTACAAAATGAAGGATCAAATATTTATTGACTTTTTTTATTTAATGGTTTGGATTTACACACAGGTATTTGATAAATTCTTTGATTGCAATAACCCAGAAAGACTTTTCTAAGTGATCAAGGGGTCTGTCATTTACAAAATAAAGGATCAAATATTTATTGACTTTTTTTATTTAATGGTTTGGATTTTCACACAGGTATCTGATAAATTCTTTGATTGCAATAACCCAGAAAGACTTTTCTAAGTGATCAAGGGGTCTGTCATTTACAAAATGAAGGATCAAATATTTATTGACTTTTTTTATTTAATGGTTTGGATTTACACAAAGGTATTTGATAAATTCTTTGATTGCAATAACCCAGAAAGACTTTTCTAAGTGATCAAGGGGTCTGTCATTTACAAAATAAAGGATCAAATATTTATTGACTTTTTTTATTTAATGGTTTGGATTTTCACACAGGTATCTGATAAATTCTTTGATTGCAATAACCCAGAAAGACTTTTCTAAGTGATCAAGGGGTCTGTCATTTACAAAATGAAGGATCAAATATTTATTGACTTTTTTTATTTAATGGTTTGGATTTACACACAGGTATTTGATAAATTCTTTGATTGCAATAACCCAGAAAGACTTTTCTAAGCGATCAAGGGGTCTGTCATTTACAAAATGAAGGATCTAATATTTATTGACTTTTTTTATTTAATGGTTTGGATTTTCACACAGGTATCTGATAAATTCTTTGATTGCAATAACCCAGAAAGACTTTTCTAAGTGATCAAGGGGTCTGTCATTTACAAAATGAAGGATCAAATATTTATTGACTTTTTTTATTTAATGGTTTGGATTTACACACAGGTATTTGATAAATTCTTTGATTGCAATAACCCAGAAAGACTTTTCTAAGTGATCAAGGGGTCTGTCATTTACAAAATGAAGGATCAAATATTTATTGACTTTTTTTATTTAATGGTTTGGATTTACACACAGGTATTTGATAAATTCTTTGATTGCAATAACCCAGAAAGACTTTTCTAAGCGATCAAGGGGTCTGTCATTTACAAAATGAAGGATCTAATATTTATTGACTTTTTTTATTTAATGGTTTGGATTTTCACACAGGTATCTGATAAATTCTTTGATTGCAATAACCCAGAAAGACTTTTCTAAGTGATCAAGGGGTCTGTCATTTACAAAATGAAGGATCAAATATTTATTGACTTTTTTTATTTAATGGTTTGGATTTACACACAGGTATTTGATAAATTCTTTGATTGCAATAACCCAGAAAGACTTTTCTAAGTGATCAAGGGGTCATTTACAAAATAAAGGATCAAATATTTATTGACTTTTTTTATTTAATGGTTTGGATTTTCACACAGGTATCTGATAAATTCTTTGATTGCAATAACCCAGAAAGACTTTTCTAAGTGATCAAGGGGTCTGTCATTTACAAAATGAAGGATCAAATATTTATTGACTTTTTTTATTTAATGGTTTGGATTTACACACAGGTATTTGATAAATTCTTTGATTGCAATAACCCAGAAAGACTTTTCTAAGTGATCAAGGGGTCTGTCATTTACAAAATAAAGGATCAAATATTTATTGACTTTTTTTATTTAATGGTTTGGATTTTCACACAGGTATCTGATAAATTCTTTGATTGCAATAACCCAGAAAGACTTTTCTAAGTGATCAAGGGGTCTGTCATTTACAAAATAAAGGATCAAATATTTATTGACTTTTTTTATTTAATGGTTTGGATTTTCACACAGGTATCTGATAAATTCTTTGATTGCAATAACCCAGAAAGACTTTTCTAAGTGATCAAGGGGTCTGTCATTTACAAAATGAAGGATCAAATATTTATTGACTTTTTTTATTTAATGGTTTGGATTTACACACAGGTATTTGATAAATTCTTTGATTGCAATAACCCAGAAAGACTTTTCTAAGCGATCAAGGGGTCTGTCATTTACAAAATGAAGGATCAAATATTTATTGATTTTTTTTATTTAATGGTTTGGATTTTCACACAGGTATCTGATAAATTCTTTGATTGCAATAACCCAGAAAGACTTTTCTAAGTGATCAAGGGGTCTGTCATTTACAAAATGAAGGATCTAATATTTATTGACTTTTTTTATTTAATGGTTTGGATTTTCACACAGGTATTTGATAAATTCTTTGATTGCAATAACCCAGAAAGACTTTTCTAAGTGATCAAGGGGTCTGTCATTTACAAAATAAAGGATCAAATATTTATTGACTTTTTTTATTTAATGGTTTGGATTTTCACACAGGCATTTGATAAATTCTTTGATTGCAATAACCCAGAAAGACTTTTCTAAGTGATCAAGGGGTCTGTCATTTACAAAATGAAGGATCAAATATTTATTGACTTTTTTTTATTTAATGGTTTGGAGTTTCACACAGGCATTTGATAAATTCTTTGATTGCAATAACCCAGAAAGACTTTTCTAAGTGATCAAGGGGTCTGTCATTTACAAAATGAAGGATCTAACATTTATTGACTTTTTTTATTTAATGGTTTGGATTTTCACACAGGTATTTGATAAATTCTTTGATTGCAATAACCCAGAAAGACTTTTCTAAGTGATCAAGGGGTCTGTCATTTACAAAATGAAGGATCTAATATTTATTGACTTTTTTTATTTAACGGTTTGGAGTCTCACACAGGCATTTGATAAATTCTTTGATTGCAATAACCCAGAAAGACTTTTCTAAGTGATCAAGGGGTCTGTCATTTACAAAATGAAGGATCTAATATTTATTGACTTTTTTTATTTAATGGTTTGGATTTTCACACAGGTATTTGATAAATTCTTTGATTGCAATAACCCAGAAAGACTTTTCTAAGTGATCAAGGGGTCTGTCATTTACAAAATGAAGGATCTAATATTTATTGACTTTTTTTATTTAATGGTTTGGATTTTCACACAGGTATTTGATAAATTCTTTGATTGCAATAACCCAGAAAGACTTTTCTAAGTGATCAAGGGGTCTGTCATTTACAAAATGAAGGATCTAATATTTATTGACTTTTTTATTTAATGGTTTGGATTTTCACACAGGCATTTGATAAATTCTTTGATTGCAATAACCCAGAAAGACTTTTCTAAGTGATCAAGGGGTCTCTCATTTACAAAATAAAGGATCAAATATTTATTGACTTTTTTTATTTAATGGTTTGGATTTTCACACAGGCATTTGATAAATTCTTTGATTGCAATAACCCAGAAAGACTTTTCTAAGTGATCAAGGGGTCTCTCATTTACAAAATAAAGGATCAAATATTTATTGACTTTTTTCATTTAATGGTTTGGATTTTCACACAGGCATTTGATAAATTCTTTGATTGCAATAACCCAGAAAGACTTTTCTAAGTGATCAAGGGGTCTGTCATTTACAAAATAAAGGATTTGATTTTTATTGATTTTTTTCTATTTAATGGTTTGGAGTTTCACACAGGCATTTGATAAATTCTTTGATTGCAATAACCCAGAAAGACTTTTCTAAGTGATCAAGGGGTCTGTCATTTACAAAATGAAGGATCTAATATTTATTGACTTTTTTTATTTAATGGTTTGGAGTTTCACACAGGCATTTGATAAATTCTTTGATTGCAATAACCCAGAAAGACTTTTCTAAGTGATCAAGGGGTCTGTCATTTACAAAATGAAGGATCTAATATTTATTGACTTTTTTTATTTAATGGTTTGGATTTTCACACAGGTATTTGATAAATTCTTTGATTGCAATAAACCAGAAAGACTTTTCTAAGTGATCAAGGGGTCTGTCATTTACAAAATGAAGGATCTAATATTTATTGACTTTTTTTATTTAATGGTTTGGATTTTCACACAGGTATTTGATAAATTCTTTGATTGCAATAACCCAGAAAGACTTTTCTAAGTGATCAAGGGGTCTGTCATTTACAAAATAAAGGATCAAATATTTATTGACTTTTTTTATTTAATGGTTTGGAGTTTCACACAGGCATTTGATAAATTTTTTGACTGCAATAACCCAGAAAGACTTTTCTAAGTGATTAAGGGGTCTGTCATTTACAAAATAAAGGATCTAATTTTTATTGATTTTTTTTTATTTAACGGTTTGGAGTTTCACACAGGCATTTGATAAATTCTTTGATTGCAATAACCCAGAAAGACTTTTCTAAGTGATCAAGGGGTCTGTCATTTACAAAATAAAGGATTTGATTTTTATTGATTTTTTTCTATTTAATGGTTTGGAGTTTCACACAGGCATTTGATAAATTCTTTGATTGCAATAACCCAGAAAGACTTTTAACTGATTAAGGGGTCTGTCATTTACAAAATGAAGGATCTAATATTTATTGACTTTTTTTATTTAATGGTTTGGAGTTTCACACAGGTATTTGATAAATTCTTTGATTGCAATAACCCAGAAAGACTTTTCTAAGTGATCAAGGGGTCTGTCATTTACAAAATGAAGGATCTAATATTTATTGACTTTTTTTATTTAATGGTTTGGATTTTCACACAGGTATTTGATAAATTCTTTGATTGCAATAACCCAGAAAGACTTTTCTAAGTGATCAAGGGGTCTCTCATTTACAAAATAAAGGATCAAATATTTATTGACTTTTTTTATTTAATGGTTTGGATTTTCACACAGGCATTTGATAAATTCTTTGATTGCAATAACCCAGAAAGACTTTTCTAAGTGATCAAGGGGTCTGTCATTTACAAAATGAAGGATCAAATATTTATTGACTTTTTTTATTTAATGGTTTGGATTTTTCACACAGGCATTTGATAAATTCTTTGATTGCAATAACCCAGAAAGACTTTTCTAAGTGATCAAGGGGTCTGTCATTTACAAAATGAAGGATCTAATATTTATTGACTTTTTTATTTAATGGTTTGGATTTTCACACAGGCATTTGATAAATTCTTTGATTGCAATAACCCAGAAAGACTTTTCTAAGTGATCAAGGGGTCTCTCATTTACAAAATAAAGGATCAAATATTTATTGACTTTTTTTATTTAATGGTTTGGATTTTCACACAGGCATTTGATAAATTCTTTGATTGCAATAACCCAGAAAGACTTTTCTAAGTGATCAAGGGGTCTCTCATTTACAAAATAAAGGATCAAATATTTATTGACTTTTTTCATTTAATGGTTTGGATTTTCACACAGGCATTTGATAAATTCTTTGATTGCAATAACCCAGAAAGACTTTTCTAAGTGATCAAGGGGTCTCTCATTTACAAAATAAAGGATCAAATATTT
Source organism: Phlebotomus papatasi (assembly GCF_024763615.1). Lineage (NCBI taxonomy): Eukaryota > Metazoa > Arthropoda > Insecta > Diptera > Psychodidae > Phlebotomus > Phlebotomus papatasi. The sequence goes on along the minus strand of NW_026604358.1, from coordinate 114,030 downwards.
ATTGACTTTTTTTATTTAATGGTTTGGATTTTCACACAGGCATTTGATAAATTCTTTGATTGCAATAACCCAGAAAGACTTTTCTAAGTGATCAAGGGGTCTGTCATTTACAAAATGAAGGATCAAATATTTATTGACTTTTTTTATTTAATGGTTTGGATTTTTCACACAGGCATTTGATAAATTCTTTGATTGCAATAACCCAGAAAGACTTTTAAGTGATCAAGGGGTCTGTCATTTACAAAATGAAGGATCTAATATTTATTGACTTTTTTTATTTAATGGTTTGGAGTTTCACACAGGCATTTGATAAATTCTTTGATTGCAATAACCCAGAAAGACTTTTCTAAGCGATCAAGGGGTCTGTCATTTACAAAATGAAGGATCTAATATTTATTGACTTTTTTTATTTAATGGTTTGGATTTTCACACAGGTATTTGATAAATTCTTTGATTGCAATAACCCAGAAAGACTTTTAAGTGATCAAGGGGTCTGTCATTTACAAAATGGAGGATCTAATATTTATTGACTTTTTTTATTTAATGGTTTGGATTTTCACACAGGCATTTGATAAATTCTTTGATTGCAATAACCCAGAAAGACTTTTCTAAGTGATCAAGGGGTCTCTCATTTACAAAATAAAGGATCAAATATTTATTGACTTTTTTTATTTAATGGTTTGGATTTTCACACAGGCATTTGATAAATTCTTTGATTGCAATAACCCAGAAAGACTTTTCTAAGTGATCAAGGGGTCTGTCATTTACAAAATGAAGGATCAAATATTTATTGACTTTTTTTATTTAATGGTTTGGATTTTCACACAGGTATTTGATAAATTCTTTGATTGCAATAACCCAGAAAGACTTTTAAGTGATCAAGGGGTCTGTCATTTACAAAATGAAGGATCTAATATTTATTGACTTTTTTTATTTAATGGTTTGGAGTTTCACACAGGCATTTGATAAATTCTTTGATTGCAATAACCCAGAAAGACTTTTCTAAGCGATCAAGGGGTCTGTCATTTACAAAATGAAGGATCTAATATTTATTGACTTTTTTTATTTAATGGTTTGGATTTTCACACAGGTATTTGATAAATTCTTTGATTGCAATAACCCAGAAAGACTTTTAAGTGATCAAGGGGTCTGTCATTTACAAAATGGAGGATCTAATATTTATTGACTTTTTTTATTTAATGGTTTGGATTTTCACACAGGCATTTGATAAATTCTTTGATTGCAATAACCCAGAAAGACTTTTCTAAGTGATCAAGGGGTCTGTCATTTACAAAATGAAGGATCAAATATTTATTGACTTTTTTTATTTAATGGTTTGGATTTTTCACACAGGCATTTGATAAATTCTTTGATTGCAATAACCCAGAAAGACTTTTCTAAGTGATCAAGGGGTCTGTCATTTACAAAATGAAGGATCTAATATTTATTGACTTTTTTATTTAATGGTTTGGATTTTCACACAGGCATTTGATAAATTCTTTGATTGCAATAACCCAGAAAGACTTTTCTAAGTGATCAAGGGGTCTCTCATTTACAAAATAAAGGATCAAATATTTATTGACTTTTTTTATTTAATGGTTTGGATTTTCACACAGGCATTTGATAAATTCTTTGATTGCAATAACCCAGAAAGACTTTTCTAAGTGATCAAGGGGTCTCTCATTTACAAAATAAAGGATCAAATATTTATTGACTTTTTTCATTTAATGGTTTGGATTTTCACACAGGCATTTGATAAATTCTTTGATTGCAATAACCCAGAAAGACTTTTCTAAGTGATCAAGGGGTCTCTCATTTACAAAATAAAGGATCAAATATTTATTGACTTTTTTTATTTAATGGTTTGGATTTTCACACAGGCATTTGATAAATTCTTTGATTGCAATAACCCAGAAAGACTTTTCTAAGTGATCAAGGGGTCTCTCATTTACAAAATAAAGGATCAAATATTTATTGACTTTTTTCATTTAATGGTTTGGATTTTCACACAGGCATTTGATAAATTCTTTGATTGCAATAACCCAGAAAGACTTTTCTAAGCGATCAAGGGGTCTGTCATTTACAAAATGAAGGATCTAATATTTATTGACTTTTTTTATTTAATGGTTTGGATTTTCACACAGGTATCTGATAAATTCTTTGATTGCAATAACCCAGAAAGACTTTTCTAAGTGATCAAGGGGTCTGTCATTTACAAAATGAAGGATCAAATATTTATTGACTTTTTTTATTTAATGGTTTGGATTTACACACAGGTATTTGATAAATTCTTTGATTGCAATAACCCAGAAAGACTTTTCTAAGTGATCAAGGGGTCTGTCATTTACAAAATAAAGGATCAAATATTTATTGACTTTTTTTATTTAATGGTTTGGATTTTCACACAGGTATCTGATAAATTCTTTGATTGCAATAACCCAGAAAGACTTTTCTAAGTGATCAAGGGGTCTGTCATTTACAAAATGAAGGATCAAATATTTATTGACTTTTTTTATTTAATGGTTTGGATTTACACACAGGTATTTGATAAATTCTTTGATTGCAATAACCCAGAAAGACTTTTCTAAGTGATCAAGGGGTCTGTCATTTACAAAATAAAGGATCAAATATTTATTGACTTTTTTTATTTAATGGTTTGGATTTACACACAGGTATTTGATAAATTCTTTGATTGCAATAACCCAGAAAGACTTTTCTAAGCGATCAAGGGGTCTGTCATTTACAAAATGAAGGATCTAATATTTATTGACTTTTTTTATTTAATGGTTTGGATTTTCACACAGGTATCTGATAAATTCTTTGATTGCAATAACCCAGAAAGACTTTTCTAAGTGATCAAGGGGTCTGTCATTTACAAAATGAAGGATCAAATATTTATTGACTTTTTTTTATTTAATGGTTTGGAGTTTCACACAGGCATTTGATAAATTCTTTGATTGCAATAACCCAGAAAGACTTTTCTAAGTGATCAAGGGGTCTGTCATTTACAAAATGAAGGATCTAACATTTATTGACTTTTTTTATTTAATGGTTTGGATTTTCACACAGGTATTTGATAAATTCTTTGATTGCAATAACCCAGAAAGACTTTTCTAAGTGATCAAGGGGTCTGTCATTTACAAAATGAAGGATCTAATATTTATTGACTTTTTTTATTTATTTAATGGTTTGGAGTTTCACACAGGCATTTGATAAATTTTTTGACTGCAATAACCCAGAAAGACTTTTCTAAGTGATTAAGGGGTCTGTCATTTACAAAATAAAGGATCTAATTTTTATTGATTTTTTTTTATTTAACGGTTTGGAGTTTCACACAGGCATTTGATAAATCCTTTGATTGCAATAACCCAGAAAGACTTTTCTAAGTGATCAAGGGGTCTGTCATTTACAAAATGAAGGATCTAATATTTATTGACTTTTTTTATTTAATTGTTTGGATTTTCACACAGGTATTTGATAAATTCTTTGATTGCAATAACCCAGAAAGACTTTTCTAAGTGATCAAGGGGTCTGTCATTTACAAAATGAAGGATCTAATATTTATTGACTTTTTTTATTTATTTAATGGTTTGGAGTTTCACACAGGCATTTGATAAATTTTTTGACTGCAATAACCCAGAAAGACTTTTCTAAGTGATTAAGGGGTCTGTCATTTACAAAATAAAGGATTTGATTTTTATTGATTTTTTTCTATTTAATGGTTTGGAGTTTCACACAGGCATTTGATAAATTCTTTGATTGCAATAACCCAGAAAGACTTTTCTAAGTGATCAAGGGGTCTGTCATTTACAAAATGAAGGATCTAATATTTATTGACTTTTTTTATTTAATTGTTTGGATTTTCACACAGGTATTTGATAAATTCTTTGATTGCAATAACCCAGAAAGACTTTCCTAAGTGATCAAGGGGTCTGTCATTTACAAAATAAAGGATCAAATATTTATTGACTTTTTTTATTTAATGGTTTGGATTTTCACACAGGCATTTGATAAATTCTTTGATTGCAATAACCCAGAAAGACTTTTCTAAGCGATCAAGGGGTCTGTCATTTACAAAATGAAGGATCTAATATTTATTGACTTTTTTTATTTAATGGTTTGGATTTTCACACTGGTATCTGATAAATTCTTTGATTGCAATAACCCAGAAAGACTTTTCTAAGTGATCAAGGGGTCTGTCATTTACAAAATGAAGGATCAAATATTTATTGACTTTTTTTATTTAATGGTTTGGATTTACACACAGGTATTTGATAAATTCTTTGATTGCAATAACCCAGAAAGACTTTTCTAAGTGATCAAGGGGTCTGTCATTTACAAAATAAAGGATCAAATATTTATTGACTTTTTTTATTTAATGGTTTGGATTTTCACACAGGTATTGATAAATTGATTGCAATAACCCAGAAAGACTTTTCTAAGTGATCAAGGGGTCTGTCATTTACAAAATGAAGGATCAAATTTTATTGACTTTTTTTATTTAATGATTTACACACAGGTATTTGATAAATTCTTTGATTGCAATAACCCAGAAAGACTTTTCTAAGTGATCAAGGGGTCTGTCATTTACAAAATAAAGGATCAAATATTTATTGACTTTTTTTATTTAATGGTTTGGATTTTCACACAGGTATCTGATAAATTCTTTGATTGCAATAACCCAGAAAGACTTTTCTAAGTGATCAAGGGGTCTGTCATTTACAAAATGAAGGATCAAATATTTATTGACTTTTTTTATTTAATGGTTTGGATTTACACAAAGGTATTTGATAAATTCTTTGATTGCAATAACCCAGAAAGACTTTTCTAAGTGATCAAGGGGTCTGTCATTTACAAAATAAAGGATCAAATATTTATTGACTTTTTTATTTAATGGTTTGGATTTTCACACAGGTATCTGATAAATTCTTTGATTGCAATAACCCAGAAAGACTTTTCTAAGTGATCAAGGGGTCTGTCATTTACAAAATGAAGGATCAAATATTTATTGACTTTTTTTATTTAATGGTTTGGATTTACACACAGGTATTTGATAAATTCTTTGATTGCAATAACCCAGAAAGACTTTTCTAAGCGATCAAGGGGTCTGTCATTTACAAAATGAAGGATCTAATATTTATTGACTTTTTTTATTTAATGGTTTGGATTTTCACACAGGTATCTGATAAATTCTTTGATTGCAATAACCCAGAAAGACTTTTCTAAGTGATCAAGGGGTCTGTCATTTACAAAATGAAGGATCAAATATTTATTGACTTTTTTTATTTAATGGTTTGGATTTACACACAGGTATTTGATAAATTCTTTGATTGCAATAACCCAGAAAGACTTTTCTAAGTGATCAAGGGGTCTGTCATTTACAAAATGAAGGATCAAATATTTATTGACTTTTTTTATTTAATGGTTTGGATTTACACACAGGTATTTGATAAATTCTTTGATTGCAATAACCCAGAAAGACTTTTCTAAGCGATCAAGGGGTCTGTCATTTACAAAATGAAGGATCTAATATTTATTGACTTTTTTTATTTAATGGTTTGGATTTTCACACAGGTATCTGATAAATTCTTTGATTGCAATAACCCAGAAAGACTTTTCTAAGTGATCAAGGGGTCTGTCATTTACAAAATGAAGGATCAAATATTTATTGACTTTTTTTATTTAATGGTTTGGATTTACACACAGGTATTTGATAAATTCTTTGATTGCAATAACCCAGAAAGACTTTTCTAAGTGATCAAGGGGTCTGTCATTTACAAAATAAAGGATCAAATATTTATTGACTTTTTTTATTTAATGGTTTGGATTTTCACACAGGTATCTGATAAATTCTTTGATTGCAATAACCCAGAAAGACTTTTCTAAGTGATCAAGGGGTCTGTCATTTACAAAATGAAGGATCAAATATTTATTGACTTTTTTTATTTAATGGTTTGGATTTACACACAGGTATTTGATAAATTCTTTGATTGCAATAACCCAGAAAGACTTTTCTAAGTGATCAAGGGGTCTGTCATTTACAAAATAAAGGATCAAATATTTATTGACTTTTTTTATTTAATGGTTTGGATTTTCACACAGGTATCTGATAAATTCTTTGATTGCAATAACCCAGAAAGACTTTTCTAAGTGATCAAGGGGTCTGTCATTTACAAAATAAAGGATCAAATATTTATTGACTTTTTTTATTTAATGGTTTGGATTTTCACACAGGTAAAAATTCTTTGACTTTTCTAAGTGATCAAGGGGTCTGTCATTTACAAAATAAAGGATCAAATATTTATTGACTTTTTTTATTTAATGGTTTGGATTTTCACACAGGTATCTGATAAATTCTTTGATTGCAATAACCCAGAAAGACTTTTCTAAGTGATCAAGGGGTCTGTCATTTACAAAATGAAGGATCAAATATTTATTGACTTTTTTTATTTAATGGTTTGGATTTACACACAGGTATTTGATAAATTCTTTGATTGCAATAACCCAGAAAGACTTTTCTAAGCGATCAAGGGGTCTGTCATTTACAAAATGAAGGATCAAATATTTATTGATTTTTTTTATTTAATGGTTTGGATTTTCACACAGGTATCTGATAAATTCTTTGATTGCAATAACCCAGAAAGACTTTTCTAAGTGATCAAGGGGTCTGTCATTTACAAAATGAAGGATCAAATATTTATTGACTTTTTTTATTTAATGGTTTGGATTTACACACAGGTATTTGATAAATTCTTTGATTGCAATAACCCAGAAAGACTTTTCTAAGTGATCAAGGGGTCTGTCATTTACAAAATGAAGGATCAAATATTTATTGACTTTTTTTATTTAATGGTTTGGATTTACACACAGGTATTTGATAAATTCTTTGATTGCAATAACCCAGAAAGACTTTTCTAAGCGATCAAGGGGTCTGTCATTTACAAAATGAAGGATCTAATATTTATTGACTTTTTTTATTTAATGGTTTGGATTTTCACACAGGTATCTGATAAATTCTTTGATTGCAATAACCCAGAAAGACTTTTCTAAGTGATCAAGGGGTCTGTCATTTACAAAATGAAGGATCAAATATTTATTGACTTTTTTTATTTAATGGTTTGGATTTACACACAGGTATTTGATAAATTCTTTGATTGCAATAACCCAGAAAGACTTTTCTAAGTGATCAAGGGGTCTGTCATTTACAAAATAAAGGATCAAATATTTATTGACTTTTTTTATTTAATGGTTTGGATTTTCACACAGGTATCTGATAAATTCTTTGATTGCAATAACCCAGAAAGACTTTTCTAAGTGATCAATGGGTCTGTCATTTACAAAATGAAGGATCAAATATTTATTGACTTTTTTTTATTTAATGGTTTGGATTTACACACAGGTATTTGATAAATTCTTTGATTGCAATAACCCAGAAAGACTTTCCTAAGTGATCAAGGGGTCTGTCATTTACAAAATAAAGGATCAAATATTTATTGACTTTTTTTATTTAATGGTTTGGATTTTCACACAGGTATCTGATAAATTCTTTGATTGCAATAACCCAGAAAGACTTTTCTAAGTGATCAAGGGGTCTGTCATTTACAAAATGAAGGATCTAATATTTATTGACTTTTTTTATTTAATGGTTTGGAGTTTCACAAAGGTATTTCATAGATTGCATAACCCAGAAAGACTTTTCTAAGTGATCAAGGGGTCTGTCATTTACAAAATGACTATTTTTGACTTTTTTTATTTAATGGTTTGGATTTTATTTGATAAATTCACAAAAACCCAGAAAGACTTTTCTAAGTGATCAAGGGGTCTATCTGATAAATTCTTTGATTGCAATAACCCAGAAAGACTTTTCTAAGTGATCAAGGGGTCTGTCATTTACAAAATGAAGGATCAAATATTTATTGACTTTTTTTATTTAATGGTTTGGATTTACACACAGGTATTTGATAAATTCTTTGATTGCAAAAACCCAGAAAGACTTTTCTAAGTGATCAAGGGGTCTGTCATTTACAAAATGAAGGATCTAATATTTATTGACTTTTTTTATTTATTTAACGGTTTGGAGTTTCACACAGGCATTTGATAAATTCTTTGACTGCAATAACCCAGAAAGACTTTTCTAAGTGATCAAGGGGTCTGTCATTTACAAAATAAAGGATCAAATATTTATTGACTTTTTTTATTTAATGGTTTGGATTTTCACACAGGTATCTGATAAATTCTTTGATTGCAATAACCCAGAAAGACTTTTCTAAGTGATCAAGGGGTCTGTCATTTACAAAATGAAGGATCTAATATTTATTGACTTTTTTTATTTAATGGTTTGGATTTACACACAGGTATTTGATAAATTCTTTGATTGCAATAACCCAGAAAGACTTTTCTAAGTGATCAAGGGGTCTGTCATTTACAAAATAAAGGATCAAATATTTATTGACTTTTTTTATTTAATGGTTTGGATTTTCACACAGGTATCTGATAAATTCTTTGATTGCAATAACCCAGAAAGACTTTTCTAAGTGATCAAGGGGTCTGTCATTTACAAAATGAAGGATCAAATATTTATTGACTTTTTTTATTTAATGGTTTGGATTTACACAAAGGTATTTGATAAATTCTTTGATTGCAATAACCCAGAAAGACTTTTCTAAGTGATCAAGGGGTCTGTCATTTACAAAATAAAGGATCAAATATTTATTGACTTTTTTATTTAATGGTTTGGATTTTCACACAGGTATCTGATAAATTCTTTGATTGCAATAACCCAGAAAGACTTTTCTAAGTGATCAAGGGGTCTGTCATTTACAAAATGAAGGATCAAATATTTATTGACTTTTTTTATTTAATGGTTTGGATTTACACACAGGTATTTGATAAATTCTTTGATTGCAATAACCCAGAAAGACTTTTCTAAGCGATCAAGGGGTCTGTCATTTACAAAATGAAGGATCTAATATTTATTGACTTTTTTTATTTAATGGTTTGGATTTTCACACAGGTATCTGATAAATTCTTTGATTGCAATAACCCAGAAAGACTTTTCTAAGTGATCAAGGGGTCTGTCATTTACAAAATGAAGGATCAAATATTTATTGACTTTTTTTATTTAATGGTTTGGATTTACACACAGGTATTTGATAAATTCTTTGATTGCAATAACCCAGAAAGACTTTTCTAAGTGATCAAGGGGTCTGTCATTTACAAAATGAAGGATCAAATATTTATTGACTTTTTTTATTTAATGGTTTGGATTTACACACAGGTATTTGATAAATTCTTTGATTGCAATAACCCAGAAAGACTTTTCTAAGCGATCAAGGGGTCTGTCATTTACAAAATGAAGGATCTAATATTTATTGACTTTTTTTATTTAATGGTTTGGATTTTCACACAGGTATCTGATAAATTCTTTGATTGCAATAACCCAGAAAGACTTTTCTAAGTGATCAAGGGGTCTGTCATTTACAAAATGAAGGATCAAATATTTATTGACTTTTTTTATTTAATGGTTTGGATTTACACACAGGTATTTGATAAATTCTTTGATTGCAATAACCCAGAAAGACTTTTCTAAGTGATCAAGGGGTCTGTCATTTACAAAATAAAGGATCAAATATTTATTGACTTTTTTTATTTAATGGTTTGGATTTTCACACAGGTATCTGATAAATTCTTTGATTGCAATAACCCAGAAAGACTTTTCTAAGTGATCAAGGGGTCTGTCATTTACAAAATGAAGGATCAAATATTTATTGACTTTTTTTATTTAATGGTTTGGATTTACACACAGGTATTTGATAAATTCTTTGATTGCAATAACCCAGAAAGACTTTTCTAAGTGATCAAGGGGTCTGTCATTTACAAAATAAAGGATCAAATATTTATTGACTTTTTTTATTTAATGGTTTGGATTTTCACACAGGTATCTGATAAATTCTTTGATTGCAATAACCCAGAAAGACTTTTCTAAGTGATCAAGGGGTCTGTCATTTACAAAATAAAGGATCAAATATTTATTGACTTTTTTTATTTAATGGTTTGGATTTTCACACAGGTATCTGATAAATTCTTTGATTGCAATAACCCAGAAAGACTTTTCTAAGTGATCAAGGGGTCTGTCATTTACAAAATGAAGGATCAAATATTTATTGACTTTTTTTATTTAATGGTTTGGATTTACACACAGGTATTTGATAAATTCTTTGATTGCAATAACCCAGAAAGACTTTTCTAAGCGATCAAGGGGTCTGTCATTTACAAAATGAAGGATCAAATATTTATTGATTTTTTTTATTTAATGGTTTGGATTTTCACACAGGTATCTGATAAATTCTTTGATTGCAATAACCCAGAAAGACTTTTCTAAGTGATCAAGGGGTCTGTCATTTACAAAATGAAGGATCAAATATTTATTGACTTTTTTTATTTAATGGTTTGGATTTACACACAGGTATTTGATAAATTCTTTGATTGCAATAACCCAGAAAGACTTTTCTAAGTGATCAAGGGGTCTGTCATTTACAAAATGAAGGATCAAATATTTATTGACTTTTTTTATTTAATGGTTTGGATTTACACACAGGTATTTGATAAATTCTTTGATTGCAATAACCCAGAAAGACTTTTCTAAGCGATCAAGGGGTCTGTCATTTACAAAATGAAGGATCTAATATTTATTGACTTTTTTTATTTAATGGTTTGGATTTTCACACAGGTATCTGATAAATTCTTTGATTGCAATAACCCAGAAAGACTTTTCTAAGTGATCAAGGGGTCTGTCATTTACAAAATGAAGGATCAAATATTTATTGACTTTTTTTATTTAATGGTTTGGATTTACACACAGGTATTTGATAAATTCTTTGATTGCAATAACCCAGAAAGACTTTTCTAAGTGATCAAGGGGTCTGTCATTTACAAAATAAAGGATCAAATATTTATTGACTTTTTTTATTTAATGGTTTGGATTTTCACACAGGTATCTGATAAATTCTTTGATTGCAATAACCCAGAAAGACTTTTCTAAGTGATCAATGGGTCTGTCATTTACAAAATGAAGGATCAAATATTTATTGACTTTTTTTTATTTAATGGTTTGGATTTACACACAGGTATTTGATAAATTCTTTGATTGCAATAACCCAGAAAGACTTTCCTAAGTGATCAAGGGGTCTGTCATTTACAAAATAAAGGATCAAATATTTATTGACTTTTTTTATTTAATGGTTTGGATTTTCACACAGGTATCTGATAAATTCTTTGATTGCAATAACCCAGAAAGACTTTTCTAAGTGATCAAGGGGTCTGTCATTTACAAAATGAAGGATCTAATATTTATTGACTTTTTTTATTTAATGGTTTGGAGTTTCACAAAGGTATTTCATAAATTCTTTGATTGCAATAACCCAGAAAGACTTTTCTAAGTGATCAAGGGGTCTGTCATTTACAAAATGAAGGATCAAATATTTATTGACTTTTTTTATTTAATGGTTTGGATTTACACACAGGTATTTGATAAATTCTTTGATTGCAAAAACCCAGAAAGACTTTTCTAAGTGATCAAGGGGTCTGTCATTTACAAAATGAAGGATCTAATATTTATTGACTTTTTTTATTTATTTAACGGTTTGGAGTTTCACACAGGCATTTGATAAATTCTTTGACTGCAATAACCCAGAAAGACTTTTCTAAGTGATCAAGGGGTCTGTCATTTACAAAATAAAGGATCAAATATTTATTGACTTTTTTTATTTAATGGTTTGGATTTTCACACAGGTATCTGATAAATTCTTTGATTGCAATAACCCAGAAAGACTTTTCTAAGTGATCAAGGGGTCTGTCATTTACAAAATGAAGGATCTAATATTTATTGACTTTTTTTATTTAATGGTTTGGATTTACACACAGGTATTTGATAAATTCTTTGATTGCAATAACCCAGAAAGACTTTTCTAAGTGATCAAGGGGTCTGTCATTTACAAAATAAAGGATCTAATATTTATTGACTTTTTTTATTTATTTAACGGTTTGGAGTTTCACACAGGCATTTGATAAATTCTTTGACTGCAATAACCCAGAAAGACTTTTCTAAGTGATCAAGGGGTCTGTCATTTACAAAATAAAGGATCAAATATTTATTGACTTTTTTTATTTAATGGTTTGGAGTTTCACACAGGTATTTGATAAATTCTTTGATTGCAATAACCCAGAAAGACTTTTCTAAGTGATCAAGGGGTCTGTCATTTACAAAATAAAGGATCTAATTTTTATTGATTTTTTTTATTTAACGGTTTGGAGTTTCACACAGGCATTTGATAAATTCTTTGATTGCAATAACCCAGAAAGACTTTTCTAAGTGATCAAGGGGTCTGTCATTTACAAAATGAAGGATCAAATATTTATTGACTTTTTTTATTTAATGGTTTGGATTTTCACACAGGTATTTGATAAATTCTTTGATTGCAATAACCCAGAAAGACTTTTCTAAGTGATCAAGGGGTCTGTCATTTACAAAATGAAGGATCTAATATTTATTGACTTTTTTTATTTATTTAATGGTTTGGAGTTTCACACAGGCATTTGATAAATTTTTTGACTGCAATAACCCAGAAAGACTTTTCTAAGTGATTAAGGGGTCTGTCATTTACAAAATAAAGGATTTGATTTTTATTGATTTTTTTCTATTTAATGAGTTTTTTTAAATTCTATTGCAATAACCCAGAAAGACTTTTAACTGATTAAGGGGTCTGTCATTTACAAAATGAAGGATCTAATATTTATTGACTTTTTTTATTTAATGGTTTGGAGTTTCACACAGGTATTTGATAAATTCTTTGATTGCAATAACCCAGATTTTCTAAGTGATCAAGGGGTCTGTCATTTACAAAATGAAGGATCTAATATTTATTGACTTTTTTTATTTAATGGTTTGGAGTTTCACACAGGCATTTGATAAATTCTTTGATTGCAATTTGGAGTTTCACACAGGCATTTGATAAATTCTTTGATTGCAATAACCCAGAAAGACTTTTAACTGATTAAGGGGTCTGTCATTTACAAAACTTTTCTAAGTGATCAAGGGGTCTGTCATTTACAAAATGAAGGATCAAATATTTATTGACTTTTTTTATTTAATGGTTTGGATTTTCACACAGGCATTTGATAAATTCTTTGATTGCAATAACCCAGAAAGACTTTTCTAAGCGATCAAGGGGTCTGTCATTTACAAAATGAAGGATCTAATATTTATTGACTTTTTTTATTTAATGGTTTGGATTTTCACACAGGTATTTGATAAATTCTTTGATTGCAATAACCCAGAAAGACTTTTCTAAGTGATTAAGGGGTCTGTCATTTACAAAATAAAGGATCTAATTTTTATTGATTTTTTTTTATTTAACGGTTTGGAGTTTCACACAGGCATTTGATAAATTCTTTGATTGCAATAACCCAGAAAGACTTTTCTAAGTGATCAAGGGGTCTGTCATTTACAAAATAAAGGATTTGATTTTTATTGATTTTTTTCTATTTAATGGTTTGGAGTTTCACACAGGCATTTGATAAATTCTTTGATTGCAATAACCCAGAAAGACTTTTAACTGATTAAGGGGTCTGTCATTTACGAAATGAAGGATCTAATATTTATTGACTTTTTTTATTTAATGGTTTGGAGTTTCACACAGGTATTTGATAAATTCTTTGATTGCAATAACCCAGAAAGACTTTTCTAAGTGATCAAGGGGTCTGTCATTTACAAAATGAAGGATCTAATATTTATTGACTTTTTTTATTTAATGGTTTGGAGTTTCACACAGGCATTTGATAAATTCTTTGATTGCAATAACCCAGAAAGACTTTTCTAAGTGATCAAGGGGTCTGTCATTTACAAAATGAAGGATCAAATATTTATTGACTTTTTTTATTTAATGGTTTGGAGTTTCACACAGGCATTTGATAAATTCTGTGATTGCAATAACCCAGAAAGACTTTTCTAAGTGATCAAGGGGTCTGTCATTTACAAAATGAAGGATCTAATATTTATTGACTTTTTTTATTTAATGGTTTGGATTTTCACACAGGTATTTGATAAATTCTTTGATTGCAATAACCCAGAAAGACTTTTCTAAGTGATCAAGGGGTCTGTCATTTATAAAATAAAGATCTAATATTTATTGACTTTTTTTATTTAATGGTTTGGAGTTTCACACAGGTATTTGATAAATTCTTTGATTGCAATAACCCAGAAAGACTTTTCTAAGTCATCAAGGGGTCTGTCATTTACAAAATAAAGGATCTAATATTTATTGACTTTTTTATTTAATGGTTTGGATTTTCACACAGGTATTTGATAAATTCTTTGATTGCAATAACCCAGAAAGACTTTTCTAAGTGATCAAGGGGTCTGTCATTTACAAAATGAAGGATCTAATATTTATTGACTTTTTTTATTTAATGGTTTGGATTTACACACAGGTATTTGATAAATTCTTTGATTGCAATAACCCAGAAAGACTTTTCTAAGTGATCAAGGGGTCTGTCATTTACAAAATAAAGGATCTAATATTTATTGACTTTTTTTATTTATTTAACGGTTTGGAGTTTCACACAGGCATTTGATAAATTCTTTGACTGCAATAACCCAGAAAGACTTTTCTAAGTGATCAAGGGGTCTGTCATTTACAAAATAAAGGATCAAATATTTATTGACTTTTTTTATTTAATGGTTTGGAGTTTCACACAGGTATTTGATAAATTCTTTGATTGCAATAACCCAGAAAGACTTTTCTAAGTGATCAAGGGGTCTGTCATTTACAAAATAAAGGATCTAATTTTTATTGATTTTTTTTTATTTAACGGTTTGGAGTTTCACACAGGCATTTGATAAATTCTTTGATTGCAATAACCCAGAAAGACTTTTCTAAGTGATCAAGGGGTCTGTCATTTACAAAATGAAGGATCTAATATTTATTGACTTTTTTTTATTTATTTAATGGTTTGGAGTTTCACACAGGCATTTGATAAATTCTTTGATTGCAATAACCCAGAAAGACTTTTCTAAGTGATTAAGGGGTCTGTCATTTACAAAATAAAGGATCTAATTTTTATTGATTTTTTTTTATTTAACGGTTTGGAGTTTCACACAGGCATTTGATAAATTCTTTGATTGCAATAACCCAGAAAGACTTTTCTAAGTGATCAAGGGGTCTGTCATTTACAAAATAAAGGATTTGATTTTTATTGATTTTTTTCTATTTAATGGTTTGGATTTTCACACAGGCATTTGATAAATTCTTTGATTGCAATAACCCAGAAAGACTTTTAACTGATTAAGGGGTCTGTCATTTACAAAATGAAGGATCTAATATTTATTGACATTTTTTATTTAATGGTTTGGAGTTTCACACAGGTATTTGATAAATTCTTTGATTGCAATAACCCAGAAAGACTTTTCTAAGTGATCAAGGGGTCTGTCATTTACAAAATGAAGGATCTAATATTTATTGACTTTTTTTATTTAATGGTTTGGAGTTTCACACAGGCATTTGATAAATTCTTTGATTGCAATAACCCAGAAAGACTTTTCTAAGTGATCAAGGGGTCTGTCATTTACAAAATGAAGGATCAAATATTTATTGACTTTTTTTATTTAATGGTTTGGATTTACACACAGGTATTTGATAAATTCTTTGATTGCAATAACCCAGAAAGACTTTTCTAAGTGATCAAGGGGTCTGTCATTTACAAAATAAAGGATCTAATATTTATTGACTTTTTTTTATTTATTTAACGGTTTGGAGTTTCACACAGGCATTTGATAAATTCTTTGACTGCAATAACCCAGAAAGACTTTTCTAAGTGATCAAGGGGTCTGTCATTTACAAAATAAAGGATCAAATATTTATTGACTTTTTTTATTTAATGGTTTGGATTTTCACACAGGTATTTGATAAATTCTTTGATTGCAATAACCCAGAAAGACTTTTCTAAGTGATCAAGGGGTCTGTCATTTACAAAATGAAGGATCTAATATTTATTGACTTTTTTTATTTATTTAATGGTTTGGAGTTTCACACAGGCATTTGATAAATTTTTTGACTGCAATAACCCAGAAAGACTTTTCTAAGTGATCAAGGGGTCTGTCATTTACAAAATAAAGGATCAAATATTTATTGACTTTTTTTATTTAATGGTTTGGATTTTCACACAGGTATCTGATAAATTCTTTGATTGCAATAACCCAGAAAGACTTTTCTAAGTGATCAAGGGGTCTGTCATTTACAAAATGAAGGATCAAATATTTATTGACTTTTTTTATTTAATGGTTTGGATTTACACACAGGTATTTGATAAATTCTTTGATTGCAATAACCCAGAAAGACTTTTCTAAGTGATCAAGGGGTCTGTCATTTACAAAATGAAGGATCTAATATTTATTGACTTTTTTTATTTATTTAACGGTTTGGAGTTTCACACAGGCATTTGATAAATTCTTTGACTGCAATAACCCAGAAAGACTTTTCTAAGTGATCAAGGGGTCTGTCATTAACAAAATAAAGGATCAAATATTTATTGACTTTTTTTTATTTATTTAACGGTTTGGAGTTTCACACAGGCATTTGATAAATTCTTTGACTGCAATAACCCAGAAAGACTTTTCTAAGTGATCAAGGGGTCTGTCATTTACAAAATAAAGGATCAAATATTTATTGACTTTTTTTATTTAATGGTTTGGATTTTCACACAGGTATTTGATAAATTCTTTGATTGCAATAACCCAGAAAGACTTTTCTAAGTGATCAAGGGGTCTGTCATTTACAAAATGAAGGATCTAATATTTATTGACTTTTTTTATTTAATGGTTTGGATTTACACACAGGTATTTGATAAATTCTTTGATTGCAATAACCCAGAAAGACTTTTCTAAGTGATCAAGGGGTCTGTCATTTACAAAATAAAGGATCTAATATTTATTGACTTTTTTTTATTTATTTAACGGTTTGGAGTTTCACACAGGCATTTGATAAATTCTTTGACTGCAATAACCCAGAAAGACTTTTCTAAGTGATCAAGGGGTCTGTCATTTACAAAATAAAGGATTTAATTTTTATTGATTTTTTTTTATTTAACGGTTTGGAGTTTCACACAGGCATTTGATAAATTCTTTGATTGCAATAACCCAGAAAGACTTTTCTAAGTGATCAAGGGGTCTGTCATTTACAAAATAAAGGATTTGATTTTTATTGATTTTTTTCTATTTAATGGTTTGGAGTTTCACACAGGCATTTGATAAATTCTTTGATTGCAATAACCCAGAAAGACTTTTAACTGATTAAGGGGTCTGTCATTTACAAAATGAAGGATCTAATATTTATTGACATTTTTTATTTAATGGTTTGGAGTTTCACACAGGTATTTGATAAATTCTTTGATTGCAATAACCCAGAAAGACTTTTCTAAGTGATCAAGGGGTCTGTCATTTACAAAATGAAGGATCTAATATTTATTGACTTTTTTTATTTAATGGTTTGGAGTTTCACACAGGCATTTGATAAATTCTTTGATTGCAATAACCCAGAAAGACTTTTCTAAGTGATCAAGGGGTCTGTCATTTACAAAATGAAGGATCAAATATTTATTGACTTTTTTTATTTAATGGTTTGGAGTTTCACACAGGCATTTGATAAATTCTTTGATTGCAATAACCCAGAAAGACTTTTCTAAGCGATCAAGGGGTCTGTCATTTACAAAGTGAAGGATCTAATATTTATTGACTTTTTTTATTTAATGGTTTGGATTTTCACACAGGTATTTGATAAATTCTTTGATTGCAAT
Organism: Phlebotomus papatasi; assembly: GCF_024763615.1. Classification (NCBI taxonomy): domain Eukaryota; kingdom Metazoa; phylum Arthropoda; class Insecta; order Diptera; family Psychodidae; genus Phlebotomus; species Phlebotomus papatasi. The sequence goes on along the minus strand of NW_026604358.1, from coordinate 96,183 downwards.
AACCCAGAAAGACTTTTCTAAGTGATTAAGGGGTCTGTCATTTACAAAATAAAGGATCTAATTTTTATTGATTTTTTTTATTTAACGGTTTGGAGTTTCACACAGGCATTTGATAAATTCTTTGATTGCAATAACCCAGAAAGACTTTTCTAAGTGATCAAGGGGTCTGTCATTTACAAAATAAAGGATTTGATTTTTATTGATTTTTTTCTATTTAATGGTTTGGAGTTTCACACAGGCATTTGATAAATTCTTTGATTGCAATAACCCAGAAAGACTTTTAACTGATTAAGGGGTCTGTCATTTACGAAATGAAGGATCTAATATTTATTGACTTTTTTTATTTAATGGTTTGGAGTTTCACACAGGTATTTGATAAATTCTTTGATTGCAATAACCCAGAAAGACTTTTCTAAGTGATCAAGGGGTCTGTCATTTACAAAATGAAGGATCTAATATTTATTGACTTTTTTTATTTAATGGTTTGGAGTTTCACACAGGCATTTGATAAATTCTTTGATTGCAATAACCCAGAAAGACTTTTCTAAGTGATCAAGGGGTCTGTCATTTACAAAATGAAGGATCAAATATTTATTGACTTTTTTTATTTAATGGTTTGGAGTTTCACACAGGCATTTGATAAATTCTGTGATTGCAATAACCCAGAAAGACTTTTCTAAGTGATCAAGGGGTCTGTCATTTACAAAATGAAGGATCTAATATTTATTGACTTTTTTTATTTAATGGTTTGGATTTTCACACAGGTATTTGATAAATTCTTTGATTGCAATAACCCAGAAAGACTTTTCTAAGTGATCAAGGGGTCTGTCATTTATAAAATAAAGATCTAATATTTATTGACTTTTTTTATTTAATGGTTTGGAGTTTTACACAGGTATTTGATAAATTCTTTGATTGCAATAACCCAGAAAGACTTTTCTATGTCATCAAGGGGTCTGCCATTTACAAAATAAAGGATCTAATATTTATTGACTTTTTTATTTAATGGTTTGGATTTTCACACAGGTATTTGATAAATTCTTTGATTGCAATAACCCAGAAAGACTTTTCTAAGTGATCAAGGGGTCTGTCATTTACAAAATGAAGGATCTAATATTTATTGACTTTTTTTATTTAATGGTTTGGATTTTCACACAGGTATTTGATAAATTCTTTGATTGCAATAACCCAGAAAGACTTTTCTAAGTGATCAAGGGGTCTGTCATTTACAAAATAAAGGATCAAATATTTATTGACTTTTTTTATTTAATGGTTTGGATTTTCACCTAGGCATTTGATAAATTCTTTGATTGCAATAACCCAGAAAGACTTTTCTAAGTGATCAAGGGGTCTGTCATTTACAAAATGAAGGATCTAATATTTATTGACTTTTTTTATTTAATGGTTTGGAGTTTCACACAGGCATTTGATAAATTTTTGATTGCAATAACCCAGAAAGACTTTTCTAAGTGATCAAGGGGTCTGTCATTTACAAAATGAAGGATCTAATATTTATTGACTTTTTTTATTTAATGGTTTGGATTTTCACACAGGTATTTGATAAATTCTTTGATTGCAATAACCCAGAAAGACTTTTCTAAGTGATCAAGGGGTCTGTCATTTACAAAATGAAGGATCTAATATTTATTGACTTTTTTTATTTATTTAATGGTTTGGAGTTTCACACAGGCATTTGATAAATTTTTTGACTGCAATAACCCAGAAAGACTTTTCTAAGTGATTAAGGGGTCTGTCATTTACAAAATAAAGGATTTGATTTTTATTGATTTTTTTTCTATTTAATGGTTTGGAGTTTCACACAGGCATTTGATAAATTCTTTGATTGCAATAACCCAGAAAGACTTTTAACTGATTAAGGGGTCTGTCATTTACAAAATGAAGGATCTAATATTTATTGACTTTTTTTATTTAATGGTTTGGAGTTTCACACAGGTATTTGATAAATTCTTTGATTGCAATAACCCAGAAAGACTTTTCTAAGTGATCAAGGGGTCTGTCATTTACAAAATGAAGGATCTAATATTTATTGACTTTTTTTATTTAATGGTTTGGATTTTCACACAGGTATTTGATAAATTCTTTGATTGCAATAACCCAGAAAGACTTTTCTAAGTGATCAAGGGGTCTATCATTTACAAAATAAAGGATCAAATAATGGATTTTTTTATTTAATGGTTTGGAGTTTCACACAGGTATTTGATTTATGGACTTTTTTTATTTAATGGTTTGGAGTTTCACACAGGTATTTGATGAATTCTTTGATTGCAATAACCCAGAAAGACTTTTCTAAGTGATCAAGGGGTCTGTCATTTACAAAATGAAGGATCTAATATTTATTGACTTTTTTATTTAATGGTTTGGATTTTCACACAGGCATTTGATAAATTCTTTGATTGCAATAACCCAGAAAGACTTTTCTAAGTGATCAAGGGGTCTGTCATTTACAAAATGAAGGATCAAATATTTATTGACTTTTTTTATTTAATGGTTTGGAGTTTCACACAGGCATTTGATAAATTCTTTGATTGCAATAACCCAGAAAGACTTTTCTAAGTGATCAAGGGGTCTGTCATTTACAAAATAAAGGATTTGATTTTTATTGATTTTTTTCTATTTAATGGTTTGGAGTTTTACACAGGCATTTGATAAATTCTTTGATTGCAATAACCCAGAAAGACTTTTCTAAGTGATCAAGGGGTCTGTCATTTACAAAATGAAGGATCTAATATTTATTGACTTTTTTTATTTAATGGTTTGGAGTTTCACACAGGCATTTGATAAATTCTTTGATTGCAATAACCCAGAAAGACTTTTCTAAGTGATCAAGGGGTCTGTCATTTACAAAATGGAGGATCTAATATTTATTGACTTTTTTTTATTTAATGGTTTGGAGTTTCACACAGGCATTTGATAAATTCTTTGATTGCAATAACCCAGAAAGACTTTTCTAAGTGATCAAGGTGTCTGTCATTTACAAAATGAAGGATCAAATATTTATTGACTTTTTTTATTTAATGGTTTGGAGTTTCACACAGGCATTTGATAAATTCTTTGATTGCAATAACCCAGAAAGACTTTTCTAAGCGATCAAGGGGTCTGTCATTTACAAAGTGAAGGATCTAATATTTATTGACTTTTTTTATTTAATGGTTTGGATTTTCACACAGGTATTTGATAAATTCTTTGATTGCAATAACCCAGAAAGACTTTTCTAAGTGATTAAGGGGTCTGTCATTTACAAAATAAAGGATTTAGGATCTTTGATTGCAATAACCCAGAAAGACTTTTCTAAGTGATTAAGGGGTCTGTCATTTACAAAATAAAGGATCTAATTTTTATTGATTTTTTTTATTTAACGGTTTGGAGTTTCACACAGGCATTTGATAAATTCTTTGATTGCAATAACCCAGAAAGACTTTTCTAAGTGATCAAGGGGTCTGTCATTTACAAAATAAAGGATTTGATTTTTATTGATTTTTTTCTATTTAATGGTTTGGAGTTTCACACAGGCATTTGATAAATTCTTTGATTGCAATAACCCAGAAAGACTTTTAACTGATTAAGGGGTCTGTCATTTACGAAATGAAGGATCTAATATTTATTGACTTTTTTTATTTAATGGTTTGGAGTTTCACACAGGTATTTGATAAATTCTTTGATTGCAATAACCCAGAAAGACTTTTCTAAGTGATCAAGGGGTCTGTCATTTACAAAATGAAGGATCTAATATTTATTGACTTTTTTTATTTAATGGTTTGGAGTTTCACACAGGCATTTGATAAATTCTTTGATTGCAATAACCCAGAAAGACTTTTCTAAGTGATCAAGGGGTCTGTCATTTACAAAATGAAGGATCAAATATTTATTGACTTTTTTTATTTAATGGTTTGGAGTTTCACACAGGCATTTGATAAATTCTGTGATTGCAATAACCCAGAAAGACTTTTCTAAGTGATCAAGGGGTCTGTCATTTACAAAATGAAGGATCTAATATTTATTGACTTTTTTTATTTAATGGTTTGGATTTTCACACAGGTATTTGATAAATTCTTTGATTGCAATAACCCAGAAAGACTTTTCTAAGTGATCAAGGGGTCTGTCATTTATAAAATAAAGATCTAATATTTATTGACTTTTTTTATTTAATGGTTTGGAGTTTTACACAGGTATTTGATAAATTCTTTGATTGCAATAACCCAGAAAGACTTTTCTAAGTCATCAAGGGGTCTGCCATTTACAAAATAAAGGATCTAATATTTATTGACTTTTTTATTTAATGGTTTGGATTTTCACACAGGTATTTGATAAATTCTTTGATTGCAATAACCCAGAAAGACTTTTCTAAGTGATCAAGGGGTCTGTCATTTACAAAATGAAGGATCTAATATTTATTGACTTTTTTTATTTAATGGTTTGGATTTTCACACAGGTATTTGATAAATTCTTTGATTGCAATAACCCAGAAAGACTTTTCTAAGTGATCAAGGGGTCTGTCATTTACAAAATAAAGGATCAAATATTTATTGACTTTTTTTATTTAATGGTTTGGATTTTCACCTAGGCATTTGATAAATTCTTTGATTGCAATAACCCAGAAAGACTTTTCTAAGTGATCAAGGGGTCTGTCATTTACAAAATGAAGGATCTAATATTTATTGACTTTTTTTATTTAATGGTTTGGAGTTTCACACAGGCATTTGATAAATTCTTTGATTGCAATAACCCAGAAAGACTTTTCTAAGTGATCAAGGGGTCTGTCATTTACAAAATGAAGGATCTAATATTTATTGACTTTTTTTATTTAATGGTTTGGATTTTCACACAGGTATTTGATAAATTCTTTGATTGCAATAACCCAGAAAGACTTTTCTAAGTGATCAAGGGGTCTGTCATTTACAAAATAAAGGATCTAATATTTATTGACTTTTTTTATTTATTTAATGGTTTGGAGTTTCACACAGGCATTTGATAAATTTTTTGACTGCAATAACCCAGAAAGACTTTTCTAAGTGATTAAGGGGTCTGTCATTTACAAAATAAAGGATTTGATTTTTATTGATTTTTTTTCTATTTAATGGTTTGGAGTTTCACACAGGCATTTGATAAATTCTTTGATTGCAATAACCCAGAAAGACTTTTAACTGATTAAGGGGTCTGTCATTTACAAAATGAAGGATCTAATATTTATTGACTTTTTTTATTTAATGGTTTGGAGTTTCACACAGGTATTTGATAAATTCTTTGATTGCAATAACCCAGAAAGACTTTTCTAAGTGATCAAGGGGTCTGTCATTTACAAAATGAAGGATCTAATATTTATTGACTTTTTTTATTTAATGGTTTGGATTTTCACACAGGTATTTGATAAATTCTTTGATTGCAATAACCCAGAAAGACTTTTCTAAGTGATCAAGGGGTCTGTCATTTACAAAATAAAGGATCAAATATTTATGGACTTTTTTTATTTAATGGTTTGGAGTTTCACACAGGTATTTGATAAATTCTTTGATTGCAATAACCCAGAAAGACTTTTCTAAGTGATCAAGGGGTCTGTCATTTACAAAATGAAGGATCTAATATTTATTGACTTTTTTATTTAATGGTTTGGATTTTCACACAGGCATTTGATAAATTCTTTGATTGCAATAACCCAGAAAGACTTTTCTAAGTGATCAAGGGGTCTGTCATTTACAAAATGAAGGATCAAATATTTATTGACTTTTTTTATTTAATGGTTTGGAGTTTCACACAGGCATTTGATAAATTCTTTGATTGCAATAACCCAGAAAGACTTTTCTAAGTGATCAAGGGGTCTGTCATTTACAAAATAAAGGATTTGATTTTTATTGATTTTTTTCTATTTAATGGTTTGGAGTTTTACACAGGCATTTGATAAATTCTTTGATTGCAATAACCCAGAAAGACTTTTCTAAGTGATCAAGGGGTCTGTCATTTACAAAATGAAGGATCTAATATTTATTGACTTTTTTTATTTAATGGTTTGGAGTTTCACACAGGCATTTGATAAATTCTTTGATTGCAATAACCCAGAAAGACTTTTCTAAGTGATCAAGGGGTCTGTCATTTACAAAATGGAGGATCTAATATTTATTGACTTTTTTTTATTTAATGGTTTGGAGTTTCACACAGGCATTTGATAAATTCTTTGATTGCAATAACCCAGAAAGACTTTTCTAAGTGATCAAGGTGTCTGTCATTTACAAAATGAAGGATCAAATATTTATTGACTTTTTTTATTTAATGGTTTGGAGTTTCACACAGGCATTTGATAAATTCTTTGATTGCAATAACCCAGAAAGACTTTTCTAAGTGATCAAGGGGTCTGTCATTTACAAAATGAAGGATCTAATATTTATTGACTTTTTTTATTTAATGGTTTGGATTTTCACACAGGCATTTGATAAATTCTTTGATTGCAATAACCCAGAAAGACTTTTCTAAGTGATCAAGGGGTCTGTCATTTACAAAATAAAGGATCTAATTTTTATTGATTTTTCTTTTTATTTAACGGTTTGGAGTTTAACACAGGCATTTGATAAATTCCTTGATTGCAATAACCCAGAAATACTTTTAAGTGATCAAGGGGTCTGTCATTTACAAAATAAAGGATCTAATATTTATTGACTTTTTTTATTTAATGGTTTGGATTTTCACACAGGTATTTGATAAATTCTTTGATTGCAATAACCCAGAAAGACTTTTAAGTGATCAAGGGGTCTGTCATTTACAAAATGAAGGATCTAATATTTATTGACTTTTTTTATTTAATGGTTTGCATTTTCACACAGGTATTTGATAAATTCTTTGATTGCAATAACCCAGAAAGACTTTTAAGTGATCAAGGGATCTGTCATTTACAAAATAAAGGATCTAATATTTATTGACTTTTTTTATTTAATGTTTTGGAGTTTCACACAGGCATTTGATAAATTCTTTGATTGCAATAACCCAGAAAGACTTTTCTAAGCGATCAAGGGGTCTGTCATTTACAAAATAAAGGATCTAATATTTATTGACTTTTTTTATTTAATGGTTTGGATTTTCACACAGGTATTTGATAAATTCTTTGATTGCAATAACCCAGAAAGACTTTTAAGTGATCAAGGGGTCTGTCATTTACAAAATAAAGGATCTAATATTTATTGACTTTTTTTATTTAATGGTTTGGAGTTTCACACAGGCATTTGATAAATTCTTTGATTGCAATAACCCAGAAAGACTTTTCTAAGTGATCAAGGGGTCTGTCATTTACAAAATGAAGGATCAAATATTTATTGACTTTTTTTATTTAATGGTTTGGATTTTCACACAGGCATTTGATAACTCCACACCAGCTACTTTAGATATAATTCTCACGAATTCAAACTTTGCCCTTGATCAAGTCAGAACTATTCAGGCGTTGTCATCCGACCATCTCCCCGTAAACTTCAAAATCAATACTACTTTTCAAATGAGAAATTACCCAGCCCTAATTCAGGATTATGCATCGGCCGACTGGAAGATGTATAAACAATTGATCAACGAAAATATTTCTTTATCAAACAAAGAAATCAAAGACAAAACTCTAATTGATCATCAGATTTTAGATTTCCAATCTATCATTTTATCAGCTGCTAAATCGGCTATTCCTTTAAGGACACTAAAATCCAAAAAGAATTCGGATATTCCAGACTATTTAAAAGATCTCATTTCTCATAAAAATAAAATTCGACGTCAATGGCAACGCTCTAGGGTGGCGGAGCTCAAAGTCGAACTTAGGAATCTTGAAAAAATAATAAAAGAACAAATTAACCTTCATGAAAATGATAATTGGCAATCACATGTTAAATCACTAAATTTCAATCGTCCCAATTTATGGAAAACTGCCAAGTTACTGAAGAATAGAGCTCAAGGTATTCCACCCCTTCGGAAGGGTAATCAAGTTATCATAACAGATGAACTTAAATCTCAAGAAATTGCTGATAATTTTTCCAAATTTCATAAAAATAATTTACCTAAAAAAACAACGATTACTGAAAAAGTCGCACAAACTTTAAAATTACAAAAAATTATAAATTCCCCTGTTAAGGCCGAACATCTTCCTACACCCCGGTTAATATCTACAATAATTAAAGACTTAAAAAATAAAAAAGCTCCAGGCATGGATAAAATTAATAACAAATTAGTCAAAAATCTTCCTAAAAAAGCAATAATATATCTCAACAACATCTTCATAAACTGTCTGAGGATCAACTACTTTCCAGACCCCTGGAAGATAGCTCAAGTTATCCCCATTCCCAAACCCGGTAAAGATACTTCTTTAGCATCAAATTATAGGCCCATAAGCTTATTACCAGTATTTGGAAAAATTTTCGAAAAAGTGATCTATAGAAACATTAATAATTTTGTAAACAACAACAATATTTTGTTAAACGAACAGTTCGGTTTCCGACCTGGACACTCCACCAATCACCAACTGCTTAGAATCACTAAAGAAATTAAATCTAAATTAAACTCCAAGACTTCAACTGGACTTATTGCATTTGATTTGGAAAAAGCCTTTGACTCCGTATGGCATGATGGCCTTCTATATAAAATGAACCTTTTCAAATTTCCTATAAATTTTATAAAAATTATTGAATCGTATCTTTACAACCGTAAAGCATTTGTACAAATTAATTCTGGGAAGTCCTCTTTGTACTCTTTAGATTATGGTGTCCCTCAAGGAAGTGTCTTATCTCCTCTACTTTATAATATTTTTACTTCAGATTTAAAAATAAATCCTCCTGTAAAAATAGCATTATATGCTGATGACACAGCTTTTTACTACTCTAATACAAATCCAGATGTAATCGTCAACAAATTATCAAATGCTTGTGCTCAGTACATTGATTATTGTTCTGATTGGCTAATTAAAATTAACATGGATAAATCTCAAGCAATTTTCTTTACGACCAGAAGAGCTAAAAAACGTCTTCCAAGTTCGCCCATTCGGATTAAATCCATGGAAATAAAATGGACTAAAGAAATTAAATATCTTGGTATGATTTTGGATCCTAAGCTAACGTTCAAAGATCATATTAACTATACTATAAATAAGTCATTAAAGGCACTCAAAATACTTTACCCTTTAATCAATAGAAAATCGAAACTCTCCACTCCCAATAAAAAGTTATTATATATTGCTATTGTACGCAGTATTCTTCTGTACGGTTGTCCCATCTGGGAAGTCTGTGCTAGAACGCACAAAAAGAAGCTTCAAATTATTCAAAATAAATTCAGAAAGACTTTTCTAAGTGATCAAGGGGTCTGTCATTTACAAAATGAAGGATCTAATATTTATTGACTTTTTTTATTTAATGGTTTGGATTTTCACACAGGTATTTGATAAATTCTTTGATTGCAATAACCCAGAAAGACTTTTCTAAGTGATCAAGGGGTCTGTCATTTACAAAATAAAGGATCAAATATTTATTGACTTTTTTTATTTAATGGTTTGGATTTTCACCTAGGCATTTGATAAATTCTTTGATTGCAATAACCCAGAAAGACTTTTCTAAGTGATCAAGGGGTCTGTCATTTACAAAATGAAGGATCTAATATTTATTGACTTTTTTTATTTAATGGTTTGGAGTTTCACACAGGCATTTGATAAATTCTTTGATTGCAATAACCCAGAAAGACTTTTCTAAGTGATCAAGGGGTCTGTCATTTACAAAATGAAGGATCTAATATTTATTGACTTTTTTTATTTAATGGTTTGGATTTTCACACAGGTATTTGATAAATTCTTTGATTGCAATAACCCAGAAAGACTTTTCTAAGTGATCAAGGGGTCTGTCATTTACAAAATAAAGGATCTAATATTTATTGACTTTTTTTATTTATTTAATGGTTTGGAGTTTCACACAGGCATTTGATAAATTTTTTGACTGCAATAACCCAGAAAGACTTTTCTAAGTGATTAAGGGGTCTGTCATTTACAAAATAAAGGATTTGATTTTTATTGATTTTTTTTCTATTTAATGGTTTGGAGTTTCACACAGGCATTTGATAAATTCTTTGATTGCAATAACCCAGAAAGACTTTTAACTGATTAAGGGGTCTGTCACACAGGCATTTACTTTGAAAATGAAGGATCTAATATTTATTGACTTTTTTTATTTAATGGTTTGGAGTTTCACACAGGTATTTGATAAATTCTTTGATTGCAATAACCCAGAAAGACTTTTCTAAGTGATCAAGGGGTCTGTCATTTACAAAATGAAGGATCTAATATTTATTGACTTTTTTTATTTAATGGTTTGGATTTTCACACAGGTATTTGATAAATTCTTTGATTGCAATAACCCAGAAAGACTTTTCTAAGTGATCAAGGGGTCTGTCATTTACAAAATAAAGGATCAAATATTTATGGACTTTTTTTATTTAATGGTTTGGAGTTTCACACAGGTATTTGATAAATTCTTTGATTGCAATAACCCAGAAAGACTTTTCTAAGTGATCAAGGGGTCTGTCATTTACAAAATGAAGGATCTAATATTTATTGACTTTTTTATTTAATGGTTTGGATTTTCACACAGGCATTTGATAAATTCTTTGATTGCAATAACCCAGAAAGACTTTTCTAAGTGATCAAGGGGTCTGTCATTTACAAAATGAAGGATCAAATATTTATTGACTTTTTTTATTTAATGGTTTGGAGTTTCACACAGGCATTTGATAAATTCTTTGATTGCAATAACCCAGAAAGACTTTTCTAAGTGATCAAGGGGTCTGTCATTTACAAAATAAAGGATTTGATTTTTATTGATTTTTTTCTATTTAATGGTTTGGAGTTTTACACAGGCATTTGATAAATTCTTTGATTGCAATAACCCAGAAAGACTTTTCTAAGTGATCAAGGGGTCTGTCATTTACAAAATGAAGGATCTAATATTTATTGACTTTTTTTATTTAATGGTTTGGAGTTTCACACAGGCATTTGATAAATTCTTTGATTGCAATAACCCAGAAAGACTTTTCTAAGTGATCAAGGGGTCTGTCATTTACAAAATGGAGGATCTAATATTTATTGACTTTTTTTTATTTAATGGTTTGGAGTTTCACACAGGCATTTGATAAATTCTTTGATTGCAATAACCCAGAAAGACTTTTCTAAGTGATCAAGGTGTCTGTCATTTACAAAATGAAGGATCAAATATTTATTGACTTTTTTTATTTAATGGTTTGGAGTTTCACACAGGCATTTGATAAATTCTTTGATTGCAATAACCCAGAAAGACTTTTCTAAGTGATCAAGGGGTCTGTCATTTACAAAATGAAGGATCTAATATTTATTGACTTTTTTTATTTAATGGTTTGGATTTTCACACAGGCATTTGATAAATTCTTTGATTGCAATAACCCAGAAAGACTTTTCTAAGTGATCAAGGGGTCTGTCATTTACAAAATAAAGGATCTAATTTTTATTGATTTTTCTTTTTATTTAACGGTTTGGAGTTTAACACAGGCATTTGATAAATTCCTTGATTGCAATAACCCAGAAATACTTTTAAGTGATCAAGGGGTCTGTCATTTACAAAATAAAGGATCTAATATTTATTGACTTTTTTTATTTAATGGTTTGGATTTTCACACAGGTATTTGATAAATTCTTTGATTGCAATAACCCAGAAAGACTTTTAAGTGATCAAGGGGTCTGTCATTTACAAAATGAAGGATCTAATATTTATTGACTTTTTTTATTTAATGGTTTGCATTTTCACACAGGTATTTGATAAATTCTTTGATTGCAATAACCCAGAAAGACTTTTAAGTGATCAAGGGATCTGTCATTTACAAAATAAAGGATCTAATATTTATTGACTTTTTTTATTTAATGTTTTGGAGTTTCACACAGGCATTTGATAAATTCTTTGATTGCAATAACCCAGAAAGACTTTTCTAAGCGATCAAGGGGTCTGTCATTTACAAAATAAAGGATCTAATATTTATTGACTTTTTTTATTTAATGGTTTGGATTTTCACACAGGTATTTGATAAATTCTTTGATTGCAATAACCCAGAAAGACTTTTAAGTGATCAAGGGGTCTGTCATTTACAAAATAAAGGATCTAATATTTATTGACTTTTTTTATTTAATGGTTTGGAGTTTCACACAGGCATTTGATAAATTCTTTGATTGCAATAACCCAGAAAGACTTTTCTAAGTGATCAAGGGGTCTGTCATTTACAAAATGAAGGATCTAATATTTATTGACTTTTTTTATTTAATGGTTTGGATTTTCACACAGGTATCTGATAAATTCTTTGATTGCAATAACCCAGAAAAACTTTTCAATAACCCAGACTTTTCTAAGTGATCAAGGGGTCTGTCATTTACAAAATGAAGGATCAAATATTTATTGACTTTTTTTATTTAATGGTTTGGATTTTCACACAGGTATCTGATAAATTCTTTGATTGCAATAACCCAGAAAGACTTTTCTAAGTGATCAAGGGGTCTGTCATTTACAAAATAAAAGATTTGATTTTTATTGATTTTTTTCTATTTAATGGTTTGGAGTTTCACACAGGCATTTGATAAATTCTTTGATTGCAATAACCCAGAAAGACTTTTAACTGATTAATATTTATTGGGGTCTATTTGTCATTTACAAAATGAAGGATCTAATATTTATTGACTTTTTTTATTTAATGGTTTGGAGTTTCACACAGGCATTTGATAAATTCTTTGATTGCAATAACCCAGAAAGACTTTTCTAAGTGATCAAGGGGTCTGTCATTTACAAAATGAAGGATCTAATATTTATTGACTTTTTTTATTTAATGGTTTGGAGTTTCACACAGGCATTTGATAAATTCTTTGATTGCAATAACCCAGAAAGACTTTTCTAAGTGATCAAGGGGTCTGTCATTTACAAAATGAAGGATCAAATATTTATTGACTTTTTTTATTTAATGGTTTGGAGTTTCACACAGGCATTTGATAAATTCTTTGATTGCAATAACCCAGAAAGACTTTTCTAAGTGATCAAGGGGTCTGTCATTTACAAAATGAAGGATCTAATATTTATTGACTTTTTTTATTTAATGGTTTGGATTTTCACACAGGTATTTGATAAATTCTTTGATTGCAATAACCCAGAAAGACTTTTCTAAGTGATCAAGGGGTCTGTCATTTACAAAATAAAGGATCTAATATTTATTGACTTTTTTTATTTATTTAACGGTTTGGAGTTTCACACAGGCATTTGATAAATTCTTTGACTGCAATAACCCAGAAAGACTTTTCTAAGTGATCAAGGGGTCTGTCATTTACAAAATAAAGGATCAAACATTTATTGACTTTTTTTATTTAATGGTTTGGATTTTCACACAGGTATTTGATAAATTCTTTGATTGCAATAACCCAGAAAGACTTTTCTAAGTGATCAAGGGGTCTGTCATTTACAAAATAAAGGATCTAATATTTATTGACTTTTTTTATTTATTTAACGGTTTGGAGTTTCACACAGGCATTTGATAAATTCTTTGACTGCAATAACCCAGAAAGACTTTTCTAAGTGATCAAGGGGTCTGTCATTTACAAAATAAAGGATCAAACATTTATTGACTTTTTTTATTTAATGGTTTGGATTTTCACACAGGTATTTGATAAATTCTTTGATTGCAATAACCCAGAAAGACTTTTCTAAGTGATCAAGGGGTCTGTCATTTACAAAATGAAGGATCTAATATTTATTGACTTTTTTTATTTAATGGTTTGGATTTTCACACAGGTATTTGATAAAAACTTTGATTGCAATAACCCAGAAAGACTTTTCTAAGTGATCAAGGGGTCTGTCATTTACAAAATGAAGGATCAAATATTTATTGACTTTTTTTATTTAACGGTTTGGAGTTTCACACAGGCATTTGATAAATTCTTTGATTGCAATAACCCAGAAAGACTTTTCTGAGTGATCAAGGGGTCTGTCATTTACAAAATAAAAGATTTGATTTTTATTGATTTTTTTCTATTTAATGGTTTGGAGTTTCACACAGGCATTTGATAAATTCTTTGATTGCAATAACCCAGAAAGCCTTTTAACTGATTAAGGGGTCTGTCATTTACAAAATGAAGGATCTAATATTTATTGACTTTTTTTATTTAATGGTTTGGAGTTTCACACAGGCATTTGATAAATTCTTTGATTGCAATAACCCAGAAAGACTTTTCTAAGTGATCAAGGGGTCTGTCATTTACAAAATGAAGGATCAAATATTTATTGACTTTTTTTATTTAATGGTTTGGAGTTTCACACAGGCATTTGATAAATTCTTTGATTGCAATAACCCAGAAAGACTTTTCTAAGTGATCAAGGGGTCTGTCATTTACAAAATGAAGGATCTAATATTTATTGACTTTTTTTATTTAATGGTTTGGATTTTCACACAGGTATTTGATAAATTCTTTGATTGCAATAACCCAGAAAGACTTTTCTAAGTGATCAAGGGGTCTGTCATTTATAAAATAAAGATCAAATATTTATTGACTTTTTTTATTTAACGGTTTGGAGTTTCACACAGGCATTTGATAAATTCTTTGATTGCAATAACCCAGAAAGACTTTTCTAAGTGATCAAGGTGTCCGTCATTTACAAAATGAAGGATCTAATATTTATTGACTTTTTTTATTTATTTAATGGTTTGGAGTTTCACACAGGCATTTGATAAATTTTTTGACTGCAATAACCCAGAAAGACTTTTCTAAGTGATTAAGGGGTCTGTCAATTACAAAATAAAGGATCTAATTTTTATTGATTTTTTTTTATTTAACGGTTTGGAGTTTCACACAGGCATTTGATAAATTCTTTGATTGCAATAACCCAGAAAGACTTTTCTAAGTGATCAAGGGGTATGTCATTTACAAAATGAAGGATCTAATATTTATTGACTTTTTTATTTATTTAATGGTTTGGAGTTTCACACAGGCATTTGATAAATTTTTTGACTGCAATAACCCAGAAAGACTTTTCTAAGTGATTAAGGGGTCTGTCATTTACAAAATAAAGGATCTAATTTTTATTGATTTTTTTTTATTTAACGGTTTGGAGTTTCACACAGGCATTTGATAAATTCTTTGATTGCAATAACCCAGAAAGACTTTTCTAAGTGATCAAGGGGTCTGTCATTTACAAAATAAAGGATTTGATTTTTATTGATTTTTTTCTATTTAATGGTTTGGATTTTCACACAGGCATTTGATAAATTCTTTGATTGCAATAACCCAGAAAGACTTTTCTAAGTGATCAAGGGGTCTGTCATTTACAAAATGAAGGATCAAATATTTATTGACTTTTTTTTATTTAATGGTTTGGAGTTTCACACAGGCATTTGATAAATTCTTTGATTGCAATAACCCAGAAAGACTTTTCTAAGTGATCAAGGGGTCTGTCATTTACAAAATGAAGGATCTAACATTTATTGACTTTTTTTATTTAATGGTTTGGATTTTCACACAGGTATTTGATAAATTCTTTGATTGCAATAACCCAGAAAGACTTTTCTAAGTGATCAAGGGGTCTGTCATTTACAAAATGAAGGATCTAATATTTATTGACTTTTTTTATTTATTTAATGGTTTGGAGTTTCACACAGGCATTTGATAAATTTTTTGACTGCAATAACCCAGAAAGACTTTTCTAAGTGATCAAGGGGTCTGTCATTTACAAAATGAAGGATCTAACATTTATTGACTTTTTTTATTTAATGGTTTGGATTTTCACACAGGTATTTGATAAATTCTTTGATTGCAATAACCCAGAAAGACTTTTCTAAGTGATCAAGGGGTCTGTCATTTACAAAATGAAGGATCTAATATTTATTGACTTTTTTTATTTATTTAATGGTTTGGAGTTTCACACAGGCATTTGATAAATTTTTTGACTGCAATAACCCAGAAAGACTTTTCTAAGTGATCAAGGGGTCTGTCATTTACAAAATAAAGGATTTGATTTTTATTGATTTTTTTCTATTTAATGGTTTGGAGTTTCACACAGGCATTTGATAAATTCTTTGATTGCAATAACCCAGAAAGACTTTTAACTGATTAAGGGGTCTGATTAAGGGGTCTGTCATTTACAAAATGAAGGATCTAATATTTATTGACTTTTTTTATTTAATGGTTTGGAGTTTCACACAGGTATTTGATAAATTCTTTGATTGCAATAACCCAGAAAGACTTTTCTAAGTGATCAAGGGGTCTGTCATTTACAAAATGAAGGATCTAATATTTATTGACTTTTTTTATTTAATGGTTTGGAGTTTCACACAGGTATTTGATAAATTCTTTGATTGCAATAACCCAGAAAGACTTTTCTAAGTGATCAAGGGGTCTGTCATTTACAAAATGAAGGATCTAATATTTATTGACTTTTTTATTTAATGGTTTGGAGTTTCACACAGGCATTTGATAAATTCTTTGATTGCAATAACCCAGAAAGACTTTTCTAAGTGATCAAGGGGTCTGTCATTTACAAAATGAAGGATCAAATATTTATTGACTTTTTTTATTTAATGGTTTGGAGTTTCACACAGGTATTTGATAAATTCTTTGATTGCAATAACCCAGAAAGACTTTTCTAAGTGATCAAGGGGTCTGTCATTTACAAAATAAAGGATTTGATTTTTATTGATTTTTTTCTATTTAATGGTTTGGAGTTTCACACAGGCATTTGATAAATTCTTTGATTGCAATAACCCAGAAAGACTTTTAACTGATTAAGGGGTCTGTCATTTACAAAATGAAGGATCTAATATTTATTGACTTTTTTTATTTAATGGTTTGGAGTTTCACACAGGTATTTGATAAATTCTTTGATTGCAATAACCCAGAAAGACTTTTCTAAGTGATCAAGGGGTCTGTCATTTACAAAATGAAGGATCAAATATTTATTGACTTTTTTTTATTTAATGGTTTGGAGTTTCACACAGGCATTTGATAAATTCTTTGATTGCAATAACCCAGAAAGACTTTTCTAAGTGATCAAGGGGTCTGTCATTTACAAAATGAAGGATCTAACATTTATTGACTTTTTTTATTTAATGGTTTGGATTTTCACACAGGTATTTGATAAATTCTTTGATTGCAATAACCCAGAAAGACTTTTCTAAGTGATCAAGGGGTCTGTCATTTACAAAATGAAGGATCTAATATTTATTGACTTTTTTTATTTATTTAATGGTTTGGAGTTTCACACAGGCATTTGATAAATTTTTTGACTGCAATAACCCAGAAAGACTTTTCTAAGTGATCAAGGGGTCTGTCATTTACAAAATGAAGGATCTAACATTTATTGACTTTTTTTATTTAATGGTTTGGATTTTCACACAGGTATTTGATAAATTCTTTGATTGCAATAACCCAGAAAGACTTTTCTAAGTGATCAAGGGGTCTGTCATTTACAAAATAAAGGATCTAATTTTTATTGATTTTTTTTTATTTAACGGTTTGGAGTTTCACACAGGCATTTGATAAATTCTTTGATTGCAATAACCCAGAAAGACTTTTCTAAGTGATCAAGGGGTCTGTCATTTACAAAATAAAGGATTTGATTTTTATTGATTTTTTTCTATTTAATGGTTTGGAGTTTCACACAGGCATTTGATAAATTCTTTGATTGCAATAACCCAGAAAGACTTTTAACTGATTAAGGGGTCTGTCATTTACAAAATGAAGGATCTAATATTTATTGACTTTTTTTATTTAATGGTTTGGAGTTTCACACAGGTATTTGATAAATTCTTTGATTGCAATAACCCAGAAAGACTTTTCTAAGTGATCAAGGGGTCTGTCATTTACAAAATGAAGGATCTAATATTTATTGACTTTTTTTATTTAATGGTTTGGATTTTCACACAGGTATTTGATAAATTCTTTGATTGCAATAACCCAGAAAGACTTTTCTAAGTGATCAAGGGGTCTGTCATTTACAAAATAAAGGATCAAATATTTATTGAATTTTTTTATTTAATGGTTTGGATTTTCACACAGGCATTTGATAAATTCTTTGATTGCAATAACCCAGAAAGACTTTTCTAAGTGATCAAGGGGTCTGTCATTTACAAAATGAAGGATCTAATATTTATTGACTTTTTTTATTTAATGGTTTGGAGTTTCACACAGGTATTTGATAAATTCTTTGATTGCAATAACCCAGAAAGACTTTTCTAAGTGATCAAGGGGTCTGTCATTTACAAAATGAAGGATCTAATATTTATTGACTTTTTTATTTAATGGTTTGGATTTTCACACAGGCATTTGATAAATTCTTTGATTGCAATAACCCAGAAAGACTTTTCTAAGTGATCAAGGGGTCTGTCATTTACAAAATGAAGGATCAAATATTTATTGACTTTTTTTATTTAATGGTTTGGAGTTTCACACAGGCATTTGATAAATTCTTTGATTGCAATAACCCAGAAAGACTTTTCTAAGTGATCAAGGGGTCTGTCATTTACAAAATGAAGGATCTAATATTTATTGACTTTTTTTATTTATTTAATGGTTTGGAGTTTCACACAGGCATTTGATAAATTTTTTGACTGCAATAACCCAGAAAGACTTTTCTAAGTGATTAAGGGGTCTGTCATTTACAAAATAAAGGATCTAATTTTTATTAATTTTTTTTATTTAATGGTTTGGAGTTTCACACAGGTATTTGATAAATTCTTTGATTGCAATAACCCAGAAAGACTTTTCTAAGTGATCAAGGGGTCTGTCATTTACAAAATAAAGGATTTGATTTTTATTGATTTTTTTCTATTTAATGGTTTGGAGTTTCACACAGGCATTTGATAAATTCTTTGATTGCAATAACTCAGAAAGATTTTTAACTGATTAAGGGGTCTGTCATTTACAAAATGAAGGATCTAATATTTATTGACTTTTTTTATTTAATGGTTTGGAGTTTCACACAGGTATTTGATAAATTCTTTGATTGCAATAACCCAGAAAGACTTTTCTAAGTGATCAAGGGGTCTGTCATTTACAAAATGAAGGATCTAATATTTATTGACTTTTTTTATTTAATGGTTTGGAGTTTCACACAGGCATTTGATAAATTCTTTGATTGCAATAACCCAGAAAGACTTTTCTAAGTGATCAAGGGGTCTGTCATTTACAAAATGAAGGATCTAATATTTATTGACTTTTTTTATTTAATGGTTTGGAGTTTCACACAGGCATTTGATAAATTCTTTGATTGCAATAACCCAGAAAGACTTTTCTAAGTGATCAAGGGGTCTGTCATTTACAAAATGAAGGATCAAATATTTATTGACTTTTTTTATTTAATGGTTTGGAGTTTCACACAGGCATTTGATAAATTCTTTGATTGCAATAACCCAGAAAGACTTTTCTAAGTGATCAAGGGGTCTGTCATTTACAAAATGAAGGATCTAATATTTATTGACTTTTTTTATTTAATGGTTTGGATTTTCACACAGGTATTTGATAAATTCTTTGATTGTAATAACCCAGAAAGACTTTTCTAAGTGATCAAGGGGTCTGTCATTTATAAAATAAAGATCTAATATTTATTGACTTTTTTTATTTAATGGTTTGGAGTTTCACACAGGTATTTGATAAATTCTTTGATTGCAATAACCCAGAAAGACTTTTCTAAGTGATCAAGGGGTCTGTCATTTACAAAATGAAGGATCTAATATTTATTGACTTTTTTATTTAATGGTTTGGATTTTCACAAAGGTATTTGATAAATTCTTTGATTGCAATAACCCAGAACGACTTTTCTAAGTGATCAAGGGGTCTGTCATTTACAAAATGAAGGATCTAATATTTATTGACTTTTTTTATTTAATGGTTTGGATTTTCACACAGGTATTTGATAAATTCTTTGATTGCAATAACCCAGAAAGACTTTTCTAAGTGATCAAGGGGTCTGTCATTTACAAAATAAAGGATCAAATATTTTTTTTTATTTAATGGTTTGGATTTTCTTTTTTTTGGATTACACAGGCATTTGATAAATTCTTTGATTGCAATAACCCAGAAAGACTTTTCTAAGTGATCAAGGGGTCTGTCATTTACAAAATGAAGGATCAAATATTTATTGACTTTTTTTTATTTAATGGTTTGGAGTTTCACACAGGCATTTGATAAATTCTTTGATTGCAATAACCCAGAAAGACTTTTCTAAGTGATCAAGGGGTCTGTCATTTACAAAATGAAGGATCTAACATTTATTGACTTTTTTTATTTAATGGTTTGGATTTTCACACAGGTATTTGATAAATTCTTTGATTGCAATAACCCAGAAAGACTTTTCTAAGTGATCAAGGGGTCCGTCATTTACAAAATGAAGGATCTAATATTTATTGACTTTTTTTATTTATTTAATGGTTTGGAGTTTCACACAGGCATTTGATAAATTTTTTGACTGCAATAACCCAGAAAGACTTTTCTAAGTGATTAAGGGGTCTGTCATTTACAAAATAAAGGATCTAATTTTTATTGCAATAACCCAGAAAGACTTTTCTAAGTGATTAAGGGGTCTGTCATTTACAAAATAAAGGATCTAATTTTTATTGATTTTTTTTTATTTAACGGTTTGGAGTTTCACACAGGCATTTGATAAATTCTTTGATTGCAATAACCCAGAAAGACTTTTCTAAGTGATCAAGGGGTCTGTCATTTACAAAATGAAGGATCTAATATTTATTGACTTTTTTTATTTATTTAATGGTTTGGAGTTTCACACAGGCATTTGATAAATTTTTTGATTGCAATAACCCAGAAAGACTTTTCTAAGTGATTAAGGGGTCTGTCATTTACAAAATAAAGGATCTAATTTTTATTGATTTTTTTTTATTTAACGGTTTGGAGTTTCACACAGACATTTGATAAATTCTTTGATTGCAATAACCCAGAAAGACTTTTCTAAGTGATCAAGGGGTCTGTCATTTACAAAATAAAGGATTTGATTTTTATTGATTTTTTTCTATTTAATGGTTTGGATTTTCACACAGGCATTTGATAAATTCTTTGATTGCAATAACCCAGAAAGACTTTTCTAAGTGATCAAGGGGTCTGTCATTTACAAAATGAAGGATCAAATATTTATTGACTTTTTTTTATTTAATGGTTTGGAGCTTCACACAGGCATTTGATAAATTCTTTGATTGCAATAACCCAGAAAGACTTTTCTAAGTGATCAAGGGGTCTGTCATTTACAAAATGAAGGATCTAACATTTATTGACTTTTTTTATTTAATGGTTTGGATTTTCACACAGGTATTTGATAAATTCTTTGATTGCAATAACCTAGAAAGACTTTTCTAAGTGATCAAGGGGTCTGTCATTTACAAAATGAAGGATCTAACATTTATTGACTTTTTTTATTTAATGGTTTGGATTTTCACACAGGCATTTGATAAATTTTTTGACTGCAATAACCCAGAAAGACTTTTCTAAGTGATCAAGGGGTCTGTCATTTACAAAATGAAGGATCTAACATTTATTGACTTTTTTTATTTAATGGTTTGGATTTTCACACAGGTATTTGATAAATTCTTTGATTGCAATAACCCAGAAAGACTTTTCTAAGTGATCAAGGGGTCTGTCATTTACAAAATGAAGGATCTAATATTTATTGACTTTTTTTATTTATTTAATGGTTTGGAGTTTCACACAGGCATTTGATAAATTTTTTGACTGCAATAACCCAGAAAGACTTTTCTAAGTGATCAAGGGGTCTGTCATTTACAAAATAAAGGATTTGATTTTTATTGATTTTTTTCTATTTAATGGTTTGGAGTTTCACACAGGCATTTGATAAATTCTTTGATTGCAATAACCCAGAAAGACTTTTAACTGATTAAGGGGTCTGTCATTTACAAAATGAAGGATCTAATATTTATTGACTTTTTTTATTTAATGGTTTGGAGTTTCACACAGGTATTTGATAAATTCTTTGATTGCAATAACCCAGAAAGACTTTTCTAAGTGATCAAGGGGTCTGTCATTTACAAAATGAAGGATCTAATATTTATTGACTTTTTTTATTTAATGGTTTGGAGTTTCACACAGGCATTTGATAAATTCTTTGATTGCAATAATTCAGAAAGACTTTTCTAAGTGATCAAGGGGTCTGTCATTTACAAAATAAAGGATCAAATATTTATTGAATTTTTTTATTTAATGGTTTGGATTTTCACACAGGCATTTGATAAATTCTTTGATTGCAATAACCCAGAAAGACTTTTCTAAATGATCAAGGGGTCTGTCATTTACAAAATGAAGGATCTAATATTTATTGACTTTTTTTATTTAATGGTTTGGAGTTTCACACAGGTATTTGATAAATTCTTTGATTGCAATAACCCAGAAAGACTTTTCTAAGTGATCAAGGGGTCTGTCATTTACAAAATGAAGGATCTAATATTTATTGACTTTTTTATTTAATGGTTTGGATTTTCACACAGGCATTTGATAAATTCTTTGATTGCAATAACCCAGAAAGACTTTTCTAAGTGATCAAGGGGTCTGTCATTTACAAAATGAAGGATCAAATATTTATTGACTTTTTTTATTTAATGGTTTGGAGTTTCACACAGGTATTTGATAAATTCTTTGATTGCAATAACCCAGAAAGACTTTTCTAAGTGATCAAGGGGTCTGTCATTTACAAAATAAAGGATTTGATTTTTATTGATTTTTTTCTATTTAATGGTTTGGAGTTTCACACAGGGATTTGATAAATTCTTTGATTGCAATAACCCAGAAAGATTTTTAACTGATTAAGGGGTCTGTCATTTACAAAATGAAGGATCTAATATTTATTGACTTTTTTTATTTAATGGTTTGGAGTTTCACACAGGTATTTGATAAATTCTTTGATTGCAATAACCCAGAAAGACTTTTCTAAGTGATCAAGGGGTCTGTCATTTACAAAATGAAGGATCTAATATTTATTGACTTTTTTTATTTAATGGTTTGGATTTTCACACAGGTATTTGATAAATTCTTTGATTGCAATAACCCAGAAAGACTTTTCTAAGTGATCAAGTGGTCTGTCATTTACAAAATAAAGGATCAAATATTTATTGACTTTTTTATTTAATGGTTTGGATTTTCACACAGGCATTTGATAAATTCTTTTATTGCAATAACCCAGAAAGACTTTTCTAAGTGATTAAGGGGTCTGTCATTTACAAAATAAAGGATCTAATTTTTATTGATTTTTTTTTATTTAACGGTTTGGAGTTTCACACAGGCATTTGATAAATTCTTTGATTGCAATAACCCAGAAAGACTTTTCTAAGTGATCAAGGGGTCTGTCATTTACAAAATAAAGGATTTGATTTTTATTGATTTTTTTCTATTTAATGGTTTGGAGTTTCACACAGGCATTTGATAAATTCTTTGATTGCAATAACCCAGAAAGACTTTTAACTGATTAAGGGGTCTGTCATTTACAAAATGAAGGATCTAATATTTATTGACTTTTTTTATTTAATGGTTTGGAGTTTCACACAGGTATTTGATAAATTCTTTGATTGCAATAACCCAGAAAGACTTTTCTGAGTGATCAAGGGGTCTGTCATTTACAAAATGAAGGATCTAATATTTATTGACTTTTTTTATTTAATGGTTTGGATTTTCACACAGGTATTTGATAAATTCTTTGATTGCAATAACCCAGAAAGACTTTTCTAAGTGATCAAGGGGTCTGTCATTTACAAAATAAAGGATCAAATATTTATTGAATTTTTTTATTTAATGGTTTGGATTTTCACACAGGCATTTGATAAATTCTTTGATTGCAATAACCCAGAAAGACTTTTCTAAGTGATCAAGGGGTCTGTCATTTACAAAATGAAGGATCTAATATTTATTGACTTTTTTTATTTAATGGTTTGGAGTTTCACACAGGTATTTGATAAATTCTTTGATTGCAATAACCCAGAAAGACTTTTCTAAGTGATCAAGGGGTCTGTCATTTACAAAATGAAGGATCTAATATTTATTGACTTTTTTTATTTAATGGTTTGGATTTTCACACAGGTATTTGATAAATTCTTTGATTGCAATAACCCAGAAAGACTTTTCTAAGTGATCAAGGGGTCTGTCATTTACAAAATAAAGGATCAAATATTTATTGACTTTTTTTATTTAATGGTTTGGATTTTCACACAGGCATTTGATAAATTCTTTGATTGCAATAACCCAGAAAGACTTTTCTAAGTGATCAAGGGGTCTGTCATTTACAAAATGAAGGATCAAATATTTATTGACTTTTTTTTTATTTAATGGTTTGGAGTTTCACACAGGCATTTGATAAATTCTTTGATTGCAATAACCCAGAAAGACTTTTCTAAGTGATCAAGGGGTCTGTCATTTACAAAATGAAGGATCTAACATTTATTGACTTTTTTTATTTAATGGTTTGGATTTTCACACAGGTATTTGATAAATTCTTTGATTGCAATAACCCAGAAAGACTTTTCTAAGTGATCAAGGGGTCCGTCATTTACAAAATGAAGGATCTAATATTTATTGACTTTTTTTATTTATTTAATGGTTTGGAGTTTCACACAGGCATTTGATAAATTTTTTGACTGCAATAACCCAGAAAGACTTTTCTAAGTGATTAAGGGGTCTGTCATTTACAAAATAAAGGATCTAATTTATAATAATAATAATAATAAGTTTATTCATCGCATTTTTGTTTCTTTACATAAATATTTCAATTTTTCTTCCACTCTTCACATTTACATTAAGAAAAAAAAGAAGATGCGAGTAAGTAATGACTGGTGACAAAAAAAATGTCAACGTGTTGTCATCACTGAGTTCAGTCATTACAGAATATGGTCAAACATTACTTTATGTGTTTTTGTACTTTTCAACATCATCTAGAGAATTAATATTCAATACTTTATCGTTCTCTTTTTTCCGCAAAAGTATCCTTCCCTTTTTCACCCAGACGAAACTCCACCCCACATATCTTGCTACTGCTTTTGCCTGGAACAACAGATCTCGTGTCGACTTGCTCAATCTCTCATTCATTCTGATCGGAAGACCAGTATGTCCTAGCACGTCAAATGTGGTCTTCCCAGATTTCCACACACCTCTCCAACACTCCAATGCTGTCTCTCTGAGTCTCCGAGATACAAAGTGCACAACTAAAAAATCACATCCCGTTTTCGATGCAGAGTTCAATTTTTTTGTGCTATTCAATCCAGTTTTGTCAGCGGAATTTTTTTTCTTGATTATAAGGCATTCATCCAAATCACGTTCTTCGATATGTATATTTAGAACTTCTTTTAAGATACGTTCAGTTATTCCAAATTTATTATCCTCATTCACATGGGGCAATCTCTGAAGTCCATGGATCTCAATCGCGTTCAAATCCAAAGAGTTTATTTTAGATACTTCATTTTTTAAATGCGCTACATCTTTTTTCAAAGCATCATTCTCTTTCTTTAAGTCCACGATATCCTTAGTAAATGCGGGAAGCGAATTTTTCACCTCAAGAATAGATGCCTCAACGTGATCGAAGCGGGTTTCCAAAAACTTTTTCAACTCTGAAAATTCAGAGCCCATAGATACTTTAGCTGATTCTGCAACCGTAACTGGATTTCTCTCTTTCACACTAATACGTCTCTCCCTGCATGATAGGCAACTCCACGAACTTTTCTGCGCGGGTGAAGAATTTACATAATTCTCAAATTCACTTTTGTCCATTCTTTGACATCGCGCATGATAAATATTATCGCACACATTGCATTTAACGCAATCTCCAGCATCTCTAATAATTTTACTTTTGCACTCAGAACAATAACACGGCATATTGTACCAATGAACACAGCTGATTGGAATACGTCTGCACTGGCCGAGATACTCAACTGAACTGAATTTTTATTGATTTTTTTTTATTTAACGGTTTGGAGTTTCACACAGGCATTTGATAAATTCTTTGATTGCAATAACCCAGAAAGACTTTTCTAAGTGATTAAGGGGTCTGTCATTTACAAAATAAAGGATCTAATTTTTATTGATTTTTTCACACAGGCATTTGATAAATTCTTTGATTGCAATAACCCAGAAAGACTTTTCTAAGTGATCAAGGGGTCTGTCATTTACAAAATGAAGGATCTAATATTTATTGACTTTTTTTATTTAATGGTTTGGATTTTCACACAGGTATTTGATAAATTCTTTGATTGCAATAACCCAGAAAGACTTTTCTAAGTGATCAAGGGGTCTGTCATTTATAAAATAAAGATCTAATATTTATTGACTTTTTTTATTTAATGGTTTGGAGTTTCACACAGGTATTTGATAAATTCTTTGATTGCAATAACCCAGAAAGACTTTTCTAAGTGATCAAGGGGTCTGTCATTTACAAAATGAAGGATCTAATATTTATTGACTTTTTTATTTAATGGTTTGGATTTTCACACAGGTATTTGATAAATTCTTTGATTGCAATAACCCAGAAAGACTTTTCTAAGTGATCAAGGGGTCTGTCATTTACAAAATGAAGGATCAAATATTTATTGACTTTTTTTATTTAATGGTTTGGAGTTTCACACAGGCATTTGATAAATTCTTTGATTGCAATAACCCAGAAAGACTTTTCTAAGTGATCAAGGGGTCTGTCATTTACAAAATGAAGGATCTAATATTTATTGACTTTTTTTATTTAATGGTTTGGATTTTCACACAGGTATTTGATAAATTCTTTGATTGCAATAACCCAGAAAGACTTTTCTAAGTGATCAAGGGGTCTGTCATTTATAAAATAAAGATCTAATATTTATTGACTTTTTTTATTTAATGGTTTGGAGTTTCACACAGGTATTTGATAAATTCTTTGATTGCAATAACCCAGAAAGACTTTTCTAAGTGATCAAGGGGTCTGTCATTTACAAAATGAAGGATCTAATATTTATTGACTTTTTTATTTAATGGTTTGGATTTTCACACAGGTATTTGATAAATTCTTTGATTGCAATAACCCAGAAAGACTTTTCTAAGTGATCAAGGGGTCTGTCATTTACAAAATGAAGGATCTAATATTTATTGACTTTTTTTATTTAATGGTTTGGATTTTCACACAGGTATTTGATAAATTCTTTGATTGCAATAACCCAGAAAGACTTTTCTAAGTGATCAAGGGGTCTGTCATTTACAAAATAAAGGATCAAATATTTATTGACTTTTTTTATTTAATGGTTTGGATTTTCACACAGGCATTTGATAAATTCTTTGATTGCAATAACCCAGAAAGACTTTTCTAAGTGATCAAGGGGTCTGTCATTTACAAAATGAAGGATCAAATATTTATTGACTTTTTTTTATTTAATGGTTTGGAGTTTCACACAGGCATTTGATAAATTCTTTGATTGCAATAACCCAGAAAGACTTTTCTAAGTGATCAAGGGGTCTGTCATTTACAAAATGAAGGATCTAACATTTATTGACTTTTTTTATTTAATGGTTTGGATTTTCACACAGGTATTTGATAAATTCTTTGATTGCAATAACCCAGAAAGACTTTTCTAAGTGATCAAGGGGTCCGTCATTTACAAAATGAAGGATCTAATATTTATTGACTTTTTTTATTTATTTAATGGTTTGGAGTTTCACACAGGCATTTGATAAATTTTTTGACTGCAATAACCCAGAAAGACTTTTCTAAGTGATTAAGGGGTCTGTCATTTACAAAATAAAGGATCTAATTTTTATTGATTTTTTTTTATTTAACGGTTTGGAGTTTCACACAGGCATTTGATAAATTCTTTGATTGCAATAACCCAGAAAGACTTTTCTAAGTGATCAAGGGGTCTGTCATTTACAAAATGAAGGATCTAATATTTATTGACTTTTTTTATTTATTTAATGGTTTGGAGTTTCACACAGGCATTTGATAAATTTTTTGACTGCAATAACCCAGAAAGACTTTTCTAAGTGATTAAGGGGTCTGTCATTCACAAAATAAAGGATCTAATTTTTATTGATTTTTTTTTATTTAACGGTTTGGAGTTTCACACAGGCATTTGATAAATTCTTTGATTGCAATAACCCAGAAAGACTTTTCTAAGTGATCAAGGGGTCTGTCATTTACAAAATAAAGGATTTGATTTTTATTGATTTTTTTCTATTTAATGGTTTGGATTTTCACACAGGCATTTGATTTTCAAATTCTTTGATTGCAATAACCCAGAAAGACTTTTCTAAGTGATCAAGGGGTCTGTCATTTACAAAATGAAGGATCAAATATTTATTGACTTTTTTTTATTTAATGGTTTGGAGTTTCACACAGGCATTTGATAAATTCTTTGATTGCAATAACCCAGAAAGACTTTTCTAAGTGATCAAGGGGTCTGTCATTTACAAAATGAAGGATCTAACATTTATTGACTTTTTTTATTTAATGGTTTGGATTTTCACACAGGTATTTGATAAATTCTTTGATTGCAATAACCCAGAAAGACTTTTCTAAGTGATCAAGGGGTCTGTCATTTACAAAATGAAGGATCTAATATTTATTGACTTTTTTTATTTATTTAATGGTTTGGAGTTTCACACAGGCATTTGATAAATTCTTTGATTGCAATAACCCAGAAAGACTTTTCTAAGTGATCAAGGGGTCTGTCATTTACAAAATGAAGGATCTAATATTTATTGACTTTTTTTATTTATTTAATGGTTTGGAGTTTCACACAGGCATTTGATAAATTTTTTGACTGCAATAACCCAGAAAGACTTTTCTAAGTGATCAAGGGGTCTGTCATTTACAAAATAAAGGATTTGATTTTTATTGATTTTTTTCTATTTAATGGTTTGGAGTTTCACACAGGTATTTGATAAATTCTTTGATTGCAATAACCCAGAAAGACTTTTCTAAGTGATCAAGGGGTCTGTCATTTACAAAATGAAGGATCTAATATTTATTGACTTTTTTTATTTAATGGTTTGGATTTTCACACAGGTATTTGATAAATTCTTTGATTGCAATAACCCAGAAAGACTTTTCTAAGTGATCAAGGGGTATGTCATTTACAAAATAAAGGATCAAATATTTATTGAATTTTTTTATTTAATGGTTTGGATTTTCACACAGGCATTTGATAAATTCTTTGATTGCAATAACCCAGAAAGACTTTTCTAAGTGATCAAGGGGTCTGTCATTTACAAAATGAAGGATCTAATATTTATTGACTTTTTTTATTTAATGGTTTGGAGTTTCACACAGGTATTTGATAAATTCTTTGATTGCAATAACCCAGAAAGACTTTTCTAAGTGATCAAGGGGTCTGTCATTTACAAAATGAAGGATCTAATATTTATTGACTTTTTTATTTAATGGTTTGGATTTTCACACAGGCATTTGATAAATTCTTTGATTGCAATAACCCAGAAAGACTTTTCTAAGTGATCAAGGGGTCTGTCATTTACAAAATGAAGGATCAAATATTTATTGACTTTTTTTATTTAATGGTTTGGAGTTTCACACAGGTATTTGATAAATTCTTTGATTGCAATAACCCAGAAAGACTTTTCTAAGTGATCAAGGGGTCTGTCATTTACAAAATAAAGGATTTGATTTTTATTGATTTTTTTCTATTTAATGGTTTGGAGTTTCACACAGGGATTTGATAAATTCTTTGATTGCAATAACCCAGAAAGATTTTTAACTGATTAAGGGGTCTGTCATTTACAAAATGAAGGATCTAATATTTATTGACTTTTTTTATTTAATGGTTTGGAGTTTCACACAGGTATTTGATAAATTCTTTGATTGCAATAACCCAGAAAGACTTTTCTAAGTGATCAAGGGGTCTGTCATTTACAAAATGAAGGATCTAATATTTATTGACTTTTTTTATTTAATGGTTTGGATTTTCACACAGGTATTTGATAAATTCTTTGATTGCAATAACCCAGAAAGACTTTTCTAAGTGATCAAGTGGTCTGTCATTTACAAAATAAAGGATCAAATATTTATTGACTTTTTTATTTAATGGTTTGGATTTTCACACAGGCATTTGATAAATTCTTTGATTGCAATAACCCAGAAAGACTTTTCTAAGTGATTAAGGGGTCTGTCATTTACAAAATAAAGGATCTAATTTTTATTGATTTTTTTTTATTTAACGGTTTGGAGTTTCACACAGGCATTTGATAAATTCTTTGATTGCAATAACCCAGAAAGACTTTTCTAAGAGATCAAGGGGTCTGTCATTTACAAAATAAAGGATTTGATTTTTATTGATTTTTTTCTATTTAATGGTTTGGAGTTTCACACAGGCATTTGATAAATTCTTTGATTGCAATAACCCAGAAAGACTTTTCTAAGTGATCAAGGGGTCTGTCATTTACAAAATGAAGGATCAAATATTTATTGACTTTTTTTTATTTAATGGTTTGGAGTTTCACACAGGCATTTGATAAATTCTTTGATTGCAATAACCCAGAAAGACTTTTCTAAGTGATCAAGGGGTCTGTCATTTACAAAATGAAGGATCTAACATTTATTGACTTTTTTTATTTAATGGTTTGGATTTTCACACAGGTATTTGATAAATTCTTTGATTGCAATAACCCAGAAAGACTTTTCTAAGTGATCAAGGGGTCTGTCATTTACAAAATGAAGGATCTAATATTTATTGACTTTTTTTATTTATTTAATGGTTTGGAGTTTCACACAGGCATTTGATAAATTTTTTGACTGCAATAACCCAGAAAGACTTTTCTAAGTGATTAAGGGGTCTGTCATTTACAAAATAAAGGATCTAATTTTTATTGATTTTTTTTTATTTAACGGTTTGGAGTTTCACACAGGCATTTGATAAATTCTTTGATTGCAATAATAAGTGATCAAGGGGTCTGTCATTTACAAAATAAAGGATTTGAATTGATTTTTTTCTATTTAATGGTTTGGATTTTCTTTGATAAATTCTTTGATTGCAATAACCCAGAAAGACTTTTCTAAGTGATCAAGGGGTCTGTCATTTACAAAATGAAGGATCAAATATTTATTGACTTTTTTTTATTTAATGGTTTGGAGTTTCACACAGGCATTTGATAAATTCTTTGATTGCAATAACCCAGAAAGACTTTTCTAAGTGATCAAGGGGTCTGTCATTTACAAAATGAAGGATCTAACATTTATTGACTTTTTTTATTTAATGGTTTGGACACACAGGCATTTGATTTTTTGATTGCAATAACCCAGAAAGACTTTAATGGGGGTCTGTCATTTACAAAATGAAGGATCTAATATTTATTGTTTCACACAGGCATTTGATAAATTCTTTGATTGCAATAACCCAGAAAGACTTTTCTAAGTGATCAAGGGGTCTGTCATTTACAAAATGAAGGATCTAACATTTATTGACTTTTTTTATTTAATGGTTTGGAGTTTCACACAGGCATTTGATAAATTCTTTGATTGCAATAACCCAGAAAGACTTTTCTAAGTGATCAAGGGGTCTGTCATTTACAAAATGAAGGATCTAATATTTATTGACTAATATTTATTGACTTTTTTTATTTATTTATGGTTTGGAGTTTCACACAGGCATTTGATAAATTTTTTGACTGCAATAACCCAGAAAGACTTTTCTAAGTGATCAAGGGGTCTGTCATTTACAAAATGAAGGATCTAACATTTATTGACTTTTTTTATTTAATGGTTTGGATTTTCACACAGGTATTTGATAAATTCTTTGATTGCAATAACCCAGAAAGACTTTTCTAAGTGATCAAGGGGTCTGTCATTTACAAAATGAAGGATCTAATATTTATTGACTTTTTTTATTTATTTAATGGTTTGGAGTTTCACACAGGCATTTGATAAATTTTTTGACTGCAATAACCCAGAAAGACTTTTCTAAGTGATTAAGGGGTCTGTCATTTACAAAATGAAGGATCTAATATTTATTGACTTTTTTTATTTAATGGTTTGGAGTTTCACACAGGTATTTGATAAATTCTTTGATTGCAATAACCCAGAAAGACTTTTCTAAGTGATCAAGGGGTCTGTCATTTACAAAATGAAGGATCAAATATTTATTGACTTTTTTATTTAATGGTTTGGATTTTCACACAGGCATTTGATAAATTCTTTGATTGCAATAACCCAGAAAGACTTTTCTAAGTGATCAAGGGGTCTGTCATTTACAAAATGAAGGATCTAATATTTATTGACTTTTTTTATTTAATGGTTTGGATTTTCACACAGGCATTTGATAAATTCTTTGATTGCAATAACCCAGAAAGACTTTTCTAAGTGATCAAGGGGTCTGTCATTTACAAAATGAAGGATCTAATATTTATTGACTTTTTTTATTTAATGGTTTGGAGTTTCACACAGGTATTTGATAAATTCTTTGATTGCAATAACCCAGAAAGACTTTTCTAAGTGATCAAGTGGTCTGTCATTTACAAAATGAAGGATCTAATATTTATTGACTTTTTTATTTAATGGTTTGGATTTTCACACAGGCATTTGATAAATTCTTTGATTGCAATAACCCAGAAAGACTTTTCTAAGTGATCAAGGGGTCTGTCATTTACAAAATAAAGGATCAAATATTTATTGACTTTTTTTATTTAATGGTTTGGAGTTTCACACAGGCATTTGATAAATTCTTTGATTGTAATAACCCAGAAAGACTTTTCTAAGTGATCAAGGGGTCTGTCATTTACAAAATGAAGGATCAAATATTTATTGACTTTTTTTATTTAATGGTTTGGAGTTTCACACAGGCATTTGATAAATTCTTTGATTGCAATAACCCAGAAAGACTTTTCTAAGTGATCAAGGGGTCTGTCATTTACAAAATGAAGGATCTAATATTTATTGACTTTTTTTATTTATTTAATGGTTTGGAGTTTCACACAGGCATTTGATAAATTTTTTGACTGCAATAACCCAGAAAGACTTTTCTAAGTGATTAAGGGGTCTGTCATTTACAAAATAAAGGATCTAATTTTTATTGATTTTTTTCTATTTAACGGTTTGGAGTTTCACACAGGCATTTGATAAATTCTTTGATTGCAATAACCCAGAAAGACTTTTCTAAGTGATCAAGGGGTCTGTCATTTACAAAATAAAGGATTTGATTTTTATTGATTTTTTTCTATTTAATGGTTTGGAGTTTCACACAGGCATTTGATAAATTCTTTGATTGCAATAACCCAGAAAGACTTTTCTAAGTGATCAAGGGGTCTGTCATTTACAAAATGAAGGATCTAATATTTATTGACTTTTTTTATTTAATGGTTTGGAGTTTCACACAGGCTTTTGATAAATTCTTTGATTGCAATAACCCAGAAAGACTTTTCTAAGTGATCAAGGGGTCTGTCATTTACAAAATGAAGGATCAAATATTTATTGACTTTTTTTATTTAATGGTTTGGAGTTTCACACAGGCATTTGATAAATTCTTTGATTGTAATAACCCAGAAAGACTTTTCTAAGTGATCAAGGGGTCTGTCATTTACAAAATGAAGGATCTAATATTTATTGACTTTTTTTATTTAATGGTTTGGATTTTCACACAGGTATTTGATAAATTCTTTGATTGCAATAACCCAGAAAGACTTTTCTAAGTGATCAAGGGGTCTGTCATTTATAAAATAAAGATCAAATATTTATTGACTTTTTTTATTTAATGGTTTGGAGTTTCACACAGGTATTTGATAAATTCTTTGATTGCAATAACCCAGAAAGACTTTTCTAAGTGATCAAGGGGTCTGTCATTTACAAAATGAAGGATCTAATATTTATTGACTTTTTTATTTAATGGTTTGGATTTTCACACAGGTATTTGATAAATTCTTTGATTGCAATAACCCAGAAAGACTTTTCTAAGTGATCAAGGGGTCTGTCATTTACAAAATGAAGGATCTAATATTTATTGACTTTTTTTATTTAATGGTTTGGATTTTCACACAGGTATTTGATAAATTCTTTGATTGCAATAACCCAGAAAGACTTTTCTAAGTGATCAAGGGGTCTGTCATTTACAAAATAAAGGATCAAATATTTATTGACTTTTTTTATTTAATGGTTTGGATTTTCACACAGGCATTTGATAAATTCTTTGATTGCAATAACCCAGAAAGACTTTTCTAAGTGATCAAGGGGTCTGTCATTTACAAAATGACGGATCAAATATTTATTGACTTTTTTTTATTTAATGGTTTGGAGTTTCACACAGGCATTTGATAAATTCTTTGATTGCAATAACCCAGAAAGACTTTTCTAAGTGATCAAGGGGTCTGTCATTTACAAAATGAAGGATCTAACATTTATTGACTTTTTTTATTTAATGGTTTGGATTTTCACACAGGTATTTGATAAATTCTTTGATTGCAATAACCCAGAAAGACTTTTCTAAGTGATCAAGGGGTCTGTCATTTACAAAATGAAGGATCTAATATTTATTGACTTTTTTTATTTATTTAATGGTTTGGAGTTTCACACAGGCATTTGATAAATTTTTTGACTGCAATAACCCAGAAAGACTTTTCTAAGTGATTAAGGGGTCTGTCATTTACAAAATAAAGGATCTAATTTTTATTGATTTTTTTTTATTTAACGGTTTGGAGTTTCACACAGGCATTTGATAAATTCTTTGATTGCAATAACCCAGAAAGACTTTTCTAAGTCATCAAGGGGTCTGTCATTTACAAAATAAAGGATCTAATATTTATTGACTTTTTTTATTTAATGGTTTGGAGTTTCACACAGGCATTTGATAAATTCTTTGATTGCAATAACCCAGAAAGACTTTTCTAAGTGATCAAGGGGTCTGTCATTTACAAAATGAAGGATCTAATATTTATTGACTTTTTTTATTTATTTAATGGTTTGGAGTTTCACACAGGCATTTGATAAATTTTTTGACTGCAATAACCCAGAAAGACTTTTCTAAGTGATTAAGGGGTCTGTCATTTACAAAATAAAGGATCTAATTTTTATTGATTTTTTTTTTATTTAACGGTTTGGAGTTTCACACAGGCATTTGATAAATTCTTTGATTGCAATAACCCAGAAAGACTTTTCTAAGTGATCAAGGGGTCTGTCATTTACAAAATAAAGGATTTGATTTTTATTGATTTTTTTCTATTTAATGGTTTGGAGTTTCACACAGGCATTTGATAAATTCTTTGATTGCAATAACCCAGAAAGACTTTTAACTGATTAAGGGGTCTGTCATTTACAAAATGAAGGATCTAATATTTATTGACTTTTTTTATTTAATGGTTTGGAGTTTCACACAGGTATTTGATAAATTCTTTGATTGCAATAACCCAGAAAGACTTTTCTAAGTGATCAAGGGGTCTGTCATTTACAAAATGAAGGATCTAATATTTATTGACTTTTTTTATTTAATTGTTTGGAGTTTCACACAGGCATTTGATAAATTCTTTGATTGCAATAACCAAGAAAGACTTTTCTAAGTGATCAAGGGGTCTGTCATTTACAAAATGAAGGATCAAATATTTATTGACTTTTTTTATTTAATGGTTTGGAGTTTCACACAGGCATTTGATAAATTCTTTGATTGCAATAACCCAGAAAGACTTTTCTAAGTGATCAAGGGGTCTGTCATTTACAAAATGAAGGATCTAATATTTATTGACTTTTTTTATTTAATGGTTTGGATTTTCACACAGGTATTTGATAAATTCTTTGATTGCAATAACCCAGAAAGACTTTTCTAAGTGATCAAGGGGTCTGTCATTTATAAAATAAAGATCTAATATTTATTGACTTTTTTTATTTAATGGTTTGTAGTTTCACACAGGTATTTGATAAATTCTTTGATTGCAATAACCCAGAAAGACTTTTCTAAGTGATCAAGGGGTCTGTCATTTACAAAATGAAGGATCTAATATTTATTGACTTTTTTATTTAATGGTTTGGATTTTCACACAGGTATTTGATAAATTCTTTGATTGCAATAACCCAGAAAGACTTTTCTAAGTGATCAAGGGGTCTGTCATTTACAAAATGAAGGATCTAATATTTATTGACTTTTTTTATTTAATGGTTTGGATTTTCACACAGGTATTTGATAAATTCTTTGATTGCAATAACCCAGAAAGACTTTTCTAAGTGATCAAGGGGTCTGTCATTTACAAAATAAAGGATCAAATATTTATTGACTTTTTTTATTTAATGGTTTGGATTTTCACACAGGCATTTGATAAATTCTTTGATTGCAATAACCCAGAAAGACTTTTCTAAGTGATCAAGGGGTCTGTCATTTACAAAATGACGGATCAAATATTTATTGACTTTTTTTTATTTAATGGTTTGGAGTTTCACACAGGCATTTGATAAATTCTTTGATTGCAATAACCCAGAAAGACTTTTCTAAGTGATCAAGGGGTCTGTCATTTACAAAATGAAGGATCTAACATTTATTGACTTTTTTTATTTAATGGTTTGGATTTTCACACAGGTATTTGATAAATTCTTTGATTGCAATAACCCAGAAAGACTTTTCTAAGTGATCAAGGGGTCTGTCATTTACAAAATGAAGGATTTGATTTTTATTGATTTTTTTCTATTTAATGGTTTGGAGTTTCACACAGGCATTTGATAAATTCTTTGATTGCAATAACCCAGAAAGACTTTTAACTGATTAAGGGGTCTGTCATTTACAAAATGAAGGATCTAATATTTATTGACTTTTTTTATTTAATGGTTTGGAGTTTCACACAGGTATTTGATAAATTCTTTGATTGCAATAACCCAGAAAGACTTTTCTAAGTGATCAAGGGGTCTGTCATTTACAAAATGAAGGATCTAATATTTATTGACTTTTTTTATTTAATGGTTTGGATTTTCACACAGGTATTTGATAAATTCTTTGATTGCAATAACCCAGAAAGACTTTTCTAAGTGATCAAGGGGTCTGTCATTTACAAAATAAAGGATCAAATATTTATTGACTTTTTTTATTTAATGGTTTGGATTTTCACACAGGCATTTGATAAATTCTTTGATTGCAATAACCCAGAAAGACTTTTCTAAGTGATCAAGGGGTCTGTCATTTACAAAATGAAGGATCTAATATTTATTGACTTTTTTTATTTAATGGTTTGGAGTTTCACACAGGTATTTGATAAATTCTTTGATTGCAATAACCCAGAAAGACTTTTCTAAGTGATCAAGGGGTCTGTCATTTACAAAATGAAGGATCTAATATTTATTGACTTTTTTATTTAATGGTTTGGATTTTCACACAGGCATTTGATAAATTCTTTGATTGCAATAACCCAGAAAGACTTTTCTAAGTGATCAAGGGGTCTGTCATTTACAAAATGAAGGATCAAATATTTATTGACTTTTTTTATTTAATGGTTTGGAGTTTCACACAGGCATTTGATAAATTCTTTGATTGCAATAACCCAGAAAGACTTTTCTAAGTGATCAAGGGGTCTGTCATTTACAAAATGAAGGATCTAATATTTATTGACTTTTTTTATTTAATGGTTTGGATTTTCACACAGGTATTTGATAAATTCTTTGATTGCAATAACCCAGAAAGACTTTTCTAAGTGATCAAGGGGTCTCTCATTTACAAAATAAAGGATCAAATATTTATTGACTTTTTTTATTTAATGGTTTGGATTTTCACACAGGCATTTGATAAATTCTTTGATTGCAATAACCCAGAAAGACTTTTCTAAGTGATCAAGGGGTCTGTCATTTACAAAATGAAGGATCTAATATTTATTGACTTTTTTATTTAATGGTTTGGATTTTCACACAGGCATTTGATAAATTCTTTGATTGCAATAACCCAGAAAGACTTTTCTAAGTGATCAAGGGGTCTCTCATTTACAAAATAAAGGATCAAATATTTATTGACTTTTTTTATTTAATGGTTTGGATTTTCACACAGGCATTTGATAAATTCTTTGATTGCAATAACCCAGAAAGACTTTTCTAAGTGATCAAGGGGTCTGTCATTTACAAAATAAAGGATCTAATATTTATTGACTTTTTTTATTTATTTAACGGTTTGGAGTTTCACACAGGCATTTGATAAATTCTTTGACTGCAATAACCCAGAAAGACTTTTCTAAGTGATCAAGGGGTCTCTCATTTACAAAATAAAGGATCAAATATTTATTGACTTTTTTTATTTAATGGTTTGGATTTTCACACAGGCATTTGATAAATTCTTTGATTGCAATAACCCAGAAAGACTTTTCTAAGTGATCAAGGGGTCTGTCATTTACAAAATGAAGGATCAAATATTTATTGACTTTTTTTATTTAATGGTTTGGATTTTTCACACAGGCATTTGATAAATTCTTTGATTGCAATAACCCAGAAAGACTTTTCTAAGTGATCAAGGGGTCTGTCATTTACAAAATGAAGGATCTAATATTTATTGACTTTTTTTATTTAATGGTTTGCATTTTCACACAGGTATTTGATAAATTCTTTGATTGCAATAACCCAGAAAGACTTTTAAGTGATCAAGGGATCTGTCATTTACAAAATAAAGGATCTAATATTTATTGACTTTTTTTATTTAATGGTTTGGAGTTTCACACAGGCATTTGATAAATTCTTTGATTGCAATAACCCAGAAAGACTTTTCTAAGCGATCAAGGGGTCTGTCATTTACAAAATGAAGGATCTAATATTTATTGACTTTTTTATTTAATGGTTTGGATTTTCACACAGGTATTTGATAACTTCTTTGATTGCAATAACCCAGAAAGACTTTTAAGTGATCAAGGGGTCTGTCATTTACAAAATAAAGGATCTAATATTTATTGACTTTTTTTATTTAATGGTTTGGAGTTTCACACAGGCACTTGATAAATTCTTTGATTGCAATAACCCAGAAAGACTTTTCTAAGCGATCAAGGGGTCTGTAATTTACAAAATGAAGGATCTAATATTTATTGACATTTTTTATTTAATGGTTTGGATTTTCACACAGGTATCTGATAAATTCTTTGATTGCAATAACCCAGAAAGACTTTTCTAAGTGATCAAGGGGTCTGTCATTTACAAAATAAAGGATCAAATATTTATTGACTTTTTTTATTTAATGGTTTGGATTTACACACAGGTATTTGATAAATTCTTTGATTGCAATAACCCAGAAAGACTTTTCTAAGTGATCAAGGGGTCTGTCATTTACAAAATAAAGGATCAAATATTTATTGACTTTTTTTATTTAATGGTTTGGATTTTCACACAGGTATCTGATAAATTCTTTGATTGCAATAACCCAGAAAGACTTTTCTAAGTGATCAAGGGGTCTGTCATTTACAAAATGAAGGATCAAATATTTATTGACTTTTTTTATTTAATGGTTTGGATTTACACACAGGTATTTGATAAATTCTTTGATTGCAATAACCCAGAAAGACTTTTCTAAGTGATCAAGGGGTCTGTCATTTACAAAATGAAGGATCTAATATTTATTGACTTTTTTTTATTTATTTAACGGTTTGGAGTTTCACACAGGCATTTGATAAATTCTTTGACTGCAATAACCCAGAAAGACTTTTCTAAGTGATTAAGGGGTCTGTCATTTACAAAATAAATGATCTAATTTTTATTGATTTTTTTTTATTTAACGGTTTGGAGTTTCACACAGGCATTTGATATATTCTTTGATTGCAATAACCCAGAAAGACTTTTCTAAGCGATCAAGGGGTCTGTAATTTACAAAATGAAGGATCTAATATTTATTGACATTTTTTATTTAATGGTTTGGATTTTCACACAGGTATCTGATAAATTCTTTGATTGCAATAACCCAGAAAGACTTTTCTAAGTGATCAAGGGGTCTGTCATTTACAAAATAAAGGATCTAATTTTTATTGATTTTTTTTTATTTAACGGTTTGGAGTTTCACACAGGCATTTGATAAATTCTTTGATTGCAATAACCCAGAAAGACTTTTCTAAGCGATCAAGGGGTCTGTAATTTACAAAATGAAGGATCTAATATTTATTGACATTTTTTATTTAATGGTTTGGATTTTCACACAGGTATCTGATAAATTCTTTGATTGCAATAACCCAGAAAGACTTTTCTAAGTGATCAAGGGGTCTGTCATTTACAAAATAAAGGATCTAATTTTTATTGATTTTTTTTTATTTAACGGTTTGGAGTTTCACACAGGCATTTGATAAATTCTTTGATTGCAATAACCCAGAAAGACTTTTCTAAGTGATCAAGGGGTCTGTCATTTACAAAATGAAGGATCAAATATTTATTGACTTTTTTTATTTAATGGTTTGGATTTTAACACAGGTATTTGATAAATTCTTTGATTGCAATAACCCAGAAAGACTTTTCTAAGTGATCAAGGGGTCTGTCATTTACAAAATGAAGGATCTAATATTTATTGACTTTTTTTATTTAATGGTTTGGATTTTCACACAGGTATTTGATAAATTCTTTGATTGCAATAACCCAGAAAGACTTTTCTAAGTGATCAAGGGGTCTGTCATTTATAAAATAAAGATCTAATATTTATTGACTTTTTTTATTTAATGGTTTGGAGTTTCACACAGGTATTTGATAAATTCTTTGATTGCAATAACCCAGAAAGACTTTTCTAAGTGATCAAGGGGTCTGTCATTTACAAAATGAAGGATCTAATATTTATTGACTTTTTTTTATTTATTTAATGGTTTGGAGTTTCACACAGGCATTTGATAAATTTTTTGACTGCAATAACCCAGAAAGACTTTTCTAAGTGATTAAGGGGTCTGTCATTTACAAAATAAATGATCTAATTTTTATTGATTTTTTTTTATTTAACGGTTTGGAGTTTCACACAGGCATTTGATGCATTCTTTGATTGCAATAACCCAGAAAGACTTTTCTAAGTGATCAAGGGGTCTGTCATTTACAAAATAAAGGATTTGAATTTTATTGATTTTTTTCTATTTAATGGTTTGGAGTTTCACACAGGCATTTGATAAATTCTTTGATTGCAATAACCCAGAAAGACTTTTAACTGATTCAGGGGTCTGTCATTTACAAAATGAAGGATCTAATATTTATTGACTTTTTTTATTTAATGGTTTGGAGTTTCACACAGGTATTTGATAAATTCTTTGATTGCAATAACCCAGAAAGACTTTTCTAAGTGATCAAGGGGTCTGTCATTTACAAAATGAAGGATCTAATATTTATTGACTTTTTTTATTTAATGGTTTGGAGTTTCACACAGGCATTTGATAAATTCTTTGATTGCAATAACCCAGAAAGACTTTTCTAAGTGATCAAGGGGTCTGTCATTTACAAAATGAAGGATCAAATATTTATTGACTTTTTTTATTTAATGGTTTGGAGTTTCACACAGGCATTTGATAAATTCTTTGATTGCAATAACCCAGAAAGACTTTTCTAAGTGATCAAGGGGTCTGTCATTTACAAAATGAAGGATCTAATATTTATTGACTTTTTTTATTTAATGGTTTGGATTTTCACACAGGTATTTGATAAATTCTTTGATTGCAATAACCCAGAAAGACTTTTCTAAGTGATCAAGGGGTCTGTCATTTATAAAATAAAGATCTAATATTTATTGACTTTTTTTATTTAATGGTTTGGAGTTTCACACAGGTATTTGATAAATTCTTTGATTGCAATAACCCAGAAAGACTTTTCTAAGTGATCAAGGGGTCTGTCATTTATAAAATAAAGATCTAATATTTATTGACTTTTTTTATTTAATGGTTTGGATTTTCACACAGGTATTTGATAAATTCTTTGATTGCAATAACCCAGAAAGACTTTTCTAAGTGATCAAGGGGTCTGTCATTTACAAAATGAAGGATCTAATATTTATTGACTTTTTTTATTTAATGGTTTGGATTTTCACACAGGTATTTGATAAATTCTTTGATTGCAATAACCCAGAAAGACTTTTCTAAGTGATCAAGGGGTCTGTCATTTACAAAATAAAGGATCAAATATTTATTGACTTTTTTTATTTAATGGTTTGGATTTTCACACAGGTATTTGATAAATTCTTTGATTGCAATAACCCAGAAAGACTTTTCTAAGTGATCAAGGGGTCTGTCATTTACAAAATGAAGGATTAAATATTTATTGACTTTTCTTATTTAATGGTTTGGAGT
Source organism: Phlebotomus papatasi (assembly GCF_024763615.1). Classification (NCBI taxonomy): domain Eukaryota; kingdom Metazoa; phylum Arthropoda; class Insecta; order Diptera; family Psychodidae; genus Phlebotomus; species Phlebotomus papatasi. The sequence continues at coordinate 53,990 of NW_026604358.1, read as the reverse complement.
TTCACACAGGCATTTGATAAATTCTTTGATTGCAATAACCCAAAAAGACTTTTCTAAGTGATCAAGGGGTCTGTCATTTACAAAATGAAGGATCTAATATTTATTGACTTTTTTTATTTAATGGTTTGGATTTTCACACAGGTATTTGATAAATTCTTTGATTGCAATAACCCAGAAAGACTTTTCTAAGTGATCAAGGGGTCTGTCATTTACAAAATGAAGGATCTAATATTTATTGACTTTTTTTATTTATTTAATGGTTTGGAGTTTCACACAGGCATTTGATAAATTTTTTGACTGCAATAACCCAGAAAGACTTTTCTAAGTGATTAAGGGGTCTGTCATTTACAAAATAAAGGATCTAATTTTTATTGATTTTTTTTTATTTAACGGTTTGGAGTTTCACACAGGCATTTGATAAATTCTTTGATTGCAATAACCCAGAAAGACTTTTCTAAGTGATCAAGGGGTCTGTCATTTACAAAATAAAGGATTTGATTTTTATTGATTTTTTTTCTATTTAATGGTTTGGAGTTTCACACAGGCATTTGATAAATTCTTTGATTGCAATAACCCAGAAAGACTTTTAACTGATTAAGGGGTCTCTCATTTACAAAATGAAGGATCTAATATTTATTGACTTTTTTTATTTAATGGTTTGGAGTTTCACACAGGTATTTGATAAATTCTTTGATTGCAATAACCCAGAAAGACTTTTCTAAGTGATCAAGGGGTCTGTCATTTACAAAATGAAGGATCAAATATTTATTGACTTTTTTTTATTTAATGGTTTGGAGTTTCACACAGGCATTTGATAAATTCTTTGATTGCAATAACCCAGAAAGACTTTTCTAAGTGATCAAGGGGTCTGTCATTTACAAAATGAAGGATCTAACATTTATTGACTTTTTTTATTTAATGGTTTGGATTTTCACACAGGTATTTGATAACTTCTTTGATTGCAATAACCCAGAAAGACTTTTCTAAGTGATCAAGGGGTCTGTCATTTACAAAATGAAGGATCTAATATTTATTGACTTTTTTTATTTATTTAATGGTTTGGAGTTTCACACAGGTATTTGATAAATTCTTTGATTGCAATAACCCAGAAAGACTTTTCTAAGTGATCAAGGGGTCTGTCATTTACAAAATGAAGGATCAAATATTTATTGACTTTTTTTATTTAATGGTTTGGAGTTTCACACAGGCATTTGATAAATTCTTTGATTGCAATAACCCAGAAAGACTTTTCTAAGTGATCAAGGGGTCTGTCATTTACAAAATGAAGGATCTAATATTTATTGACTTTTTTTATTTATTTAATGGTTTGGAGTTTCACACAGGTATTTGATAAATTCTTTGATTGCAATAACCCAGAAAGACTTTTCTAAGTGATCAAGGGGTCTGTCATTTACAAAATAAAGGATCTAATATTTATTGACTTTTTTATTTAATGGTTTGGATTTTCACACAGGTATTTGATAAATTCTTTGATTGCAATAACCCAGAAAGACTTTTCTAAGTGATCAAGGGGTCTGTCATTTATAAAATAAAGATCTAATATTTATTGACTTTTTTTATTTAATGGTTTGGAGTTTCACACAGGTATTTGATAAATTCTTTGATTGCAATAACCCAGAAAGACTTTTCTAAGTCATCAAGGGGTCTGCCATTTACAAAATAAAGGATCTAATATTTATTGACTTTTTTATTTAATGGTTTGGATTTTCACACAGGTATTTGATAAATTCTTTGATTGCAATAACCCAGAAAGACTTTTCTAAGTGATCAAGGGGTCTGTCATTTACAAAATGAAGGATCTAATATTTATTGACTTTTTTTATTTAATGGTTTGGATTTTCACACAGGTATTTGATAAATTCTTTGATTGCAATAACCCAGAAAGACTTTTCTAAGTGATCAAGGGGTCTGTCATTTACAAAATAAAGGATCAAATATTTATTGACTTTTTTTATTTAATGATTTGGATTTTCACACAGGCATTTGATAAATTCTTTGATTGCAATAACCCAGAAAGACTTTTCTAAGTGATCAAGGGGTCTGTCATTTACAAAATGAAGGATCAAATATTTATTGACTTTTTTTTATTTAATGGTTTGGAGTTTCACACAGGAATTTGATAAATTCTTTGATTGCAATAACCCAGAAAGACTTTTCTAAGTGATCAAGGGGTCTGTCATTTACAAAATGAAGGATCTAACATTTATTGACTTTTTTTATTTAATGGTTTGGATTTTCACACAGGTATTTGATAACTTCTTTGATTGCAATAACCCAGAAAGACTTTTCTAAGTGATCAAGGGGTCTGTCATTTACAAAATGAAGGATCTAATATTTATTGACTTTTTTTATTTATTTAATGGTTTGGAGTTTCACACAGGTATTTGATAAATTCTTTGATTGCAATAACCCAGAAAGACTTTTCTAAGTCATCAAGGGGTCTGTCATTTACAAAATAAAGGATCTAATATTTATTGACTTTTTTATTTAATGGTTTGGATTTTCACACAGGTATTTGATAAATTCTTTGATTGCAATAACCCAGAAAGACTTTTCTAAGTGATCAAGGGGTCTGTCATTTACAAAATGGAGGATCAAATATTTATTGACTTTTTTTATTTAATGGTTTGGATTTTCACACAGGCATTTGATAAATTCTTTGATTGCAATAACCCAGAAAGACTTTTCTAAGTGATCAAGGGGTCTGTCATTTACAAAATGAAGGATCTAATATTTATTGGCTTTTTTTATTTAATGGTTTGGATTTTCACACAGGTATTTGATAAATTCTTTGATTGCAATAACCCAGAAAGACTTTTCTAAGTGATCAAGGGGTCTGTCATTTATAAAATAAAGATCTAATATTTATTGACTTTTTTTATTTAATGGTTTGGAGTTTCACACAGGTATTTGATAAATTCTTTGATTGCAATAACCCAGAAAGACTTTTCTAAGTCATCAAGGGGTCTGCCATTTACAAAATAAAGGATCTAATATTTATTGACTTTTTTATTTAATGGTTTGGATTTTCACACAGGTATTTGATAAATTCTTTGATTGCAATAACCCAGAAAGACTTTTCTAAGTGATCAAGGGGTCTGTCATTTACAAAATGAAGGATCTAATATTTATTGACTTTTTTTATTTAATGGTTTGGATTTTCACACAGGTATTTGATAAATTCTTTGATTGCAATAACCCAGAAAGACTTTTCTAAGTGATCAAGGGGTCTGTCATTTACAAAATAAAGGATCAAATATTTATTGACTTTTTTTATTTAATGGTTTGGATTTTCACACAGGCATTTGATAAATTCTTTGATTGCAATAACCCAGAAAGACTTTTCTAAGTGATCAAGGGGTCTGTCATTTACAAAATGAAGGATCAAATATTTATTGACTTTTTTTTATTTAATGGTTTGGAGTTTCACACAGGCATTTGATAACTTCCTTGATTGCAATAACCCAGAAAGACTTTTCTAAGTGATCAAGGGGTCTGTCATTTACAAAATGAAGGATCTAATATTTATTGACTTTTTTTATTTATTTAATGGTTTGGAGTTTCACACAGGCATTTGATAAATTTTTTGACTGCAGTAACCCAGAAAGACTTTTCTAAGTGATTAAGGGGTCTGTCATTTACAAAATAAAGGATCTAATTTTTATTGATTTTTTTTTATTTAACGGTTTGGAGTTTCACACAGGCATTTGATAAATTCTTTGATTGCAATAACCCAGAAAGACTTTTCTAAGTGATCAAGGGGTCTGTCATTTACAAAATAAAGGATTTGATTTTTATTGATTTTTTTCTATTTAATGGTTTGGAGTTTCACACAGGCATTTGATAAATTCTTTGATTGCAATAACCCAGAAAGACTTTTAACTGATTAAGGGGTCTGTCATTTACAAAATGAAGGATCTAATATTTATTGACTTTTTTTATTTAATGGTTTGGAGTTTCACACAGATATTTGATAAATTCTTTGATTGCAATAACCCAGAAAGACTTTTCTAAGTGATCAAGGGGTCTGTCATTTACAAAATAAAGGATCAAATATTTATTGACTTTTTTTATTTAATGGTTTGGATTTTCACACAGGCATTTGATAAATTCTTTGATTGCAATAACCCAGAAAGACTTTTCTAAGTGATCAAGGGGTCTGTCATTTACAAAATGAAGGATCTAATATTTATTGACTTTTTTTATTTAATGGTTTGGAGTTTCGCACAGGTATTTAATAAATTCTTTGATTGCAATAACCCAGAAAGACTTTTCTAAGTGATCAAGGGGTCTGTCATTTACAAAATGAAGGATCTAATATTTATTGACTTTTTTATTTAATGGTTTGGATTTTCACACAGGCATTTGATAAATTCTTTGATTGCAATAACCCAGAAAGACTTTTCTAAGTGATCAAGGGGTCTGTCATTTACAAAATGAAGGATCAAATATTTATTGACTTTTTTTATTTAATAGTTTGGAGTTTCACACAGGCATTTGATAAATTCTTTGATTGCAATAACCCAGAAAGACTTTTCTAAGTGATCAAGGGGTCTGTCATTTACAAAATGAAGGATCTAATATTTATTGACTTTTTTTATTTAATGGTTTGGATTTTCACACAGGTATTTGATAAATTCTTTGATTGCAATAACCCAGAAAGACTTTTCTAAGTGATCAAGGGGTCTGTCATTTATAAAATAAAGATCTAATATTTATTGACTTTTTTTATTTAATGGTTTGGAGTTTCACACAGGTATTTGATAAATTCTTTGATTGCAATAACCCAGAAAGACTTTTCTAAGTCATCAAGGGGTCTGCCATTTACAAAATAAAGGATCTAATATTTATTGACTTTTTTATTTAATGGTTTGGAGTTTCACACAGGCATTTGATAAATTCTTTGATTGCAATAACCCAGAAAGACTTTTCTAAGTGATCAAGGGGTCTGTCATTTACAAAATAAAGGATCAAATATTTATTGACTTTTTTTATTTAATGGTTTGGATTTTCACACAGGCATTTGATAAATTCTTTGATTGCAATAACCCAGAAAGACTTTTCTAAGTGATCAAGGGGTCTGTCATTTACAAAATGGAGGATCTAATATTTATTGACTTTTTTTATTTAATGGTTTAGAGTTTCACACAGGCATTTGATAAATTCTTTGATTGCAATAACCCAGAAAGACTTTTCTAAGTGATCAAGGGGTCTGTCATTTACAAAATGAAGGATCTAATATTTATTGACTTTTTTTATTTAATGGTTTGGATTTTCACACAGGTATTTGATAAATTCGTTGATTGCAATAACCCAGAAAGACTTTTCTAAGTGATCAAGGGGTCTGTCATTTACAAAATAAAGGATCAAATATTTATTGACTTTTTTTATTTAATGGTTTGGATTTTCACACAGGCATTTGATAAATTCTTTGATTGCAATAACCCAGAAAGACTTTTCTAAGTGATCAAGGGGTCTGTCATTTACAAAATGAAGGATCAAATATTTATTGACTTTTTTTATTTAATAGTTTGGAGTTTCACACAGGCATTTGATAAATTCTTTGATTGCAATAACCCAGAAAGACTTTTCTAAGCGATCAAGGGGTCTGTCATTTACAAAATGAAGGATCTAATATTTATTGACTTTTTTTATTTAATGGTTTGGATTTTCACACAGGTATTTGATAAATTCGTTGATTTCAATAACCCAGAAAGACTTTTCTAAGTGATCAAGGGGTCTGTCATTTACAAAATAAAGGATCAAATATTTATTGACTTTTTTTATTTAATGGTTTGGAGTTTCACACAGGCATTTGATAAATTCTTTGATTGCAATAACCCAGAAAGACTTTTCTAAGTGATCAAGGGGTCTGTCATTTACAAAATAAAGGATCAAATATTTATTGACTTTTTTTATTTAATGGTTTGGATTTTTCACACAGGCATTTGATAAATTCTTTGATTGCAATAACCCAGAAAGACTTTCCTAAGTGATCAAGGGGTCTCTCATTTACAAAATAAAGGATCAAATATTTATTGACTTTTTTTATTTAATGGTTTGGATTTTCACACAGGTATCTGATAAATTCTTTGATTGCAATAACCCAGAAAGACTTTTCTAAGTGATCAAGGGGTCTGTCATTTACAAAATGAAGGATCAAATATTTATTGACTTTTTTTATTTAATGGTTTGGATTTACACACAGGTATTTGATAAATTCTTTGATTGCAATAACCCAGAAAGACTTTTCTAAGTGATCAAGGGGTCTGTCATTTACAAAATGAAGGATCTAATATTTATTGACTTTTTTTTATTTATTTAACGGTTTGGAGTTTCACACAGGCATTTGATAAATTCTTTGACTGCGATAACCCAGAAAGACTTTTCTAAGTGATCAAGGGGTCTGTCATTTACAAAATAAAGGATCAAATATTTATTGACTTTTTTTATTTAATGGTTTGGAGTTTCACACAGGTATTTGATAAATTCTTTGATTGCAATAACCCAGAAAGACTTTTCTAAGTGATCAAGGGGTCTGTCATTTACAAAATGAAGGATCTAATATTTATTGACTTTTTTTATTTAATGGTTTGGATTTACACACAGGTATTTGATAAATTCTTTGATTGCAATAACCCAGAAAGACTTTTCTAAGTGATCAAGGGGTCTGTCATTTACAAAATGAAGGATCAAATATTTATTGACTTTTTTTATTTAATGGTTTGGATTTTCACACAGGTATCTGATAAATTCTTTGATTGCAATAACCCAGAAAGACTTTTCTAAGTGATCAAGGGGTCTCTCATTTACAAAATAAAGGATCAAATATTTATTGACTTTTTTTATTTAATGGTTTGGATTTTCACACAGGTATCTGATAAATTCTTTGATTGCAATAACCCAGAAAGACTTTTCTAAGTGATCAAGGGGTCTGTCATTTACAAAATGAAGGATCAAATATTTATTGACTTTTTTTATTTAATGGTTTGGATTTACACACAGGTATTTGATAAATTCTTTGATTGCAATAACCCAGAAAGACTTTTCTAAGTGATCAAGGGGTCTGTCATTTACAAAATGAAGGATCTAATATTTATTGACTTTTTTTTATTTATTTAACGGTTTGGAGTTTCACACAGGCATTTGATAAATTCTTTGACTGCGATAACCCAGAAAGACTTTTCTAAGTGATCAAGGGGTCTGTCATTTACAAAATAAAGGATCAAATATTTATTGACTTTTTTTATTTAATGGTTTGGAGTTTCACACAGGTATTTGATAAATTCTTTGATTGCAATAACCCAGAAAGACTTTTCTAAGTGATCAAGGGGTCTGTCATTTACAAAATGAAGGATCTAATATTTATTGACTTTTTTTTATTTATTTAACGGTTTGGAGTTTCACACAGGCATTTGATAAATTCTTTGACTGCGATAACCCAGAAAGACTTTTCTAAGTGATCAAGGGGTCTGTCATTTACAAAATGAAGGATCAAATATTTATTGACTTTTTTTATTTAATGGTTTGGATTTTTCACACAGGCATTTGATAAATTCTTTGATTGCAATAACCCAGAAAGACTTTTCTAAGTGATCAAGGGGTCTCTCATTTACAAAATAAAGGATCAAATATTTATTGACTTTTTTTATTTAATGGTTTAGATTTTCACACAGGTATCTGATAAATTCTTTGATTGCAATAACCCAGAAAGACTTTTCTAAGTGATCAAGGGGTCTGTCATTTACAAAATGAAGGATCAAATATTTATTGACTTTTTTTATTTAATGGTTTGGATTTACACTCAGGTATTTGATAAATTCTTTGATTGCAATAACCCAGAAAGACTTTTCTAAGTGATCAAGGGGTCTGTCATTTACAAAATGAAGGATCTAATATTTATTGACTTTTTTTTATTTATTTAACGGTTTGGAGTTTCACACTGGCATTTGATAAATTCTTTGACTGCGATAACCCAGAAAGACTTTTCTAAGTGATCAAGGGGTCTGTCATTTACAAAATAAAGGATCAAATATTTATTGACTTTTTTTATTTAATGGTTTGGAGTTTCACACAGGTATTTGATAAATTCTTTGATTGCAATAACCCAGAAAGACTTTTCTAAGTGATCAAGGGGTCTGTCATTTACAAAATGAAGGATCAAATATTTATTGACTTTTTTTATTTAATGGTTTGGATTTACACACAGGTATTTGATAAATTCTTTGATTGCAATAACCCAGAAAGACTTTTCTAAGTGATCAAGGGGTCTGTCATTTACAAAATGAAGGATCAAATATTTATTGACTTTTTTTATTTAATGGTTTGGATTTTCACACAGGTATCTGATAAATTCTTTGATTGCAATAACCCAGAAAGACTTTTCTAAGTGATCAAGGGGTCTGTCATTTACAAAATGAAGACTTTTTTTATTTAATGATTTAATTTTATTGAATAACCCAGAAAGACTTTTTTGATCAAGGGGTCTGTCATTTAATGGTTTATTTATTGGATTTACACACAGGTATTTGATAAATTCTTTGATTGCAATAACCCAGAAAGACTTTTCTAAGTGATCAAGGGGTCTGTCATTTACAAAATGAAGGATCTAATATTTATTGACTTTTTTTATTTAATGGTTTGGATTTTCACACAGGTATTTGATAAATTCTTTGATTGCAATAACCCAGAAAGACTTTTCTAAGTGATCAAGGGGTCTGTCATTTACAAAATGAAGGATCAAATATTTATTGACTTTTTTTATTTAATGGTTTGGATTTTCACACAGGTATTTGATAAATTCTTTGATTGCAATAACCCAGAAAGACTTTTCTAAGTGATCAAGGGGTCTGTCATTTACAAAATGAAGGATCTAATATTTATTGACTTTTTTTATTTATTTAATGGTTTGGAGTTTCACACAGGCATTTGATAAATTTTTTGACTGCAATAACCCAGAAAGACTTTTCTAAGTGATTAAGGGGTCTGTCATTTACAAAATAAAGGATCTAATTTTTATTGATTTTTTTTTATTTAACGGTTTGGAGTTTCACACAGGCATTTGATAAATTCTTTGATTGCAATAACCCAGAAAGACTTTTCTAAGTGATCAAGGGGTCTCTCATTTACAAAATGAAGGATCAAATATTTATTGACTTTTTTCATTTAATGGTTTGGATTTTCACACAGGCATTTGATAAATTCTTTGATTGCAATAACCCAGAAAGACTTTTCTAAGTGATCAAGGGGTCTCTCATTTACAAAATAAAGGATCAAATATTTATTGACTTTTTTTATTTAATGGTTTGGATTTTCACACAGGTATCTGATAAATTCTTTGATTGCAATAACCCAGAAAGACTTTTCTAAGTGATCAAGGGGTCTGTCATTTACAAAATGAAGGATCAAATATTTATTGACTTTTTTTATTTAATGGTTTGGATTTTCACACAGGTATTTGATAAATTCTTTGATTGCAATAACCCAGAAAGACTTTTCTAAGTGATCAAGGGGTCTGTCATTTACAAAATGAAGGATCTAATATTTATTGACTTTTTTTTATTTATTTAACGGTTTGGAGTTTCACACAGGCATTTGATAAATTCTTTGACTGCGATAACCCAGAAAGACTTTTCTAAGTGATCAAGGGGTCTGTCATTTACAAAATAAAGGATCAAATATTTATTGACTTTTTTTATTTAATGGTTTGGAGTTTCACACAGGTATTTGATAAATTCTTTGATTGCAATAACCCAGAAAGACTTTTCTAAGTGATCAAGGGGTCTGTCATTTACAAAATGAAGGATCAAATATTTATTGACTTTTTTTATTTAATGGTTTGGATTTACACACAGGTATTTGATAAATTCTTTGATTGCAATAACCCAGAAAGACTTTTCTAAGTGATCAAGGGGTCTGTCATTTACAAAATGAAGGATCAAATATTTATTGACTTTTTTTATTTAATGGTTTGGATTTTCACACAGGTATCTGATAAATTCTTTGATTGCAATAACCCAGAAAGACTTTTCTAAGTGATCAAGGGGTCTGTCATTTACAAAATGAAGGATCTAATATTTATTGACTTTTTTTATTTAATGGTTTGGATTTACACACAGGTATTTGATAAATTCTTTGATTGCAATAACCCAGAAAGACTTTTCTAAGTGATCAAGGGGTCTGCCATTTACAAAATAAAGGATCTAATATTTATTGACTTTTTTTATTTATTTAACGGTTTGGAGTTTCACACAGGCATTTGATAAATTCTTTGACTGCAATAACCCAGAAAGACTTTTCTAAGTGATCAAGGGGTCTGTCATTTACAAAATGAAGGATCAAATATTTATTGACTTTTTTTATTTAATCGTTTGGATTTTCACACAGGTATTTGATAAATTCTTTGATTGCAATAACCCAGAAAGACTTTTCTAAGTGATCAAGGGGTCTGTCATTTACAAAATGAAGGATCTAATATTTATTGACTTTTTTTATTTATTTAATGGTTTGGAGTTTCACACAGGCATTTGATAAATTTTTTGACTGCAATAACCCAGAAAGACTTTTCTAAGTGATTAAGGGGTCTGTTATTTACAAAATAAAGGATCTAATTTTTATTGATTTTTTTTTATTTGATGGTTTGGAGTTTCACACAGGCATTTGATAAATTCTTTGATTGCAATAACCCAGAAAGACTTTTCTAAGTGATCAAGGGGTCTGTCATTTACAAAATAAAGGATTTGATTTTTATTGATTTTTTTCTATTTAATGGTTTGGAGTTTCACACAGGCATTTGATAAATTCTTTGATTGCAATAACCCAGTAAGACTTTTCTAAGTGATCAAGGGGTCTGTCATTTACAAAATGAAGGATCAAATATTTATTGACTTTTTTTATTTAATGGTTTGGAGTTTCACACAGGCATTTGATAAATTCTTTGATTGCAATAACCCAGAAAGACTTTTCTAAGTGATCAAGGGGTCTGTCATTTACAAAATGAAGGATCTAATATTTATTGACTTTTTTTATTTAATGGTTTGGAGTTTCACACAGGCATTTGATAAATTCTTTGATTGCAATAACCCAGTAAGACTTTTCTAAGTGATCAAGGGGTCTGTCATTTACAAAATGAAGGATCAAATATTTATTGACTTTTTTTATTTAATGGTTTGGAGTTTCACACAGGCATTTGATAAATTCTTTGATTGCAATAACCCAGAAAGACTTTTCTAAGTGATCAAGGGGTCTGTCATTTACAAAATGAAGGATCTAATATTTATTGACTTTTTTTATTTAATGGTTTGGATTTTCACACAGGTATTTGATAAATTCTTTGATTGCAATAACCCAGAAAGACTTTTCTAAGTGATCAAGGGGTCTGTCATTTATAAAATAAAGATCTAATATTTATTGACTTTTTTTATTTAATGGTTTGGAGTTTCACACAGGTATTTGATAAATTCTTTGATTGCAATAACCCAGAAAGACTTTTCTAAGTGATCAAGGGGTCTGTCATTTACAAAATGAAGGATCAAATATTTTTTTATTGACTTTTTTTATTTAATGGTTTGGAGTTTCACACAGGCATTTGATAAATTCTTTGATTGCAATAACCCAGAAAGACTTTTCTAAGTGATCAAGGGGTCTGTCATTTACAAAATGAAGGATCTAATATTTATTGACTTTTTTTATTTAATGGTTTGGATTTTCACACAGGTATTTGATAAATTCTTTGATTGCAATAACCCAGAAAGACTTTTCTAAGTGATCAAGGGGTCTGTCATTTACAAAATAAAGGATTTGATTTTTATTGATTTTTTTCTATTTAATGGTTTGGAGTTTCACACAGGCATTTGATAAATTCTTTGATTGCAATAACCCAGAAAGACTTTTAACTGATTAAGGGGTCTGTCATTTACAAAATGAAGGATCTAATATTTATTGACTTTTTTTATTTAATGGTTTGGAGTTTCACACAGGTATTTGATAAATTCTTTGATTGCAATAACCCAGAAAGACTTTTCTAAGTGATCAAGGGGTCTGTCATTTACAAAATGAAGGATCTAATATTTATTGACTTTTTTTATTTAATGGTTTGGAGTTTCACACAGGCATTTGATAAATTCTTTGATTGCAATAACCCAGAAAGACTTTTCTAAGTGATCAAGGGGTCTGTCATTTACAAAATGAAGGATCAAATATTTATTGACTTTTTTTATTTAATGGTTTGGAGTTTCACACAGGCATTTGATAAATTCTTTGATTGCAATAACCCAGAAAGACTTTTCTAAGTGATCAAGGGGTCTGTCATTTACAAAATGAAGGATCTAATATTTATTGACTTTTTTTATTTAATGGTTTGGATTTTCACACAGGTATTTGATAAATTCTTTGATTGCAATAACCCAGAAAGACTTTTCTAAGTGATCAAGGGGTCTGTCATTTATAAAATAAAGATCTAATATTTATTGACTTTTTTTATTTAATGGTTTGGAGTTTCACACAGGTATTTGATAAATTCTTTGATTGCAATAACCCAGAAAGACTTTTCTAAGTGATCAAGGGGTCTGTCATTTACAAAATGAAGGACCAAATATTTATTGACTTTTTTTATTTAATGGTTTGGAGTTTCACACAGGCATTTGATAAATTCTTTGATTGCAATAACCCAGAAAGACTTTTCTAAGTGATCAAGGGGTCTGTCATTTACAAAATGAAGGATCTAATATTTATTGACTTTTTTTATTTAATGGTTTGGATTTTCACACAGGTATTTGATAAATTCTTTGATTGCAATAACCCAGAAAGACTTTTCTAAGTGATCAAGGGGTCTCTCATTTACAAAATAAAGGATCAAATATTTATTGACTTTTTTTATTTAATGGTTTGGATTTTCACACAGGCATTTGATAAATTCCTTGATTGCAATAACCCAGAAAGACTTTTCTAAGTGATCAAGGGGTCTGTCATTTACAAAATGAAGGATCAAAGACTTTTTTTCTTTAATGGTTTGGATCACACAGGCATTTGATTTCTTTGATTGAATAACCCAGAAAGACTTTTTTGATCAAGGGGTTGTCATTTACAAAATGAAGGATTAATATTTATTGACTTTTTTATTTAATGGTTTGGATTTTCACACAGGCATTTGATAAATTCTTTGATTGCAATAACCCAGAAAGACTTTTCTAAGTGATCAAGGGGTCTGTCATTTACAAAATAAAGGATCAAATATTTATTGACTTTTTTTATTTAATGGTTTGGATTTTCACACAGGCATTTGATAAATTCTTTGATTGCAATAACCCAGAAAGACTTTTCTAAGTGATCAAGGGGTCTCTCATTTACAAAATAAAGGATCAAATATTTATTGACTTTTTTTATTTAATGGTTTGGATTTTCACACAGGCATTTGATAAATTCTATGATTGCAATAACCCAGAAAGACTTTTCTAAGTGATATTTAATGGTTTGGATTTTCACACAGGCATTTGATAAATTCTTTGATTGCAATAACCCAGAAAGACTTTTAAGTGATCAAGGGGTCTGTCATTTACAAAATGAAGGATCTAATATTTATTGACTTTTTTTATTTAATGGTTTGCATTTTCACACAGGTATTTGATAAATTCTTTGATTGCAATAACCCAGAAAGACTTTTAAGTGATCAAGGGATCTGTCATTTACAAAATAAAGGATCTAATATTTATTGACTTTTTTTATTTAATGGTTTGGAGTTTCACACAGGCATTTGATAAATTCTTTGATTGCAATAACCCAGAAAGACTTTTCTAAGCGATCAAGGGGTCTGTCATTTACAAAATGAAGGATCTAATATTTATTGACTTTTTTTATTTAATGGTTTGGATTTTCACACAGGTATTTGATAAATTCTTTGATTGCAATAACCCAGAAAGACTTTTCTAAGTGATCAAGGGGTCTGTCATTTACAAAATAAAGGATCTAATATTTATTGACTTTTTTTATTTAATGGTTTGGAGTTTCACACAGGCACTTGATAAATTCTTTGATTGCAATAACCCAGAAAGACTTTTCTAAGCGATCAAGGGGTCTGTCATTTACAAAATGAAGGATCTAATATTTATTGACTTTTTTTATTTAATGGTTTGGATTTTCACACAGGTATCTGATAAATTCTTTGATTGCAATAACCCAGAAAGACTTTTCTAAGTGATCAAGGGGTCTGTCATTTACAAAATGAAGGATCTAATATTTATTGACTTTTTTTATTTAATGGTTTGGATTTACACAGGTATTTGATAAATTCTTTGATTGCAATAACCCAGAAAGACTTTTCTAAGTGATCAAGGGGTCTGTCATTTACAAAATAAAGGATCAAATATTTATTGACCCAGAAAGACTTTTTAAGTGATCAAGGGGTCTGTCATTTACAAAATGGATTATTTATTGACTTTTTTTATTTAATGGTTTGGATTTTCACACAGGTATCTGGTAAATTCTTTGATTGCAATAACCCAGAAAGACTTTTCTAAGTGATCAAGGGGTCTGTCATTTACAAAATGAAGGATCAAATATTTATTGACTTTTTTTATTTAATGGTTTGGATTTACACACAGGTATTTGATAAATTCTTTGATTGCAATAACCCAGAAAGACTTTTTTAAGTGATTAAGGGGTCTGTCATTTACAAAATGAAGGATCTAATATTTATTGACTTTTTTTTATTTATTTAACTGTTTGGAGTTTCACACAGGCATTTGATAAATTCTTTGACTGCGATAACCCAGAAAGACTTTTCTAAGTGATCAAGGGGTCTGTCATTTACAAAATAAAGGATCAAATATTTATTGACTTTTTTTATTTAATGGTTTGGAGTTTCACACAGGTATCTGATAAATTCTTTGATTGCAATAACCCAGAAAGACTTTTCTAAGTGATCAAGGGGTCTGTCATTTACAAAATAAAGGATCAAATATTTATTGACTTTTTTTTATTTAATGGTTTGGATTTACACACAGGCATTTGATAAATTCTTTGATTGCAATAACCCAGAAAGACTTTTCTAAGTGATCAAGGGGTCTGTCATTTACAAAATGAAGGATCTAATATTTATTGACTTTTTTTATTTAATGGTTTGGATTTTCACACAGGTATCTGATAAATTCTTTGATTGCAATAACCCAGAAAGACTTTTCTAAGTGATCAAGGGGTCTGTCATTTACAAAATGAAGGATCTAATATTTATTGACTTTTTTTATTTAATGGTTTGGATTTACACACAGGTATTTCATAAATTCTTTGATTGCAATAACCCAGAAAGACTTTTCTAAGTGATCAAGGGGTCTGTCATTTACAAAATAAAGGATCTAATATTTATTGACTTTTTTTTATTTATTTAACGGTTTGGAGTTTCACACAGGCATTTGATAAATTCTTTGACTGCAATAACCCAGAAAGACTTTTCTAAGTGATCAAGGGGTCTGTCATTTACAAAACAAAGGATCAAATATTTATTGACTTTTTTTATTTAATGGTTTGGAGTTTCACACAGGTATTTGATAAATTCTTTGATTGCAATAACCCAGAAAGACTTTTCTAAGTGATCAAGGGGTCTGTCATTTACAAAATAAAGGATCAAATATTTATTGACTTTTTTTATTTAATGGTTTGGATTTTCACACAGGCATTTGATAAATTCTTTGATTGCAATAACCCAGAAAGACTTTTCTAAGTGATCAAGGGGTCTCTCATTTACAAAATAAAGGATCAAATATTTATTGACTTTTTTTATTTAATGGTTTGGATTTTCACACAGGCATTTGATAAATTCTTTGATTGCAATAACCCAGAAAGACTTTTCTAAGTGATCAAGGGGTCTGTCATTTACAAAATGAAGGATCAAATATTTATTGACTTTTTTTATTTAATGGTTTGGATTTTTCACACAGGCATTTGATAAATTCTTTGATTGCAATAACCCAGAAAGACTTTTAAGTGATCAAGGGGTCTGTCATTTACAAAATGAAGGATCTAATATTTATTGACTTTTTTTATTTAATGGTTTGGATTTTCACACAGGTATTTGATAAATTCTTTGATTGCAATAACCCAGAAAGACTTTTAAGTGATCAAGGGATCTGTCATTTACAAAATAAAGGATCAAATATTTATTGACTTTTTTTATTTAATGGTTTGGAGTTTCACACAGGCATTTGATAAATTCTTTGATTGCAATAACCCAGAAAGACTTTTCTAAGCGATCAAGGGGTCTGTCATTTACAAAATGAACGATCTAATATTTATTGACTTTTTTTATTTAATGGTTTGGATTTTCACACAGGTATTTGATAAATTCTTTGATTGCAATAACCCAGAAAGACTTTTTTAAGTGATCAAGGGGTCTGTCATTTACAAAATAAAGGATCTAATATTTATTGACTTTTTTTATTTAATGGTTTGGAGTTTCACACAGGCACTTGATAAATTCTTTGATTGCAATAACCCAGAAAGACTTTTCTAAGCGATCAAGGGGTCTGTCATTTACAAAATGAAGGATCTAATATTTATTGACTTTTTTTATTTAATGGTTTGGATTTTCACAGAGGTATCTGATAAATTCTTTGATTGCAATAACCCAGAAAGACTTTTCTAAGTGATCAAGGGGTCTGTCATTTACAAAATGAAGGATCTAATATTTATTGACTTTTTTTATTTAATGGTTTGGATTTACACACAGGTATTTGATAAATTCTTTGATTGCAATAACCCAGAAAGACTTTTCTAAGTGATCAAGGGGTCTGTCATTTACAAAATAAAGGATCAAATATTTATTGACTTTTTTTATTTAATGGTTTGGATTTTCACACAGGTATCTGGTAAATTCTTTGATTGCAATAACCCAGAAAGACTTTTCTAAGTGATCAAGGGGTCTGTCATTTACAAAATGAAGGATCAAATATTTATTGACTTTTTTTATTTAATGGTTTGGATTTACACACAGGTATTTGATAAATTCTTTGATTGCAATAACCCAGAAAGACTTTTTTAAGTGATCAATTGGTCTGTCATTTACAAAATGAAGGATCTAATATTTATTGACTTTTTTTTATTTATTTAACTGTTTGGAGTTTCACACAGGCATTTGATAAATTCTTTGACTGCGATAACCCAGAAAGACTTTTCTAAGTGATCAAGGGGTCTGTCATTTACAAAATAAAGGATCAAATATTTATTGACTTTTTTTATTTAATGGTTTGGAGTTTCACACAGGTATTTGATAAATTCTTTGATTGCAATAACCCAGAAAGACTTTTCTAAGTGATCAAGGGGTCTGTCATTTACAAAATGAAGGATCAAATATTTATTGACTTTTTTTATTTAATGGTTTGGATTTACACACAGGTATTTGATAAATTCTTTGATTGCAATAACCCAGAAAGACTTTTCTAAGTGATCAAGGGGTCTGTCATTTACAAAATGAAGGATCTAATATTTATTGACTTTTTTTATTTAATGGTTTGGATTTTCACACAGGTATCTGATAAATTCTTTGATTGCAATAACCCAGAAAGACTTTTCTAAGTGATCAAGGGGTCTGTCATTTACAAAATGAAGGATCTAATATTTATTGACTTTTTTTATTTAATGGTTTGGATTTACACACAGGTATTTGATAAATTCTTTGATTGCAATAACCCAGAAAGACTTTTCTAAGTGATCAAGGGGTCTGTCATTTACAAAATAAAGGATCTAATATTTATTGACTTTTTTTTATTTATTTAACGGTTTGGAGTTTCACACAGGCATTTGATAAATTCTTTGACTGCAATAACCCAGAAAGACTTTTCTAAGTGATCAAGGGGTCTGTCATTTACAAAATAAAGGATCAAATATTTATTGACTTTTTTTATTTAATGGTTTGGAGTTTCACACAGGTATTTGATAAATTCTTTGATTGCAATAACCCAGAAAGACTTTTCTAAGTGATCAAGGGGTCTGTCATTTACAAAATAAAGGATCTAATTTTTATTGATTTTTTTTTATTTGACGGTTTGGAGTTTCACACAGGCATTTGATAAATTCTTTGATTGCAATAACCCAGAAAGACTTTTCTAAGTGATCAAGGGGTCTGTCATTTACAAAATGAAGGATCAAATATTTATTGACTTTTTTTATTTAATGGTTTGGATTTTCACACAGGTATTTGATAAATTCTTTGATTGCAATAACCCAGAAAGACTTTTCTAAGTGATCAAGGGGTCTGTCATTTACAAAATGAAGGATCTAATATTTATTGACTTTTTTTTATTTATTTAATGGTTTGGACTTTCACACAGGCATTTGATAAATTTTTTGACTGCAATAACCCAGAAAGACTTTTCTAAGTGATTAAGGGGTCTGTCATTTACAAAATAAAGGATCTAATTTTTATTGATTTTTTTTTATTTAACGGTTTGGAGTTTCACACAGGCATTTGATAAATTCTTTGATTGCAATAACCCAGAAAGACTTTTCTAAGTGATCAAGGGGTCTGTCATTTACAAAATAAAGGATTTGATTTTTATTGATTTTTTTCTATTTAATGGTTTGGAGTTTCACACAGGCATTTGATAAATTCTTTGATTGCAATAACCCAGAAAGACTTTTAACTGATTAAGGGGTCTGTCATTTACAAAATGAAGGATCTAATATTTATTGACTTTTTTTATTTAATGGTTTGGAGTTTCACACAGGTATTTGATAAATTCTTTGATTGCAATAACCCAGAAAGACTTTTCTAAGTGATCAAGGGGTCTGTCATTTACAAAATGAAGGATCAAATATTTATTGACTTTTTTTATTTAATGGTTTGGAGTTTCACACAGGCATTTGATAAATTCTTTGATTGCAATAACCCAGAAAGACTTTTCTAAGTGATCAAGGGGTCTGTCATTTACAAAATAAAGGATCAAATATTTATTGACTTTTTTTATTTAATGGTTTGGAGTTTCACACAGGCATTTGATAAATTCTTTGATTGCAATAACCCAGAAAGACTTTTCTAAGTGATCAAGGGGTCTGTCATTTACAAAATGAAGGATCTAATATTTATTGACTTTTTTTATTTTGATGGAAAATGAGGCGATAATTTTTGGGAGAGAGTGGAAGAAAAGAAGATGTAACCAGCTCCAGGTCTGGTTTTAGAGTGCCGTACTTTATTAATCCCAGATCTGGTGAGCCCGGTTGGGATACAATGCAAAATAATTGTATTATCTCATACAGTGTTGTGCCCAATTTGGTAACACAACACCTCTCCCTTCTTAGGAAGATGCAGAGGGCATCGGAAAAAAAGTATTACATTTTTTTTTACATCATTAGTACCTACTTGGGCTTTTTTTTACAATATTGTTATGTTTTTTTTTCTGCTCCTTTTTTGTAATTATACATAATTTTAGTATTCTGTATTTATTAATTTTAGTATTACAATTTTCTTAACTAATCAAATAAATTTCAGTTATATTAAACTTCCCTTAATGTTCTTTATTTTATTATTTATTTTATTTTATTTTATTTCCTCATTTCAGTTACAAATAATATTTTCCTTTCAATTTTGTTTTTACTTATCAATTCATGTATTTTTTGTTGTCAATAAGCCCCTTTTTATACCTTCACCAACAATTAAAATTTGTACAAATCGATTAAACGAGAAATAATTATAAAATTTGAGGTGTTCAAAATTGCTCATCGTTCAGCTTTTCATTTCAAATAGTTTCGATCATCGCGAATTTAGAGCATCCCAATGGAGTACCATTTCACACGTACACCTTATGAGAATACAAGACTGGCAATCTATGCTATTTTCCTTTACTCTTTATATAGTTTTAAAAGGTTATTGTGGTAAGTCTTCTCCTTGTTATTTATTTTGATAGTAGTGGTCAGGGGAGTAACTATTTTAGTTACGGTGTATGGACCTTTACGACGTTCAAGTAGTTTAGAGCTTTCTCCAATTTTTGGTAGCGATTTGTTAAGAAGCAGGACTTGATCTCCCACTTTGAAGGTCACTGGGTTAGTAGAGTTATCGTAGTAGGTCTTACTTTTTTCTTTTACGATATTCAATCGTTCTGCAGCAATTTTTTGAGAATAGCTTAGTTTTCGTCTTAATTCTGTGACAAAATCATCATAGCAATAATTGGGCTCGACGTGAGGTTGATTGAAAGACGTGATGTCGAATTTTTCGCCAAAAATAATCTCGTGAGGGGTCATATTGTGCGACTGGTGTACAGCGGAATTGTAGGCGGCTACTGCCATCGGTAGAATGGTATCCCAATCCCTTTTACCATTTTTAGTATAAATTCTAAGGTACTCGCCAATAGTTCTGTTTGATCGCTCAACAGTTCCAGACGTTTGGGGATGGAAAGGGGTTGCAAACTTTTTGTTGATATTTAATAATTTGCAAACATGTTTAAAAGTAGCCGAATTGAAGCAGCCCCCTTGATCACTGCATATCTGGATGGGCGCTCCGAACACGCAAACAAATCGATTTACGAATGTTTCCGCGACGGTATTAGCAGTTTGGTCTGTCATAGATTCTGCAACGAGATATTTAGATAACTCGTCTTGAATCACTAATATATATTTGTTCTGTTTGTGTGTTTCGGATAACGGTCCTAAAACATCCATTGTGATACGAAAAAATGGATACGGTGGAGTCGTTGTTAGTTTAAGCGGCATACGAGTGCTACGGGATATTTTATTTTTCTGACACGTCTCGCAACGATTAATGTACCTAGCTACGATTCGACGCATGTTCTTGAAAATATATTTATCCTTAATTCGTAAATGAGTGCCCGTTACCCCTCGATGGCCATATAGTGGGTTTTCGTGAAACTCCTTGATGACATCTTGAATTTCTTCGGGATCGTGAAGCCGTTTAACTTGGTTAAAATAGATTGTTATTTGAATATTCGCTGCCTTAAAGACGTAATTTATCATCCTTTTCACGAGTAAATACTCGAATTGTGGGAAAGTTATATTACTTTTACATAATTTTATCTCTCGAATGTTTTGTGCAATGCAGAATTCTTTTAATTCGATAAGGAGATGGAACAGCGATGGGTAAGTTACTTTCGAGATCTGGCCTAATTTTCCGAATATAAAATGAACTCCACGAACTTCTACCATGTTAAGTTTATATTTTTGTAACTTGCCCAGGGCGTCATCAACTAATGTTTTATTGAAATTTGGAAAGTCCTCGATCGTGTTATCGCTACAGATAACAAGAAACTGATGGCCTTTTTCTTTCATACCTATGAATTCTTCCTGTTGTTCTGTCACAATATCAGGAACGTCAACTTCTCGAAGCGAAACAAATTTTTCATAATCTTCGTAAGAACTAGGGGAGTCTTCTTCAGGTTTTATTATTTTCTCCAATGCACGAGTTTGAGATCGAGTTACTACATGCGAGTCTAATTCATGTGAGGAAGTGATTGGTACGGTATTAATGTTAGGGTTTTCGCCACAAAAGAGACATTCGAGGTCCAACTTTTCGGAATCTTTGATCGGCAGACGGGAGAGTGCATCAGCATTTGTATTCAACTCGCCTTTTTTATAAACCACTTTAAACGTGAATTCTGACAACTGCAATCTCCAGCGAATGATTCTACTAGAAGGATTTTTCTTATTATAAATCCATTGCAGGGGTTGGTGATCGGAAACTACTGTGAATTCCTTTCCTAACAGATAGACCCGATAATACGTTATGAAAAAGTACACCGCTAACGCCTCCTTTTCTATAATTGAATAGTTCTTTTCCGCCTTTTTCAGAACCCTACTTCCATAAGAAATAACTTTACCCTCCTGTGATAGAATGGCTCCAATCGCGTAATTGCTGGCGTCTGTAGTTAGGGTAAACTCTTTATCGAAATCTGGGTAGGCTAGCACGGGGAAGGAGGTCAGTTTTTCTTTCAAGGAGTCAAAACTAGATTGGCATTCAGGTGTCCAAGGAAAATTATTTCTTTTCGGGTTTGTAAGATCTTGATTCTTCTTGGCCTCGTTACATAAGTGAATGAGGTTGGTGAGGGGGTACGCGATCTCCGCAAAGTCTGCAATAAACCTACGATAATACGACGCCAACCCCAAAAAAGACTTGACTTCCTTAACACACGTCGGTACCGGAAAGTTCGAAACTGCTTCTGTCTTTTTCGGATCTGGCCTAAGCCCTTCGGAAGAAATGACGAACCCCAAATAAACTAGTTTTGTCTCGAGAATCTTACATTTCCCTGGATTTAGTTGTAGTTTATGCTCACTTAAACGTTGTAGAACGGTCTCTAACTTTGAAAGGTGTTCCGAGACTGACGAGGAATAAACTACTATATCGTCGATATAAGCGAAGCATGTCCCTTCCAGTAAATCTCCCAAAGCATTCCGAATTAGACGAGAAAAGGCTGCTGGTGCACAACTTAATCCGAATGCAAGACGTTCAAATTCAAAATGCTGTCCGAGAGCATTAAATGCCGTCTTATGTTTACTATCTTCAGATAGCTTCATCTGGAAAAAGCCAGAAGCCAGATCCAATGTACTGTAATATTTGCTATTACCCAATTGATCGAAAATATCTTCAATCGAAGCTAAGGGATATTTATCCTTGACCGTGATATCATTTAGTCTTCTAAAGTCCACTACTATCCGCCATTGTTTATTTCCGTGAGCATCAGGTTTTTTTGGGACGAGTAGCAACGGAGAGTTATAAGGGCTACAGCTAGGTCGAATGATTTTGCTATCAAGCATTGTTTGTAATTGCCTTTTCGCTTCTGGACGCTGGTGAAATGGTATACGATAAGATTTTTCATTCACGATATCTGCTTCTGGATAAGTCTCTATCTTGTATTCTTCACCGATTACATGAGACAATGCATCTCCTTCTAAATGAAAAGTCGCGTTATACTTTTCACACATTTCGCGTAATCTACCCTTATACTGGGAATCCAGAGATCGATTTAACTGAATTTGCTCAAATATAATATCTCCTCGGTTTCTTTCTACTAACGAATGATTTACCAGCTGACTATCCATGGTAAAGGATTCATAATTTGATAAGGGTTCTGTCGAAGGGGGATTTATATTGAGCAAATCAATTGCGTAGCCATTGGTATTAATTATCGGAACTTTGGCCTTGTAGTTCACCGGCGCAATGACACAATCGGGAATAAAAATAGTATTGTCTTCATCCAACGCTTTTTGGTGACAAACCAAGGGTGAATTGGTAGAAAATGTAAATTCTACTAGGGTTTCTCCATTAGGATGAAGATGAAACTTTGAAACTTGTTGAGAGTATCCTACCAAATCCGTTGGGGTGGTATACAAGTTCTTCTCTACAGTCTTTTGTAACATTGATGGCGGATGATTCGCGTTTTCTTGGCACTGATTCGGCGGAATGCTTTTGGGGTCTTTTTTAACGCCAGATAAATTTGTCTTTGCATTAGACGACGGGACTTCTCGCATTTGATCGATTTCAATAAATGGCACGGCGATTTGCAAACTCTTAAAGAATACGCGTTTCTCTCTCATATATATAACGGCATCCCATAGGTGCAAAAGGTCACGTCCAATAATTCCGTCGAATGGAAAGTGACTTTCAGGGAGAATGTGAAATTTGGCTATAATTGGGAGAATTTCTGGCGAATCAAATCCAATCTTGGTACTGATAGTCCCCAAGGTAATTGTTTTTCCTTCAGTTATACCTCCAATCATATGACGTTCGTTCACACTAACTAGAGTGTCAGGGTGAAGACAATTTATTTTAAAAAATGATAATGACGAGCCATTATCAATAAGGATCGTAAAAGTCTTATTTGGATTCGCAGAAGAAAATATGTGTATGAGATGAGTGTGGTGTGCGCAAAGAAGTTGCTTAATAAAACACTCTGTTTCCTCGATAACGCCAAACTGAATGACCAAATTTATTTCTTCTCTCTTTTAATACATAAAATTGCAGTGACAACAATTCATAATAATTTGCTGATCACTACACCCTCGCCCTTAAGATTTGAATTTATAAATTTTGAATTTTTAAATTTTGAATTTTGATTTCTTCGTTTTACATAATTTTAATCTTATTTATATTACAATTAACAATTAATAAGTTTTTATTTTCATTCACGCATATATAGCTTAAGTCTATCATTATGAACTAAACTTATCTTTCCAGTATTAACATTCTTTATTCTACTATTACATCCTAGTCTTTCTAAAATTACATATGGACCTAAATATGGATTACTAAATCTTATTAAACTTTCATTCTTAATAACTACTTTATCATTTACTCTAAAATCTACTGGTTCTCTATTTTGTTTTAAAATTCTCTTTTGTTTAACATCATCTAACATTTCTTTAGCTTTTTGATGTGCTTCATGTAATCTAACCTTCAATTCATTTGCGTAAGAGTCTAGATTATATATTGGCATTCTATTTGCTGAATAATTGATTGAATTAAATAGTTTACCAAAAATGAGTTCATAAGGTGTGTAATTCGTATCTGTATGAGGTGTGATGTTATATGCAGATACAAAATATGGTATCCACTTATCCCATTCACCCCTTTCGCAAAAGTTCAAAAGATACGATTTCAACACCCTATGACTACGTTCTATGATTCCTAGACTTTGGTGGTGATATGCAGTAGATGTAACATGTTTCAAAGATAAAATTTCACAAATATTTTTGAAAATATCATTAACAAATTCTTTTCCTAAATCTGATTTTAAAATTTTAAAATTTCCAAACTTGAGAATAAAATTTTCAACCATTGCTCTTGCAACGTCATTTGCTTCTTTTGATTTTAAAGGAATAATTTCAAGAAATTTAGTTAATGTACATTGAATCGTCAAAGCATATTTATTATAATTTTGAGTAGTTTCTAAAGGACCAATTAAATCTACTTCTACTACTTCGAAACTAGATGAAGCCGTATCTGTATGTGTCCATTTTTCTTTAGTATGTCTTGTTGTTTTATTTAAAGTACATTTTAAGCAAGCTTTAACATGTGCTTTAATCATTTGTTTCATATTTCTCCATTCATAATGTTCTTTTATTTTCTTAAAAGTTTTTAATACACCAAAGTGTCCACCCAAAGGCGAATCATGGTATTCTTTAATAATTTCAAGCATTTTGTCTTTTTCTTGCACTTTTAATGTAGGGTTATATAAAATAATTTTTATTTTCGATGCATCGTTATTATCTTTTTGAATTGTCTGAACATGCTCTTTATATTCGGCTACTCGGAAGTAGTCAAACATTTCATCTTTTTTAGATAGCGCTATTTTATTATTATTTATGCCCTCATCATTCATTTCTTTATAAATAATTTTCAAGATGTCCCTTAGGCGCATCCGCATAATATTTATAGTGCAATACACGTGTATAATTTTTATATTCTTTTTGGTTCTCGCGAGATTTGATATTTCAACATCAACTTTATTTTCTTGATTATTATGACAAATGTGAAATTGAATTCTGGTCAAATTTTTAATTTCAGTTTGAGATGTGCATTCCCAGATATACAGGTGATCA
Source organism: Phlebotomus papatasi (assembly GCF_024763615.1). Taxonomy (NCBI): domain Eukaryota; kingdom Metazoa; phylum Arthropoda; class Insecta; order Diptera; family Psychodidae; genus Phlebotomus; species Phlebotomus papatasi. Next base: position 28,439 of record NW_026604358.1, on the reverse strand, counting down.
GGCTGTACCTCTGTAACGCAAGAATTCATATCAGGTGTAGAAATAGATGGCAAATTCTGATTACGAGCCATTGAACGAGTTATCACCCTTACTGAATTTTCTGGTATAAGGGACTTTAAGTAATCTGTATCCACCACTATCCTACTTAAAGCGTCTGCGGGATTTTCTGATCCAGGCTTATATATTACTTCAAAATCGTACTCAGATAAATCTAAACGGATATTTGTTAATTTTGTAGAAGGATTACGATGTGAAAATAATCCAACCAATGGTCTGTGATCCGTTATTACTAAAAATTTTCTTCCATAGAGATACGGTTTGAAATAATTTATTGCCCAGTGTATCGCGAGTAATTCCTTCTCAATGATAGGCTTGTTGATTTCATGTTTATTCAAGCTTTTACTGGCAAATGCAATTACTTTATCTCCTTGAGAAAGAATAGCTCCAAACGCAAAGTTTGAACTGTCGGTAGTAAGTGTAAAAGATTTAGACGGGTCAGGATAATGTAATATGGTTCTATTCATCAATTTTTCTTTTAATTTTAAAAATGAATTTTCACACTCCGAAGACCAAATAAATTTAACATTCTTTTTTAATAAACTATTTAATGGAACACAAATTTCTGCGAAGTTTTTGATAAATCTTCTGTAGTAATTACAGAAGGCTACAAACCTTCGCACTTCATCTTTGTTTGTTGGTCTCGGATACAATTTGATGACGTCATACTTTTTTGGATCGGGTGAGATACCCAAATGAGAAATTTTATGGCCTAGGTAAGTCACTTCAAAATTAAGGAAGTTACATTTCTTTGGATTCAATTTCAAATTATACTTCCGTAGGCGTTCAAAAACTTTACATAAATTCTCATTGTGATGTTTGATACTACATCCAAAAACAATGATGTCGTCAATGTATAAAAATGAACTTTCAGGACATAAGCCACTCATAGCAATGCTTATCATCCTTTGTAAACTGTTTGCTGAAATTTTTAAGCCGAAAGGTAATCTACAAAACTGATAATGATTTCCATTAGCAGTAAATGCAGTAATGGGTCGTGAAGAGCTTTCAATTTCTATTTGATGAAATGAGCTTGACAAATCTAAAGTCGTGAAAAATTTAGCTCTTCCGAGTCCATCTAGGATCTCGTCGATGCGTGGCAATGGAAATTTATCTGCGACTATATTTTTATTAACCGACCGATAGTCCAAAACTAAACGCCATTTTTTCTGTCCATTCTCTGCCTTTTTCGGGACTAACAGCAACGGAGAGTTGTAAGGACTCACCGAAGGTTCTATCAATCCATTGTTCAATAAGTCTTGAACTTGAGAATTAACTTCCGGGATTTGGGTTTGAGGAATTCTGTAATTTTTTATATAGACCGGATTTTTATTATTCGTTTTAATTTCTTGTCTGTAAAAATTATTGCAAGTTAATTTGTCAGAGGATAAATGAAATATATCGTTATATTCTGCACAAATTTTAAAAAGAGAGTCTTTAGCATACTCTGGAACATTTGAAAAATTTAATTCTTTAAGCAATTTTGAAATTCTTGATTGATCTTCTAAATTTAGTGTTTTATTTTTAATTTCGATGATATTATAATTTGAAAGTGGTTCGATTTCGGGATGAAAATCCTTGATAATGACATTTTGTTCGGTAGTGTTAACGAAACGTACATACGCAGTATCACGTATGATGCAATTTCCTGACATAACACCATCTTGAATATGTGTAGACAATATGATTGAATCCTCTTTAGGTTGTATATTTAATCTCCGAACAACTTCACATCGTGGTGGTATAATAAATTCATCATCATCAATGTAATCAAAAAGTGGTAAAGAAATATATGAGCCATTTCTAACGAATTTGAATTTCCAATCTTTAAAATCAACGACACAATTGAAATTTGTAAGGAAATCTCTTCCTAAAATTGCATCAATTGGCAATGGAAAATTTTCATCAACTATGTGAAGTTTACAATTTATTATAATATTAGATCCAAAATTTAGATTTATCGAAGCTTTTCCTAGAGATTTGTATTTATTTTCAGACACACCAGAAATTAAACAAAATTTACTTTGATCAATTTTTGAATTTTTCGCCAAATGTATTTTACATAAAGAAATATCTGAACCTGAATCAATTAATGCGACTGTAGGAATGTTATTTATGACGATTTTTATAAAAGTGCCATGTGAAACGTTTAAAGAAAATATCGATGGTGATTCGATATATCTGCTTGCGAGTGTTCCAATCTGTTCTGAGGAACTGGCTGATCGTGAAACCCCAGTCCTGCATTGGATTGATTTGGAAAATACTCAGGATTTTGCATGTAATTAACTTGAGCATTCCTTGGGACATTATAAGTTGAACGAGATGTGTAGTAATTTCCACGAGAACTATAATTTCCACGATAATTCCCATGCAATTGTCCATGTCCTCGATTGAAATTTTGTTTAAAATTCCCTCTACCTCTCTGAGAATTATTATGAGAATTTCCGCGTGAGTTTTGATGACTCGAAGAATTTCCACGAGAAAATTGCCTTCCTCGAAAATTTACACGAGAATTCTTCGAAGGTCCTCGAAAATTTTTCGAATTATGCTTTTTCATGTTGAATACATTCGATTCAGACTTCGGATTCTGTTCCTCGCGTTCTAAAGCAACACATACTGCATCACTCAGTGTTTCAGGACGCGCAGCGAAAACAACATCCTTCATAGGATTATTAAGCCCTGACTTAAAAGCGTTGAGTCCAATTCCATCATTGAGTAATTTTACTGTTTTAGAACTTGATGCACCCAAATTTCCAACTTGTAACATATTCAGCTCTGCTACAAGCCCCTCAACTTTGGTTGCAAATTCTGATACTGTGGAAGATTTTTGCTTTAAAGAATTTAACTCATTTAGAATTTTAGTTGGAGTTTTATTTCCTTTAAATTTTTCCAAAAGGATCGATTTAAATTCATCGTATGTATTAGGATTCTCTTCCAACAATAATTTATTCTTGACTTTGTCACATAATCGCGCTTTCAGGACAAAAGACAAGAACAAATTTACTTGTTCAGCATCTTTCAAGGTTTGAGAATAAAATTCGACCAGCTCAAGAAAATTAGATAATTTTTCAGGAGTTCCGTCGAACTCTGGAATCACCTTAAGAGCTTTTTGAAAATCGAAAAGTGACATATTTGCTTGTGTTGAAATATCAGAATCTAAATCAGAAATCTCAATGTCTTTATCAATATCTTCTACAATTTTAATACGATTTATTAATTCCAAACACTTTTTATACTCTTTTTCATATTCGTCTTGAAACTGTAAAATAACAACTTTTTCTTCAGGAGAAGCTCTCGCGAAGGATGATTCAAATTTAAGATCACATTCACGTTTAAATTTTAAAGCTTCCTCTTTTTTTCCATCTACGTAAGATTTTTTGAACAATTTGTTGGGACCGTTCTTTTTTAAAAGCGTCTTTAAATCTTTTAATTTATCTAGAGATTCCATAGAAATTATTGTTATAAAATTAGATATACTGAATGATATTTTAAAATTATCTCATAACAAAATATAATTTTAAAAAATGGTGAATATTCACGTGAAATAAATGGATTTAGTATCGGTGGGATTGTTGATTGTAGTTTGTGCCTGCAGTTCCAGCGCAGCATCTACAGCAGCATCTGCGTTGATACATTATCATGCAGCATCCGCGTATCATCCGTGCATCCGTGTATCATCCGTGAATCAGTGTATCAACAGCATTCATTCCACATAATTTTACAGGAACCGATGATTTTTTTTTATCTTCATAAAAGGGTTGTTGGTTATCGATCATAATGTCGTGGCATTCAGGTCATTGCTCTAACTCATGATCACACGTCAATAAAATCAATTGACGTCAATAACAAAAATATTGGTGCTTAGTTTGCTATTGCGAAAGGAAATGCAAAAATTCTTGCATAAGCAATCCATTAGCTTGAGCGCGCCGAAATTTGATAACTAGTGCAAAGTCTTCACCAAATTGTCTCTTTCATTATTGGGGTCAATGCACATGATTCGACTTTGATCACTAATTATACACATTATTGGAGAGTTTTTACTGTATTATTGTTACATTTTTTACAAACTTTTTTTTTTAACGGTGGTTGGGGTTAATTTTTTTTTAAACATTTGTTACTTTTACCGAATTTAGAACTTCTTCACGTACACTTTTCATCATGTCTTTTTTTAAATTTCTTATAGATTTTTATGACTCCGTACACCACAATAACAACCAAAATTATTATAAATATTGTCTCTAGAAGTCGGATGTGGCTTCCGAAAAATGCTTCAGATTCCTGGAGATTAGCTGATGGCGCTGATGAAGCTTGATCACTGTTGTTCACAATTATTGCCTCTTTATCGGCAGTGCTTTGATTATTTCCCATGATTGCGATTTTAATGTTATTATTTAGATTTTAATTGGACTGGTAAATCATTGTTTTTTTTATCACAATTTCACTCATATGTCAATTTATCTATTCCTAACTGATCTCCTTTGCAGCAGCATATTATTAGGGTCAATAATACAAAAGTAACAAGAGCACTGATTCCAAGATATATACACAAAACTTCAATTATTAGTTCTTGAGGTGCACAAATATCACCAATTCCACATAGATTTTCCGTCATAATTATTTATTCACTTTTCTGTTTTTTACTCGATTCGCGATTGGCGAGGATCGCCATGTGGTGTGCGCAAAGAAGTTGCTTAATAAAACACTCTGTTTCCTCGATAACGCCAAACTGAATGACCAAATTTATTTCTTCTCTCTTTTAATACATAAAATTGCAGTGACAACAATTCATAATAATTTGCTGATCACTACATGAGGATTGGGTGGATTCTCCACAAAGTAGCTTGGAACAATTATTAATCCCTCTCGGTCGGCAGGTAATCCAGCAGTTGGCCTGCCGACCGTGTCACGTTTCCCGCATCCGGACAATCGTCTTGAGCAAAAATTTCTTGCTCATTATACAGCGCAGTGGAGTCGAATTGACCACCCCTGGGAATGAAAACTGTACGTTCTCGATTTCCTGAAGCCTGAGCAGAACTATTTAATCCCTGTCCGGAATTATTCAGATTTTGTCTGGAATTGTTGAAACTGCGATTTTGTGATAAATTTTGGGTTTGGTTTCCACCGTTTCCAATATTTGTGGAAGAAAAATTTCTCGAACTTGAGTTCTGTTGTGCTCCACTTGTATTGGGCCAATTGGATCGAAAAAAGGGAATCCCACCGACATTTCTATTAGAGACATTCTGTGAGAATTGCGGAGTATTAGTAGGATTAGTCTGATCGAGATTAGAATTATTCGGAGAGACTTTATTGGAATCTCGCGTTTCGTTCTGTTGCCCATGCACCTTGAGACGGCTTTCTGCGAACATAATCGCAGAAGAAAGGTTTGAAAAATTCTTTGCCAATAGCAAGATGCGAGTATCGTTATCACGGATATTATTTGCATAGGCATCGATCGCCAATCTCACATTACTCTCTCTTAGTGTCTGTGGTAAATTTCCACCCAATTGAGAAGAATAAGCAATGTTAAGTACGGAGAGAGCCTCAGTAACTCTTTGTCCAAAAAGTTTGAGGGTTTCTTTCGCACCAATGGATATTTTTTGCAAAGCAGTTATTGCGTCAGGAAGAGAGACTTCCGGGGAGACTGCAGAAAGAAGAGCAGCCTTGAATTCCGGATATGTAGAAAGTGACTCTCCGCGAATATTTAGATATAAATCAGGGCTTAATTTAATCATTAACAATCGAATAAATTCTTTATCTTTTGAAGGAGCACTTTCAGCAAAAAATTGATCATAAAGCCCATCACAAATGGAAACAAAATGATATACGACATGGGGCTCACCTGTACATTTTGGAATATCTTTGTATATGTCTGAAAACGGTACTAAAGCCATGGTAGATGCGTTGTTATCACCGGTGAGCTCAAGGATGGTGGGGTGTTCGTCGTAGCTGAAGACTGTATCCGTTGAAGATGCCGAAATAGGAGTTTGACTGTCGGAGAGAGCTTTTATTTGTTCGATGATAGGTGTAACTCCCAATGAGAGAGGGATGGCTTTTTCAGGAGTTCTTTGAAGTGTTGAACTGAAGAAATTGGAGCTGAAGATACTGGTAGTCGAGATGAGAGAGTTGGATGTAGAGATGGAGGTAGATGTGATATTTATTGCGCTTTCTGATGTAGCACGTGTAGATGGTGGCGAGCGGAGGGTTTTTTTGCTTTTATTAAAAGCTGTGGTTTCAGGATCGCTTGTGGAACCCTGAGATTGTTCTGGAGTGGGCACGTGGGCCTGTGTCGGCACGTGGGCCTTTTCGGAGGAGGATTTTTGATTTTCACTCACTTTAATCACCTTATCTCTTAGGTGGAAGCTTGTGCGCTTATTATTCATTAAGATTGTTGCACTTTCTTTAATGAATAATTATAATTTGTGGGGTTTTTTTGCACTAACACTTCTGACACCAATGATGGAAAATGAGGCGATAATTTTTGGGAGAGAGTGGAAGAAAAGAAGATGTAACCAGCTCCAGGTCTGGTTTTAGAGTGCCGTACTTTATTAATCCCAGATCTGGTGAGCCCGGTTGGGATACAATGCAAAATAATTGTATTATCTCATACAGTGTTGTGCCCAATTTGGTAACACAACAATTTAATGGTTTGGATTTTCACACAGGTATTTGATAAATTCTTTGATTGCAATAACCCAGAAAGACTTTTCTAAGTGATCAAGGGGTCTGTCATTTACAAAATGAAGGATCTAATATTTATTGACTTTTTTTATTTATTTAATGGTTTGGAGTTTCACACAGGCATTTGATAAATTTTTTGACTGCAATAACCCAGAAAGACTTTTCTAAGTGATTAAGGGGTCTGTCATTTACAAAATAAAGGATCTAATTTTTATTGATTTTTTTTTATTTAACGGCTTGGAGTTTCACACAGGCATTTGATAAATTCTTTGATTGCAATAACCCAGAAAGACTTTTCTAAGTGATCAAGGGGTCTGTCATTTACAAAATAAAGGATTTGATTTTTATTGATTTTTTTTCTATTTAATGGTTTGGAGTTTCATACAGGCATTTGATAAATTCTTTGATTGCAATAACCCAGAAAGACTTTTAACTGATTAAGGGGTCTGTCATTTACAAAATGAAGGATCTAATATTTATTGACTTTTTTTATTTAATGGTTTGGAGTTTCACACAGGCATTTGATAAATTCTTTGATTGCAATAACCCAGAAAGACTTTTCTAAGTGATCAAGGGGTCTGTCATTTACAAAATGGAGGATCTAATATTTATTGACTTTTTTTATTTAATGGTTTGGATTTTCACACAGGTATTTGATAAATTCTTTGATTGCAATAACCCAGAAAGACTTTTCTAAGTGATCAAGGGGTCTGTCATTTACAAAATAAGGGATCAAATATTTATTGACTTTTTTTATTTAATGGTTTGGATTTTCACACAGGCATTTGATAAATTCTTTGATTGCAATAACCCAGAAAGACTTTTCTAAGTGATCAAGGGGTCTGTCATTTACAAAATGAAGGATCTAATATTTATTGACTTTTTTTATTTAATGGTTTGGAGTTTCACACAGGTATTTGATAAATTCTTTGATTGCAATAACCCAGAAAGACTTTTCTAAGTGATCAAGGGGTCTGTCATTTACAAAATGAAGGATCTAATATTTATTGACTTTTTTATTTAATGGTTTGGATTTTCACACAGGCATTTGATAAATTCTTTGATTGCAATAACCCAGAAAGACTTTTCTAAGTGATCAAGGGGTCTGTCATTTACAAAATGAAGGATCAAATATTTATTGACTTTTTTTATTTAATGGTTTGGAGTTTCACACAGGCATTTGATAAATTCTTTGATTGCAATAACCCAGAAAGACTTTTCTAAGTGATCAAGGGGTCTGTCATTTACAAAATGAAGGATCTAATATTTATTGACTTTTTTATTTAATGGTTTGGATTTTCACACAGGTATTTGATAAATTCTTTGATTGCAATAACCCAGAAAGACTTTTCTAAGTGATCAAGGGGTCTCTCATTTACAAAATAAAGGATCAAATATTTATTGACTTTTTTTACTTAATGGTTTGGATTTTCACACAGGCATTTGATAAATTCTTTGATTGCAATAACCCAGAAAGACTTTTCTAAGTGATCAAGGGGTCTGTCATTTACAAAATGAAGGATCTAATATTTATTGACTTTTTTTATTTAATGGTTTGGATTTTTCACACAGGCATTTGATAAATTCTTTGATTGCAATAACCCAGAAAGACTTTTCTAAGTGATCAAGGGGTCTGTCATTTACAAAATGAAGGATCTAATATTTATTGACTTTTTTATTTAATGGTTTGGATTTTCACACAGGCATTTGATAAATTCTTTGATTGCAATCTGTCATTTACAAAATGAAGGATCTAATATTTATTGACTTTTTTTATTTAATGGTTTGGAGTTTCACACAGGTATTTGATAAATTCTTTGATTGCAATAACCCAGAAAGACTTTTCTAAGTCATCAAGGGGTCTGTCATTTACAAAATAAAGGATCTAATATTTATTGACTTTTTTATTTAATGGTTTGGATTTTCACACAGGTATTTGATAAATTCTTTGATTGCAATAACCCAGAAAGACTTTTAACTGATTAAGGGGTCTGTCATTTACAAAATGAAGGATCTAATATTTATTGACTTTTTTTATTTAATGGTTTGGAGTTTCACACAGGTATTTGATAAATTCTTTGATTGCAATAACCCAGAAAGACTTTTCTAAGTGATCAAGGGGTCTGTCATTTACAAAATGAAGGATTAAATATTTATTGACTTTTTTTATTTAATGGTTTGGAGTTTCATACAGGCATTTGATAAATTCTTTGATTGCAATAACCCAGAAAGACTTTTCTAAGTGATCAAGGGGTCTGTCATTTACAAAATGAAGGATCTAATATTTATTGACTTTTTTTATTTAATGGTTTGGATTTTCACACAGGTATTTGATAAATTCTTTGATTGCAATAACCCAGAAAGACTTTTCTAAGTGATCAAGGGGTCTGTCATTTATAAAATAAAGATCTAATATTTATTGACTTTTTTTATTTAATGGTTTGGAGTTTCACACAGGTATTTGATAAATTCTTTGATTGCAATAACCCAGAAAGACTTTTCTAAGTCATCAAGGGGTCTGTCATTTACAAAATAAAGGATCTAATATTTATTGACTTTTTTATTTAATGGTTTGGATTTTCGCACAGGTATTTGATAAATTATTTGATTGCAATAACCCAGAAAGACTTTTCTAAGTGATCAAGGGGTCTGTCATTTACAAAATGAAGGATCTAATATTTATTGACTTTTTTTATTTAATGGTTTGGAGTTTCACACAGGTATTTGATAAATTCTTTGATTGCAATAACCCAGAAAGACTTTTCTAAGTGATCAAGGGGTCTGTCATTTACAAAATGAAGGATCTAATATTTATTGACTTTTTTATTTAATGGTTTGGATTTTCACACAGGCATTTGATAAATTCTTTGATTGCAATAACCCAGAAAGACTTTTCTAAGTGATCAAGGGGTCTGTCATTTACAAAATGAAGGATCTAATATTTATTGACTTTTTTTATTTAATGGTTTGGATTTTCACACAGGTATTTGATAAATTCTTTGATTGCAATAACCCAGAAAGACTTTTCTAAGTGATCAAGGGGTCTGTCATTTACAAAATGAAGGATCTAATATTTATTGACTTTTTTTATTTATTTAATGGTTTGGAGTTTCACACAGGCATTTGATAAATTTTTTGACTGCAATAACCCAGAAAGACTTTTCTAAGTGATTAAGGGGTCTGTCATTTACAAAATAAAGGATCTAATTTTTATTGATTTTTTTTTATTTAACGGCTTGGAGTTTCACACAGGCATTTGATAAATTCTTTGATTGCAATAACCCAGAAAGACTTTTCTAAGTGATCAAGGGGTCTGTCATTTACAAAATAAAGGATTTGATTTTTATTGATTTTTTTTCTATTTAATGGTTTGGAGTTTCATACAGGCATTTGATAAATTCTTTGATTGCAATAACCCAGAAAGACTTTTAACTGATTAAGGGGTCTGTCATTTACAAAATGAAGGATCTAATATTTATTGACTTTTTTTATTTAATGGTTTGGAGTTTCACACAGGCATTTGATAAATTCTTTGATTGCAATAACCCAGAAAGACTTTTCTAAGTGATCAAGGGGTCTGTCATTTACAAAATGAAGGATCTAATATTTATTGACTTTTTTATTTAATGGTTTGGATTTTCACACAGGTATTTGATAAATTCTTTGATTGCAATAACCCAGAAAGACTTTTCTAAGTGATCAAGGGGTCTGTCATTTACAAAATAAGGGATCAAATATTTATTGACTTTTTTTATTTAATGGTTTGGATTTTCACACAGGCATTTGATAAATTCTTTGATTGCAATAACCCAGAAAGACTTTTCTAAGTGATCAAGGGGTCTGTCATTTACAAAATGAAGGATCTAATATTTATTGACTTTTTTTATTTAATGGTTTGGAGTTTCACACAGGTATTTGATAAATTCTTTGATTGCAATAACCCAGAAAGACTTTTCTAAGTGATCAAGGGGTCTGTCATTTACAAAATGAAGGATCTAATATTTATTGACTTTTTTATTTAATGGTTTGGATTTTCACACAGGCATTTGATAAATTCTTTGATTGCAATAACCCAGAAAGACTTTTCTAAGTGATCAAGGGGTCTGTCATTTACAAAATGAAGGATCAAATATTTATTGACTTTTTTTATTTAATGGTTTGGAGTTTCACACAGGCATTTGATAAATTCTTTGATTGCAATAACCCAGAAAGACTTTTCTAAGTGATCAAGGGGTCTGTCATTTACAAAATGAAGGATTGTAAAGCCACGGGGCTTTACAGTGGGGATTCTGAGGACTCAGGGCTTAGGTGGCGTGAAACAACGGCCCACCGCACGAGCCGTAACACTCCACTCGACAGCCTGAGCCATACTGAATGTCTCTCTCTGCCGATCGATAGATCGGCAGAGGGCTCTACTGACTGTGAGTTTGAATTGAGCGCCAAGCTCTAACCGTTGCCCACTGTGCCTGTGAGGGAAAGACAAGGAATTGTCTAAAGGATGGGTTGCCCACGGGACGGATTTGGATCCCCGTTTAGGCATGGCTTAACAATCGGCCAATCCTGATATTCACCGTCTCGGTGAGAAAGAAGTAAGGGAACAGGATTGAACCGTTGTATAATTATGTTAGGGCCATTGGAGGACATTGTATTGCAATGTCCAACCAATATCACGAGGAGCGCATCCAGCTTGACACGAACCCCGTTGCACTATGGCGTAACCTGTAACACCTATCCGTTACGTGATAATAACACGAAGTTGAATCGAACTTCGCCTACCACTGGGATTGATGCCAGACATTTACATCCAATCTTTCGCATGATACATCGCAATAATTGCAAGGGAACTCGAACACATTATCGTGAACCCGCCATATCACTGAGATTGGAGTAAACCGTGGATTACATTTACAATCCACACATCGAGCATCTTAGTTGATGAGCTCGACAATTGCGCAATATCGTTGGACGTCTTTCTTCACTAGATCTAGATTTCCTTTTCCGATGGCCATCTGTGATGCTCGACATTACCCAACTGCAGCTACTCAACCATATACACGATGTTAAAACATCTCGATGGGAGTATTGGGTTATCAGTCAGCATCTGAAACGAGAACTGGAACATAACTTTAAGTTTTTACATGTCTGCTTAAGACAATTGAACCGATCCGAAACATTCAATCAAAAGATTCGTATCGGATCTGAACCCCTTCAGAGTCTTACTGGTATTCAGGATATCACATTCACTTTGATAAAACACTACAGGCATTCGCTACTAGCCTGCATCTAAATCAAAGACAATAAACTACCGGGTAATACTTGCTCTATTAATATCGTTTGTATTACCGAATTTCGGAATTAATAACCGACCACGCATGAATTTCATTTAAGCACATCCTGACAAATAATTTCTTTCTAGAGCAACGACCTCCGATAAGGTCATTCCAAATCTCAAAAGCTGCAATAACTAAAGTTATAAACTTTCAGCTTCAAACCAATTTTTATGGCATGGTCTCCTCCTGTCATAGTAACTCCAATTTCACTCATTTACGTCCGCTTGTTTCCAGCCAGAATCCATCTGATTTCTACTTCCTTCGTCCTTCGGCTGGTTCGGTTGAGGGTTGATAACGTCATCTCCCTGTTGCCTTCTTCGTCCTTAGATTGTCGTTATGGTTGTGGGTTGATATCAACGTCATATTGTCTTTCTGCCATATCCATCTTCCAGAATTCTGCTAACGGTTGAGGGTTGACTTGACTTGACTTCGTCACTGCATTCACTCTTCCGCTGTACTGCTGTTCATAGTGATACATATTTATGTATTCATTTCGCAATACATCTTACTATGGACTTATTTTGAACACTCATGGAACTGTTCATTTACTGCATAACCTTATATCATGTCTAGATATAACATACATGCTAAGTTTACATACTGTATCTGGATTCTGAATTTGTTTTTTTTTTCTTGAATTTCACACCATCAATTAAGAGGTATTCCCTCTAACTACTATTACCAATCATATCTAGTTTAAAACAATGAAGATCGTATTCGATTTAATTACTCTACTAGCGAATACAGACTAACGTAAAAAGGTAAACTTCATTCTTGACTTAATCTGCTACTAATAGATATTTAGGCAATAAATTCAAAACAACTAGTACACAACTAGCCAAATTCAAGTAGAACTAATTCTTCATTTGATTGAACTTTCCGAAGACTTCAAGGTTTAGCCGACGACGATTTGGTCGTCCAATTTAGTCGACGACATTTGGTAAACTACTGTGTTATTGCCAAATTATCGCTTATAACAATCCAACACCTTTATTTATTTATTTTATACGAACTCAACAGATATTTGGCCTTTAAGTACAAGGGTCAATTCGGTGACTTTTCCTATTCCCCATAATTGAACACCAACAAGACTATATTAAAAGGTCTCAGACATTTTTGCTAATCAAGTCTAACATTTTAATATTTCTTTAGTAAAACAAACCAACAGTCTAAATCTAGTTCTGCTGACTTTAACTTATCACTTGAATTAATATGTTTTCTGATTTGCCTGCAATATTTAACTTTTTATTTACAATTGAATAAGAAACAGCACCTCAGCCCACTGCTGGAAATTGCAACTTTATTCAAAGAATCGTAAATCTATGGCAAGATTCGTTCTTTAAATTGAATTACGGACTATTGGGCTTTTATTCAAGACTTAGGTGATATTTGTCTCATATTCAATCGAATAAATCTATCCGATCCTTCTTTTTATTTTACTCTATCGTATAGGAATTGTTTTACAATAATTTACCTGGTTTGAAATTATTTCTTTTTTTTTTAATTCGTTTTTAATTTAATAATCAATTCCTATTACCGAATTCATTGACAATACACAGTTTCAGGCTTGCAATGAATTGTTCAAGGATGTTACCACCATCTCTTGAAAATTAACAATTTGGTATTCTAAGCCCAATTTTCTAAACGACTGGATGATAACCGGTCAAATCCAAGCAAATATAGTTCTGCAGTTGCTCTAACTTTCCGAATGCTGTGACCTTAGTCGACGACGAGCTATTGACCGACAAAATTTAAGCAAGAACCATTACGTGTTTAATAAAAGTTGTTGTCTCGAGAATGAGTCTATTACCACCTTTAAATGACGATCTTTTTAGAATTATTTTAAATTCTGAAATATCATTCGAACTTGTCAGTACCAACGACGTTTAAAGATTATTAATTCTAGCCATTATTCATGAGAAGAAAATAATTAACACATCTTTAAAAAAAGTTAAATACAAGTATCCGTTAGCCGACTTGTACCTTTACACGAACTTAGCACCAATAAAACCATCTAGAATTGAGATATTTTAACTAACTAAGTTCAGCACTTACTTTTTTTTTTGTTGCAGCACAGGACATTTAAACCCTTCTCTTATTCCTTTAAATGCTTTTGGCTTTCTTGATTTGAATACCCAACTACTGTGACTGACACTTCAACCAATGGATCAGGAATAAAAAGAAAAGTCCGCTTCTTACAACAGACAACATAAACAGCGAACTGCAATTGGCAATATACATTACGTTGAAGCGCTCATCCAAAATTTAGGACATCTTTTTTCCAACGTTTGGTTGAATAGACTTGAACGAGTCTTCTTTTTTTTTGTAGTTCGGTTTCGTTAATCGCTTGCAAAATATTACTTTATTATCTGTCTAATATTTAACCCCACTTAAGGTTTTACTTCCGTTCTGGATACAATTTTATTTCTTTTGTCTGTTTAATTACTATCGCATCTCAGAACGCTAACGAAACTCACTCGAAATCTGGATTAAAAATCTATTCTACTACCGAATTCTTTGACTGGTAATTATCTAATACTTGCAATAAATTGCTGAAGATCAAGGATAATACCCTTACATCTAGAAAATTAACAGCTTTGCGTACTGACTACGCCACAATTTTCTAAACGTGCATCCTTGATCCTAAACACTTCAAGCAAAATGACTATTTTGACTCACCCCCAGGAACAAATACCTCATGCAAATCCGTAAGCGCTGGATATATCGATCCCAGTAAATGTTGAGAACTCTGCTACTAACGACCATGCATTTCCTTCTAACATCTTCCTGCCCTCTATCTCTGTGGCTTGCTTTTCGTTTGATAGAGGCTATTTCCCTATGGTTAATTTCCTGAAGATGATCAACCATCCAATCACATGGTCCCATAGCCTCAGTCATTTCCATGTCCATCTGCAAATATAACTGATTCACTTTAGTATTCGGGTTCACATTTAAAACATTTGTTTTGATATCATTTGCTCCTATATAATACGAGATGCAAGGAATATACTTCCTGCGAAGAGTGTCGCCGCAACGTGCTTCATTTCAACCACGTTGGAAGATTTCTCGCTCCTGAAAGCCTTCGTTGATCCACGATGTATCCCTCACAAGCTCCTTTCACTTCCACCGCCGAAATGAAACCGTTGTTATCTTTTGGTTATTCGAGAGCTAACCGAATAGCTTCTTGGCGACTTAGACTTCCTCAGGACATTACAGTCAGCATATACTTGCTTATCTGGAAAATTAGCGTGAAACTTTAAATTTAAAAGCACTTTGTGTGAAGTACATCCAGAACCAGTTCACACAATCAGCCACCGTCACACTAGAAATGACAATAACAATTGACTCTGGAGACGCTGGAGACTATCAAAGGATATATTAGAAAATTCGAAACAAATTATCACTCGCGATTCGCGAGAATTACAGCTAAAAAATAAAAGGGACTTTTGAAATCTCTAATCTTGCTCAAAATTTTAGTGAAAACTCGATATTTCGCACCCATGTTTCAGAAATATCAACTAATTTGGATTTTTGGGACTTTTATTGGCTTAATTAACTGCATTAAAAGTATTCAATTACTTTAGGGCAATTTTTGTTTTAACTTTGAGGAAAAACTGCTTTAAATTATCTGAATTCAAAATTAAATCGCCCAACACACATACTTATTGTCGGGATATCTCATCTTTTCATGGCATTTTAGGGCTTAAAATCGCCAAAACGAAGTAGCATTAGAGATTTTCTATTATTTTAGGGAAAAATCTAATGAATTCTTGTTGAAACTTATCCCTAAATTGCATTAAAAACAGTAAAAATTAATCACAAGCAATTTTATGTGATTAATTTCTCTCTCACTCTCATTCATTCAATATGGAATTCTTGGAAATCCTGCTGATTTCCAAGAATTATGACACCACTTATCTGAAATTTTCAGCGATTTTGGCCACTTTTCTCATCGGATATGCTCCTGATCCTCCCCAGGAATACTCCTACGATCAGCAAGTACCCTCTGCTGCCCTTTAACCAAGGGTTTTCTGCCTTTTTGGGCCAATTTTCCTCACTTTTCAAGCACTCACGAACACATGTGTTGCGCAATCGGCACTTGCACAACCCATTTTTCTCACTATTTTCGCCACTCGCGGCCACTTTTGGGGCACGGACACTATCCCACTATCTGATTTGTAAAGCCACGGGGCTTTACAGTGGGGATTCTGAGGACTCAGGGCTTAGGTGGCGTGAAACAACGGCCCACCGCACGAGCCGTAACACTCCACTCGACAGCCTGAGCCATACTGAATGTCTCTCTCTGCCGATCGATAGATCGGCAGAGGGCTCTACTGACTGTGAGTTTGAATTGAGCGCCAAGCTCTAACCGTTGCCCACTGTGTCTGTGAGGGAAAGACAAGGAATTGTCTAAAGGATGGGTTGCCCACGGGACGGATTTGGATCCCCGTTTAGGCATGGCTTAACAGGATCTAATATTTATTGACTTTTTTATTTAATGGTTTGGATTTTCACACAGGTATTTGATAAATTCTTTGATTGCAATAACCCAGAAAGACTTTTCTAAGTGATCAAGGGGTCTCTCATTTACAAAATAAAGGATCAAATATTTATTGACTTTTTTTATTTAATGGTTTGGATTTTCACACAGGCATTTGATAAATTCTTTGATTGCAATAACCCAGAAAGACTTTTCTAAGTGATCAAGGGGTCTGTCATTTACAAAATGAAGGATCTAATATTTATTGACTTTTTTTATTTAATGGTTTGGAGTTTCACACAGGTATTTGATAAATTCTTTGATTGCAATAACCCAGAAAGACTTTTCTAAGTCATCAAGGGGTCTGTCATTTACAAAATAAAGGATCTAATATTTATTGACTTTTTTATTTAATGGTTTGGATTTTCACACAGGTATTTGATAAATTCTTTGATTGCAATAACCCAGAAAGACTTTTCTAAGTGATCAAGGGGTCTGTCATTTACAAAATGGAGGATCAAATATTTATTGACTTTTTTTATTTAATGGTTTGGAGTTTCACACAGGCATTTGATAAATTCTTTGATTGCAATAACCCAGAAAGACTTTTCTAAGTGATCAAGGGGTCTGTCATTTACAAAATAAAGGATCTAATATTTATTGACTTTTTTTATTTAATGGTTTGGAGTTTCACACAGGCATTTGATAAATTCTTTGATTGCAATAACCCAGAAAGACTTTTAACTGATTAAGGGGTCTGTCATTTACAAAATGAAGGATCTAATATTTATTGACTTTTTTATTTAATGGTTTGGAGTTTCACACAGGCATTTGATAAATTCTTTGATTGCAATAACCCAGAAAGACTTTTAACTGATTAAGGGGTCTGTCATTTACAAAATGAAGGATCTAATATTTATTGACTTTTTTATTTAATGGTTTGGAGTTTCACACAGGCATTTGATAAATTCTTTGATTGCAATAACCCAGAAAGACTTTTCTAAGTGATCAAGGGGTCTGTCATTTACAAAATAAAGGATCTAATATTTATTGACTTTTTTTATTTAATGATTTGGAGTTTCACACAGGCATTTGATAAATTCTTTGATTGCAATAACCCAGAAAGACTTTTCTAAGTGATCAAGGGGTCTGTCATTTACAAAATAAAGGATCTAATATTTATTGACTTTTTTATTTAATGGTTTGGATTTTCACACAGGCATTTGATAAATTCTTTGATTGCAATAACAGAAATTTTCTAAGTGATCAAGGATCAAAATAATATTTATTGACTTTTTTTATTTAATGGTTTGGATTTTCACACAGGCATTTGATAAATTCTTTGATTGCAATAACCCAGAAACACTTTTCTAAGTGATCAAGGGGTCTGTCATCAAAATGAAGGATCTAATATTTATTGACTTTTTTTATTTAATGGTTTGGATTTTCACACAGGCATTTGATAAATTCTTTGATTGCAATAACCCAGAAAGACTTTTCCAAATGATCAAGGGGTCTGTCATTTACAAGATGAAGCATCTAATATTTATTGACTTTTTTTATTTAATGGTTTGAAGTTTCGCACAGGCATTTGATAAATTCTTTGATTGCAATAACCCAGAAAGACTTTTCCAAATGATCAAGGGGTCTGTCATTTACAAGATGAAGCATCTAATATTTATTGACTTTTTTTATTTAATGGTTTGAAGTTTCGCACAGGCATTTGATAAATTCTTTGATTGCAATAACCCAGAAAGACTTTTCTAAGTGATCAAGGGGTCTGTCATTTACAAAATAAAGGATCAAATATTTATTGACTTTTTTTATTTAATTGTTTGGAGTTTCACACAGGCATTTGATAAATTCTTTGATTGCAATAACCCAGAAAGACTTTTCTAAGTGATCAAGGGGTCTGTCATTTACAAGATGAAGGATCTAATATTTATTGACTTTTTTTATTTAATGGTTTGGAGTTTCACACAGGCATTTGATAAATTCTTTGATTGCAATAACCCAGAAAGACTTTTCCAAATGATCAAGGGGTCTGTCATTTACAAGATGAAGCATCTAATATTTATTGACTTTTTTTATTTAATGGTTTGGAGTTTCACACAGGCATTTGATAAATTCTTTGATTGCAATAACGCAGAAAGACATTTCTAAGTGATCAAGGGGTCTGTCATTTACAAAATAAAGGATTTGATTTTTATTGATTTTTTTTATTTAATGGTTTGGAGTTTCACACAGGCATTTGATAAATTCTTTGATTGCAATAACCCAGAAAGACTTTTCTAAGTGATCAAGGGGTCTGTCATTTACAAAATAAAGGATCTAATATTTATTGACTTTTTTTATTTAACGGTTTGGAGTTTCACACAGGCATTTGATAAATTCTTTGATTGCAATAACCCAGAAAGACTTTTCTAAGTGATCAAGGGGTCTGTCATTTACAAAATGAAGGATCTAATATTTATTGACTTTTTTTATTTAATGGTTTGGAGTTTCACACAGGCATTTGATAAATTCTTTGATTGCAATAACCCAGAAAGACTTTTCTAAGTGATCAAGGGGTCTGTCATTTACAAAATGAAGGATCTAATATTTATTGACTTTTTTTATTTAATGGTTTGGATTTTCACACAGGTATTTGATAAATTCTTTGATTGCAATAACCCAGAAAGACTTTTCTAAGTGATCAAGGGGTCTGTCATTTACAAAATAAAGGATCTAATATTTATTGACTTTTTTTATTTAATGGTTTGGAGTTTCACACAGGCATTTGATAAATTCTTTGATTGCAATAACCCAGAAAGACTTTTCCAAATGATCAAGGGGTCTGTCATTTACAAGATGAAGCATCTAATATTTATTGACTTTTTTTATTTAATGGTTTGGAGTTTCACACAGGCATTTGATAAATTCTTTGATTGCAATAACCCAGAAAGACTTTTCTAAGTGATCAAGGGGTCTGTCATTTACAAAATAAAGGATCTAATATTTATTGACTTTTTTTATTTAACGGTTTGGAGTTTCACACAGGCATTTGATAAATTCTTTGATTGCAATAACCCAGAAAGACTTTTCTAAGTGATCAAGGGGTCTGTCATTTACAAAATGAAGGATCTAATATTTATTGACTTTTTTTATTTAATGGTTTGGAGTTTCACACAGGCATTTGATAAATTCTTTGATTGCAATAACCCAGAAAGACTTTTCTAAGTGATCAAGGGGTCTGTCATTTACAAAATAAAGGATCTAATATTTATTGACTTTTTTATTTAATGGTTTGGAGTTTCACACAGGCATTTGATAAATTCTTTGATTGCAATAACCCAGAAACACTTTTCTAAGTGATCAAGGGGTCTGTCATTTACAAAATAAAGGATCAAATATTTATTGACTTTTTTTATTTAATGGTTTGGAGTTTCACACAGGCATTTGATAAATTCTTTGATTGCAATAACCCAGAAAGACTTTTCTAAGTGATCAAGGGGTCTGTCATTTACAAAATGAAGGATCTAATATTTATTGACTTTTTTTATTTAATGGTTTGGATTTTCACACAGGTATTTGATAAATTCTTTGATTGCAATAACCCAGAAAGACTTTTCTAAGTGATCAAGGGGTCTGTCATTTACAAAATAAAGGATCTAATATTTATTGACTTTTTTTATTTAATGGTTTGGAGTTTCACACAGGCATTTGATAAATTCTTTGATTGCAATAACCCAGAAAGACTTTTCCAAATGATCAAGGGGTCTGTCATTTACAAGATGAAGCATCTAATATTTATTGACTTTTTTTATTTAATGGTTTGGAGTTTCACACAGGCATTTGATAAATTCTTTGATTGCAATAACCCAGAAAGACTTTTCTAAGTGATCAAGGGGTCTGTCATTTACAAAATAAAGGATCAAATATTTATTGACTTTTTTTATTTAATTGTTTGGAGTTTCACACAGGCATTTGATAAATTCTTTGATTGCAATAACCCAGAAAGACTTTTCTAAGTGATCAAGGGGTCTGTCATTTACAAGATGAAGGATCTAATATTTATTGACTTTTTTTATTTAATGGTTTGGAGTTTCACACAGGCATTTGATAAATTCTTTGATTGCAATAACCCAGAAAGACTTTTCCAAATGATCAAGGGGTCTGTCATTTACAAGATGAAGCATCTAATATTTATTGACTTTTTTTATTTAATGGTTTGGAGTTTCACACAGGCATTTGATAAATTCTTTGATTGCAATAACCCAGAAAGACATTTCTAAGTGATCAAGGGGTCTGTCATTTACAAAATAAAGGATTTGATTTTTATTGATTTTTTTCTATTTGATGGTTTAGAGTTTCACACAGGCATTTGATAAATTCTTTGATTGCAATAACCCAGAAAGACTTTTAAGTGATCAAGGGGTCTGTCATTTACAAAATAAAGGATCAAATATTTATTGACTTTTTTTATTTAATGGTTTGGAGTTTCACACAGGCATTTGATAAATTCTTTGATTGCAATAACCCAGAAAGACTTTTCTAAGTGATCAAGGGGTCTGTCATTTACAAAATAAAGGATCTAATATTTATTGACTTTTTTTATTTAACGGTTTGGAGTTTCACACAGGCATTTGATAAATTCTTTGATTGCAATAACCCAGAAAGACTTTTCTAAGTCATCAAGGGGTCTGTCATTTACAAAATGAAGGATCTAATATTTATTGACTTTTTTTATTTAATGGTTTGGAGTTTCACACAGGCATTTGATAAATTCTTTGATTGCAATAACCCAGAAAGACTTTTCTAAGTGATCAAGGGGTCTGTCATTTACAAAATGAAGGATCTAATATTTATTGACTTTTTTTATTTAATGGTTTGGATTTTCACACAGCTATTTGATAAATTCTTTGATTGCAATAACCCAGAAAGACTTTTCTAAGTGATCAAGGGGTCTGTCATTTACAAAATAAAGGATTTGATTTTTATTGATTTTTTTCTATTTAATGGTTTGGAGTTTCACACAGGCTTTTGATAAATTCTTTGATTGCAATAACCCAGAAAGACTTTTGTAATTGATCAAGGTGTCTGTCATTTACAAAATGAAGGATCTAATATTTATTGACTTTTTTAATTTAATGGTTTGGAGTTTCACACAGGCATTTGATAAATTCTTTGATTGCAATAACCCAGAAAGACTTTTCTAAGTGATCAAGGGGTCTGTCATTTACAAAATGGAGGATCTAATATTTATTGACTTTTTTTATTTAATGGTTTGGATTTTCACACAGGCATTTGATAAATTCTTTGATTGCAATAACCCAGAAACACTTTTCTAAGTGATCAAGGGGTCTGTCATTTACAAAATGAAGGATCAAATATTTATTGACTTTTTTTATTTAATGGTTTGGATTTTCACACAGGTATTTGATAAATTCTTTGATTGCAATAACCCAGAAAGACTTTTCTAAGTGATCAAGGGGTCTGTCATTTACAAAATAAAGGATTTGATTTTTATTGATTTTTTTCTATTTAATGGTTTGGAGTTTCACACAGGCATTTGATAAATTCTTTGATTGCAATAACCCAGAAACACTTTTAACTGATTAAGGGGTCTGTCATTTACAAAATGAAGGATCTAATATTTATTGACTTTTTTTATTTAATGGTTTGGAGTTTCACACAGGCATTTGATAAATTCTTTGATTGCAATAACCCAGAAAGACTTTTCTAAGTGATCAAGGGGTCTGTCATTTATAAAATGGAGGATCTAATATTTATTGACTTTTTTTATTTAATGGTTTGGAGTTTCACACAGGCATTTGATAAATTCTTTGATTGCAATAACCCAGAAACACTTTTAACTGATTAAGGGGTCTGTCATTTACAAAATGAAGGATCTAATATTTATTGACTTTTTTATTTAATGGTTTGGAGTTTCACACAGGCATTTGATAAATTCTTTGATTGCAATAACCCAGAAAGACTTTTCTAAGTGATCAAGGGGTCTGTCATTTACAAAATAAAGGATCTAATATTTATTGACTTTTTTTATTTAATGGTTTGGAGTTTCACACAGGCATTTGATAAATTCTTTGATTGCAATAACCCAGAAACACTTTTCTAAGTGATCAAGGGGTCTGTCATTTACAAAATGAAGGATCAAATATTTATTGACTTTTTTTATTTAATGGTTTGGAGTTTCACACAGGCATTTGATAAATTCTTTGATTGCAATAACCCAGAAAGACTTTTCTAAGTGATCAAGGGGTCTGTCATTTACAAAATGAAGGATCTAATATTTATTGACTTTTTTTTATTTAATGGTTTGGATTTTCACACAGGTATTTGATAAATTCTTTGATTGCAATAACCCAGAAAGACTTTTCTAAGTGATCAAGGGGTCTGTCATTTACAAAATAAAGGATCTAATATTTATTGACTTTTTTTATTTAATGGTTTGGAGTTTCACTCAGGTATTTGATAAATTCTTTGATTGCAATAACCCAGAAAGACTTTTCTAAGTCATCAAGGGGTCTGTCATTTACAAAATAAAGGATCTAATATTTATTGACTTTTTTTATTTAATGGTTTGGATTTTCACACAGGTATTTGATAAATTCTTTGATTGCAATAACCCAGAAAGACTTTTCTAAGTCATCAAGGGGTCTGTCATTTACAAAATGAAGGATCTAATATTTATTGACTTTTTTTATTTAATGGTTTGGATTTTCACACAGGCATTTGATAAATTCTTTGATTGCAATAACCCAGAAAGACTTTTCTATGTGATCAAGGGGTCTGTCATTTACAAAATAAAGGATCAAATATTTATTGACTTTTTTTATTTAATGGTTTGGATTTTCACACAGGCATTTGATAAATTCTTTGATTGCAATAACCCAGAAAGACTTTTCTAAATGATCAAGGGGTCTGTCATTTACAAAATAAAGGATCAAATATTTATTGACTTTTTTTATTTAATGGTTTGGAGTTTCACACAGGTATCTGATAAATTCTTTGATTGCAATAACCCAGAAAGACTTTTCTAAGTGATCAAGGGGTCTGTCATTTACAAAATGAAGGATCAAATATTTATTGACTTTTTTTATTTAATGGTTTGGATTTACACACAGGCATTTGATAAATTCTTTGATTGCAATAACCCAGAAAGACTTTTCTAAGTGATCAAGGGGTCTGTCATTTACAAAATGAAGGATCAAATATTTATTGACTTTTTTTATTTAATGGTTTGGATTTACACACAGGTATTTGATAAATTCTTTGATTGCAATAACCCAGAAAGACTTTTCTAAGTGATCAAGGGGTCTGTCATTTACAAAATGAAGGATCTAATATTTATTGACTTTTTTTATTTAATGGTTTGGATTTTCACACAGGCATTTGATAAATTCTTTGATTGCAATAACCCAGAAAGACTTTTCCAAATGATCAAGGGGTCTGTCATTTACAAGATGAAGCATCTAATATTTATTGACTTTTTTTATTTAATGGTTTGGAGTTTCACACAGGCATTTGATAAATTCTTTGATTGCAATAACCCAGAAAGACTTTTCTAAATGATCAAGGGGTCTGTCATTTACAAAATAAAGGATCAAATATTTATTGACTTTTTTTATTTAATGGTTTGGAGTTTCACACAGGTATCTGATAAATTCTTTGATTGCAATAACCCAGAAAGACTTTTCTAAGTGATCAAGGGGTCTGTCATTTACAAAATGAAGGATCAAATATTTATTGACTTTTTTTTATTTAATGGTTTGGATTTACACACAGGCATTTGATAAATTCTTTGATTGCAATAACCCAGAAAGACTTTTCTAAGTGATCAAGGGGTCTGTCATTTACAAAATGAAGGATCAAATATTTATTGACTTTTTTTATTTAATGGTTTGGATTTACACACAGGTATTTGATAAATTCTTTGATTGCAATAACCCAGAAAGACTTTTCTAAGTGATCAAGGGGTCTGTCATTTACAAAATGAAGGATCCAATATTTATTGACTTTTTTTAATTATTTAACGGTTTGGAGTTTCACACAGGCATTTGATAAATTCTTTGACTGCAATAACCCAGAAAGACTTTTCTAAGTGATCAAGGGGTCTGTCATTTACAAAATGAAGGATCTAATATTTATTGACTTTTTTTATTTAATGGTTTGGATTTTCACACAGGTATTTGATAAATTCTTTGATTGCAATAACCCAGAAAGACTTTTCTAAGTGATCAAGGGGTCTGTCATTTACAAAATAAAGGATCTAATATTTATTGACTTTTTTTATTTAATGGTTTGGAGTTTCACACAGGCATTTGATAAATTCTTTGATTGCAATAACCCAGAAAGACTTTTCCAAATGATCAAGGGGTCTGTCATTTACAAGATGAAGCATCTAATATTTATTGACTTTTTTTATTTAATGGTTTGGAGTTTCACACAGGCATTTGATAAATTCTTTGATTGCAATAACCCAGAAAGACTTTTCTAAGTGATCAAGGGGTCTGTCATTTACAAAATAAAGGATCAAATATTTATTGACTTTTTTATTTAATTGTTTGGAGTTTCACACAGGCATTTGATAAATTCTTTGATTGCAATAACCCAGAAAGACTTTTCTAAGTGATCAAGGGGTCTGTCATTTACAAGATGAAGGATCTAATATTTATTGACTTTTTTTATTTAATGGTTTGGAGTTTCACACAGGCATTTGATAAATTCTTTGATTGCAATAACCCAGAAAGACTTTTCCAAATGATCAAGGGGTCTGTCATTTACAAGATGAAGCATCTAATATTTATTGACTTTTTTTATTTAATGGTTTGGAGTTTCACACAGGCATTTGATAAATTCTTTGATTGCAATAACCCAGAAAGACATTTCTAAGTGATCAAGGGGTCTGTCATTTA
The DNA here is from genome assembly GCF_024763615.1 of Phlebotomus papatasi. Lineage (NCBI taxonomy): Eukaryota > Metazoa > Arthropoda > Insecta > Diptera > Psychodidae > Phlebotomus > Phlebotomus papatasi. The sequence continues at coordinate 2,976 of NW_026604358.1, read as the reverse complement.
CAAAATAAAGGATTTGATTTTTATTGATTTTTTTCTATTTGATGGTTTAGAGTTTCACACAGGCATTTGATAAATTCTTTGATTGCAATAACCCAGAAAGACTTTTAAGTGATCAAGGGGTCTGTCATTTACAAAATAAAGGATCAAATATTTATTGACTTTTTTTATTTAATGGTTTGGAGTTTCACACAGGCATTTGATAAATTCTTTGATTGCAATAACCCAGAAAGACTTTTCTAAGTGATCAAGGGGTCTGTCATTTACAAAATAAAGGATCTAATATTTATTGACTTTTTTTATTTAACGGTTTGGAGTTTCACACAGGCATTTGATAAATTCTTTGATTGCAATAACCCAGAAAGACTTTTCTAAGTCATCAAGGGGTCTGTCATTTACAAAATGAAGGATCTAATATTTATTGACTTTTTTTATTTAATGGTTTGGAGTTTCACACAGGCATTTGATAAATTCTTTGATTGCAATAACCCAGAAAGACTTTTCTAAGTGATCAAGGGGTCTGTCATTTACAAAATGAAGGATCTAATATTTATTGACTTTTTTTATTTAATGGTTTGGATTTTCACACAGGTATTTGATAAATTCTTTGATTGCAATAACCCAGAAAGACTTTTCTAAGTGATCAAGGGGTCTGTCATTTACAAAATGGAGGATCAAATATTTATTGACTTTTTTTATTTAATGGTTTGGAGTTTCACACAGGCATTTGATAAATTCTTTGATTGCAATAACCCAGAAAGACTTTTCTAAGTGATCAAGGGGTCTGTCATTTACAAAATAAAGGATCTAATATTTATTGACTTTTTTTATTTAATGGTTTGGAGTTTCACACAGGCATTTGATAAATTCTTTGATTGCAATAACCCAGAAAGACTTTTAACTGATTAAGGGGTCTGTCATTTACAAAATGAAGGATCTAATATTTATTGACTTTTTTATTTAATGGTTTGGAGTTTCACACAGGCATTTGATAAATTCTTTGATTGCAATAACCCAGAAAGACTTTTAACTGATTAAGGGGTCTGTCATTTACAAAATGAAGGATCTAATATTTATTGACTTTTTTATTTAATGGTTTGGAGTTTCACACAGGCATTTGATAAATTCTTTGATTGCAATAACCCAGAAAGACTTTTCTAAGTGATCAAGGGGTCTGTCATTTACAAAATAAAGGATCTAATATTTATTGACTTTTTTTATTTAATGATTTGGAGTTTCACACAGGCATTTGATAAATTCTTTGATTGCAATAACCCAGAAAGACTTTTCTAAGTGATCAAGGGGTCTGTCATTTACAAAATAAAGGATCTAATATTTATTGACTTTTTTATTTAATGGTTTGGATTTTCACACAGGCATTTGATAAATTCTTTGATTGCAATAACCCAGAAACACTTTTCTAAGTGATCAAGGGGTCTGTCATTTACAAAATGAAGGATCTAATATTTATTGACTTTTTTTATTTAATGGTTTGGAGTTTCACACAGGCATTTGATAAATTCTTTGATTGCAATAACCCAGAAAGACTTTTCTAAGTGATCAAGGGGTCTGTCATTTACAAAATGAAGGATCTAATATTTATTGACTTTTTTTATTTAATGGTTTGGATTTTCACACAGGCATTTGATAAATTCTTTGATTGCAATAACCCAGAAAGACTTTTCCAAATGATCAAGGGGTCTGTCATTTACAAGATGAAGCATCTAATATTTATTGACTTTTTTTATTTAATGGTTTGAAGTTTCGCACAGGCATTTGATAAATTCTTTGATTGCAATAACCCAGAAAGACTTTTCCAAATGATCAAGGGGTCTGTCATTTACAAGATGAAGCATCTAATATTTATTGACTTTTTTTATTTAATGGTTTGAAGTTTCGCACAGGCATTTGATAAATTCTTTGATTGCAATAACCCAGAAAGACTTTTCTAAGTGATCAAGGGGTCTGTCATTTACAAAATAAAGGATCAAATATTTATTGACTTTTTTTATTTAATTGTTTGGAGTTTCACACAGGCATTTGATAAATTCTTTGATTGCAATAACCCAGAAAGACTTTTCTAAGTGATCAAGGGGTCTGTCATTTACAAGATGAAGGATCTAATATTTATTGACTTTTTTTATTTAATGGTTTGGAGTTTCACACAGGCATTTGATAAATTCTTTGATTGCAATAACCCAGAAAGACTTTTCCAAATGATCAAGGGGTCTGTCATTTACAAGATGAAGCATCTAATATTTATTGACTTTTTTTATTTAATGGTTTGGAGTTTCACACAGGCATTTGATAAATTCTTTGATTGCAATAACGCAGAAAGACATTTCTAAGTGATCAAGGGGTCTGTCATTTACAAAATAAAGGATTTGATTTTTATTGATTTTTTTTATTTAATGGTTTGGAGTTTCACACAGGCATTTGATAAATTCTTTGATTGCAATAACCCAGAAAGACTTTTCTAAGTGATCAAGGGGTCTGTCATTTACAAAATAAAGGATCTAATATTTATTGACTTTTTTTATTTAACGGTTTGGAGTTTCACACAGGCATTTGATAAATTCTTTGATTGCAATAACCCAGAAAGACTTTTCTAAGTGATCAAGGGGTCTGTCATTTACAAAATGAAGGATCTAATATTTATTGACTTTTTTTATTTAATGGTTTGGAGTTTCACACAGGCATTTGATAAATTCTTTGATTGCAATAACCCAGAAAGACTTTTCTAAGTGATCAAGGGGTCTGTCATTTACAAAATGAAGGATCTAATATTTATTGACTTTTTTTATTTAATGGTTTGGATTTTCACACAGGTATTTGATAAATTCTTTGATTGCAATAACCCAGAAAGACTTTTCTAAGTGATCAAGGGGTCTGTCATTTACAAAATAAAGGATCTAATATTTATTGACTTTTTTTATTTAATGGTTTGGAGTTTCACACAGGCATTTGATAAATTCTTTG